>NC_088797.1:101528488-101846822 GCF_011386835.1 Chrysemys picta bellii
GGGGGGCAACTTGAGTCAAGGGAGGAGGCTTCCACTTTTTTTTTCTATAAATTGCTATATTTGAGAATGGGGAGGAATTCTTAATCTAATGGGCTCATAGCCCAGGTTGAGTACAAAAAACGTTTGAGAAGCCTACTCTTTTTGCCCCCCATTTCTGCTCGAGTATGGGTGTGCTTTTACATGTTCTCTCTGATTGTTATTTAATATAAGGATGAAGATTTCTAAACAAAAGGAAATACCAAGTTAAGGCTACAACTTTGCTGTTAACCCATTGCCATTGCAGTTGTAATTCACTCAGTTTTTCATCCCCCTGCCCCCAAGCAAATAGTGATCAGATAAGCTTGTTTCCACTAGGATTGTTTGCCCCCTTATTTAAAGTTGAGCTATTTGTCAGAGCCTCCATTGAATCTATAGTGGGATTTTAAACTCTAGTGAGACAGGTCCTATTTTCATCCTCATGCTTCAAGGTTTATGCCGACCTTTAACTGTTGGGAGTTTAGAGGAAATTTCCCCTCAAAGCAGTTTATTCCACACCCTATTGCAGAGTTTCCTGCCTCTAACTCTTGAAAAACCTGGTATGGGCCACTGTCCGTGACAGGACACTGGACTAGACAGGCTTTGGTCTGATCCAGTCTTGCAATTCCTATGTTCCTAAATCCAAAAAGTACCTAACATTAATAGGGAATTTCTTAAAAGTAAATCTCTACGTAAATTGGTGAACTTACTTCTGGTGCCTGCTTGTGGGTGGCTGGATGTGGTGTGGCAGCTCTCTGCCCACTGTGGTCTGCTGCAGATGGTTGCTCCACCACTGCGGTGGTCTGCATCTTCTTGTGACTTGACCCTCCATCCAAGAAACTTCAAAAGTCTCTCCCCTTCCAGGGTAGTCCATAAACAAAAAGCAAGGGAAGCTAACACAAATAAACTGAGTTGGTAAGCAAGAGCAAGGAATGCCTCCCTCCCATATCTATGGGTACATTTACACAGCCTGCGGCAACAAGTTTTAGAGCCTATGCCAACACATGTGTGCTTGCACAAGGACTCTGAAAACAGCCATGTAGACACTGTGGCTCAGGTTTTGAAGTCCAAGTCCTTCCCTAAGCTTCAGAGCCCTAACCTGACCACCTACACTGCTATTTGTAGTGCCCCAGTGCAAGCCTGGGTCTTTTGATGTGGTCTCTGAGACTCGCTGTTGCAGGCTGATAGATATACCCTATAAGACCTGATCTTGCTCCCTTTGAAGTCAATGGGAATTTTGCCATTGATGTCAAGGGGAGTTGGATTGGGCCATTGCTCTTATCCAAGATCGTATCTGTACTATTCAAAGGACCTCCTTCAAGTGCATAGTAATCACTGAGTCCTTGTTTTGTCTTTCCTGTTCCAGGATTAGCCACATTAAGGGAAAGTTGAGTGCATAACCATTAATATTTACACTCTCAAATCTGGCTTACATCAGCTTACTCGTTTCTTTGAAGGAAAGTGAGTTGGTCATATTAATGGTCAGAATTAAATAAATTAGATCAAGTGACACCATCACTTACAATCCTATAATTTTATTGACAGAGGGCAGAGTATGGTGCAATATAGATGCCAGAGATGCCTCAGAGATTTAAAAAAACCCCACCTTATTACTACTGTTGATTTCGCACTCCATACTTTCTGATAAAGCCTTCATGGTTTACTTTAGTTGAAATGTTTTCTCTTTAACCTAAACTGTTTTGTTTCATTCCACTAAGAAAGAATTAGTGTGGCTGAACTGATCAAGATAGTCATGCAGATGTCTGATTATTATGATTTGTCTTCCTTTCAAAACCTTTGAAAGCAATGGACACTGCACAGACTCCAGTTTGTGTAACATCCATTAAATTGTACATGTCAAAAAAATTGTAAGTTGGTTGAATAGCAGCATTCCCCAGGGGCATTAAAATATTGAGCCACCTCTGTCAGAACAGCACATTCATTTATGCAAGCTACAACTATTTTAAGAGTTCATGTCTGTTTTCACATGAATTAAAGGATCAAGAAATCACTGTGCTTAAAATAGCATGTTAGAGCCACCTATTAGCAATGCAAATTGCACCAATGGCACCTGAATTAAATAAAAAAATGAATTAGTGTTTGTTTTCCAGATATCATATTTGTGTTGATATGGTTGTCACACAAAAAAGCTGTGTTAACTCAGTTGCATAAAAATTGACTACAAGTTAATTAACAGGATAAACACATACACACCCCTCCACACTAGTTATATCAAAGAGAAGGTAGGTAAATCAAGGATTCGTTAGTTTTTTAGAGAGTTGTCCACCCTTTGAAATAGAATGTAAGAGAGTGGGCCCTCCTAAGCACCCCCTTTTGACCCAATATGTCACTTCAAGTGAGCCCCACCTTTCCGTCCCCCAATTGTGTGCCAACGAATCCACTTGCACAAATCAAGGCAATGAGAAACCAAACCAAGCTACTCATAAGAAGAGGGTCTCCTTTAATGAAGCCCCAAGAAATGATCAAATGTAATAAATCAAAGGCCCTTGCCTCAGGACCCAGGTTCTGATTTGCCAAACTAGAAGTCCCAAATAAAGTCTCTGTGCCTGGTACACCTAGCCTTCTGCAGCTGGAGAGAGAGCATCTCCTTCTACAGACTGTTCAACTTTTAGCCTTTTCCCCACTGCTCAACTTCCTCTTTCTGTTTAACTAGGTCAGCAGGGCAGAGCAGGGAGTCTCCTTAATTGTACCCAGGCTGATCTGTTTGTGAGCCCCAAGCTAACCCTTAAAAGGGGAGTACACTCCTTCACAAAAAGCTTATTTGATTTTAGTTCAGTGTGTGTCTTGCTTTTACAATATCTTTTGAGGGATAATATTGTATCATGAGCATATAGAATATATCTTGCTATATTTATGTACAATGGCCAGTACCATGAGTTCCTCATCTCTGGGCATAGCCATAATATAAATCATAACAACAACAACAAATTCCTTTTCGGTTTTTATCCCCCCGCCCCCATCATGGTAGTAGCTCCAGAAGATTAGCATGTTAAGATAATCTTTATTTTTGGGGGTCTAGAAACTATGCCTAACCCTCTGAAGTCAATAGTAGTTTTGCAGTTGACTTCAGTGGGTGCAGAACAGAGCTCCTTCTGTTAAACATACAGCCATTTTACAAACACAATGTAAGTAACCTTCTAGATAACTCAAAATTGTCCTGTATGATCTACAGACATATGAATCTACCTCGCTGTCAGTGTTTGGCAGCACTGTGGTAATTGTTATTACTGCAACCCAGTTTGTTCATGAGATATTTGTTCCAATTTTCTTCAGGGTTCTGTATGTTGCAACTTGCCACTGCAGAGATGGTTGGTTTTTATTAGAGAGAGTTCCTGAAATATTGCAGTTATTTTATTCACCACTTTACTGAATTTATAGTGAATACCTAAAGAAATGGGAATCAAACAAATCAAATTTAGTTTTTAAATTCAGAAAAAAAAACTTCCTTCATTGCATTCCTTTTGGCTCAAAGAAAATGTCTCAAAAGGTTGCTCACAGTCAGAAAAGTAACCATATAAAATGGCATCTCTATTCTGTGTATCATTTTTATACTATACACTGTTTGATTAATTTAATATAAACCCAAAACATTTTGCACTCTTAGCTCTGCAGATTCAACAGAGCAATGGCAGAGAAAGGTGGATTCTAATCTTACTTGTACATGATTGACAACATTTTTATCTAAATGCTGATATTTATTATTACTTGCAACAGTGAAAGTGGCAGAAAGAACCCAGGCTGATTTTCACATCCCAGGATTTGCCATGATGGCAAGTATTAAAAACATCTTTTGACTTACAGACTGAGCCAGCTGGATCTGAAGTTACTGAAAGCATAAATTTGGAACTTGAGGCAGCCTTTTCAACAGTTATTTTCTCACTAGTTTCACACTTAAAACCCTTAGCTAACTTATAATTAAGGATACTGAACTTGTTTGGAAAAACATAATAAAGATCCTAATTCATAGGCTAAATCTCATACTAAACACAAACTATATTCAGTAGACCAATTTATTAATGTAAATATTTTAGCAAGAGAAATTGTGCTCCAACCCCAAGCAGGAGTCCTTTCTTTTTTTATGCTCAATAGCTCTGGCAATCTCTATAGGATCAACTGTTCTCACTAAACCTCAAGTGTTCCAGCCGTTCACACAGGACTGTTAGACCCCAGCAGAAAGAATGTTGGATGCAAGAACCTCAGGCTGACTAGATTGCCACGAATGTAACTTTGTTGTTATTAATTTGCATTGTGGTATCCTAACTGATATCAAGGCCCCATTGTGTTAGGTGCTGTACAAACATATACCAAGAGGCAATCCCTACCCCAAAACACTTAGAGTGGGATCTACAAAAGGATTTAGATGTTGCAGTCCTGAGTATCGTGACACCTAACTTGGAAAAATCACTCACTGGAACAACATTGCGCTCCACAAATCTGTTGTGCACCTAAACTCCCTATACAACACATGGGGTGACTTAGCATGATGGGTTTTATGGATTGCATTTTAGGGAGAGAGCTGCCTAAGCTAGCCAATGGGAGATAAGAAGAGAGGGGTGGTGTGCTAAGCCCTGCCCCTTTCTTGGGATAGATGCCTCAGTCTGAGCTGCTGGGAGGTGCCTAGCTCTGCTTAGTGATCCACAAATGGGAACCTGTCTTCTGGAGTCAGGTGGCTTCAGTGCCTAAGGCATTTCTTGTGGGAATGAGTTAGGCACCTGCTTTGTGCCACATAAAACAGTTGCTGGCAGGGATAACCTTATAGCTTTTAGTCAAGTGCTTACAGCACTCACCTTGGATGTGGGAGATGCAGGTTCAATTCCCCCCTCTCTGCCAGAGAGGGGGAAAGAATTTAAATAGGGGGTCTTCAACCTCGCAAAGTACTCTAACCACTGAGCTATGGGATATTCTGATATGCATCTCCCTCAGTCTTTCTTGTTGAAGCTGTTTCACGGTGGATAAATAATGAAAGAGTGATTGGAGCAGGGGTACTGGGTGCTGGGTCTCCTCTTGTGGAAAGGAGTATTGCCTAATGCTCCTAAGTAGTAAGGCCAGGAGCCGTGAAGCAGAGGGAAGGAGTAAAGAGGGGACTCTCTGGGTCTTAGAAGATCATGCAAAATATTGTTCAAAATGCTTTTTTTATAAATGTAGAGCTGCTGAAAGTTATTTTTAAACCAACTTCAGCTGTGCTATTATTCTCCACCCTGCTATTACTGTTGTGGTTGCCTACTTTCCTGCCCTCCCCCATGCCAGAGCATCTTGGAAGACTTCCCTTTCTGTTATGCAACATGAACTGCCAGTCATGTTGCACTATGTTATGCACTACCACCTTTCAATCATGATGTCCCACTAGTTGTCAATTAGCTGTGATGTTTCACTATCTGTGTGCTGTTCTGCCCACAGGAAGGGGGTGGTAGGAGTATTTTTACTTCACAGTTCCCATATGATGAATGTATTAGGCTACAGGTGGTCATGTGACAGACTTTAACACTGCTCAATGTTACTAGGCAGTCAGAGCCAAGCAATTGCTGGTTTCTAACTAGAAGTGCATGCCTTTGAGCTCAGCTGTTGGAGTGCTCACCTAGGGACTCAAGTTGTTGTCTCACTAGCTGTTAATTGATGCATTAATTGGTATCCATGCTTGTTTATTTAGAAAGATATGTCTGGCAATGGCTCTTCTTCATACAAAGTATATGCTACAGAAGAAATGCAAAGCTGAAGAGCTTTGTTGATGAAGTTGTGGAGTCAAGAGAGGCAGATATTGGTAGACTCTCACTTCACTCATCAGTTCCATCTGTAAAAGATATCTATAGAAATGTGATGTACACACAAAAATCTTCCAACCACACAGCAAATTCAGCCAAGGGGTGCAGTGTTCCTCTAACTAGTGAGATACACTTAGAGTTTAGAGCCACAACATGGCAGACACCATCAACTGAAAGCCAAATTAGACCATACATTTTCAGGAAATACACTTTTCAATTAGTTGAAAGATCTGCCAAAAAATAGATGACATCACATTGCTCATGTTCATTCAGGTCTAAATCCTCAAAGGCATTTACACACAAACTGCTTTTTGGGATAAATTCTGCTTTCAGTTATATTAGTATAAATGCACAGTGACTCCACTGACTTCAAGCTCCCTGCCTTTCCTCATTTTGACCTCATTGGAGTTAGCTGCAGGTTTGTCAATACACCAATATAAATATGTTTAGACCTGCATGTATTGTTTATAACCACATTAGTGAAACTTGTGCAAGTCACAAGACTAAGGGTAAAATTCTGCCCTTGGATGATCCCATGTAATACTTTAATCTGTGAGAGTGTATACATGTATCGGAGTTCAAAGTTTTGCCCTTTAAATTTAATACAGAATATATGTATTTAATAAGTATTAAAAAAAACAGTGGTTTTGGCTATTTTTGTTCTCTACCTCGTTTGGGTGCTCAGCAAATCTTCACATCTGGACGGCACAGACTTCTATTTTAAAGCTAACAAATGATATGTTGGCCTTATTAGATATTCCACCCTCGTCTGCAGCAGTGAAGATATTTATAGAAGCACATCTTCATGGGCTGAGAAGATGAATGAAAGAACAGTCTGATTTTTCTCAAATAACAATAGAGCACAGATAAAAAAATAGCACATGGTTGATTTCTTTAGTGGTCCATTTATTTTTAACATGTATATCAGCAGTGCCCTTTTGCCATTGCCAACTTCTGACATTTTATACAGCAATAGGGGATGAGTTTTTAAAGTAAACACTTATGATCCTAAAATAGACTATAACTGGATGGATTGTCTAATCTATATATCAAATCTTACAATTTACGTTTATAAAGTGCAATACAATGTTAATGTCTTCTGATCACAGAATATTTCCAGATCATGTAGCTAGGTACATTTTTTTAAACAGTGTCAGAATCATCTAGAAATGGTTGCTCTAATTGCCAGTTCAAGCACCAAGTTAAGGTCACAGGACAATCATCTACTTTCCTAGAGTTGTTGAGCTTCCCTGGGAGAAGATTTGGGAAATTTAGGCCATTCCTCTGATAAGTTCCAAGTAAGCAGATCCCTGCATTTCTGTAGAGCCCTACTGAAGTCAGTGAAGTTCCATGCAAGAATGGGAAATGACCTGTGCCTCCAGTTTGGATCACCAGGGTCTTAATTATCACCAGCCCTGATCTGGATAATTAACCTCCCAGAGCTGTATACTGGCTACAGATTATTTTACCCATAGGGTTCAAACCATAGTACAGCACTTTAAAGAAAGATCAGTGGAAAATCAATGGAAGTGAGAAGTCTAAATACCTCTGTGAATCTGAGCCCCAGTGTTAACAGATGAAGGGCTAGCTATTTTAAAAATAAGGGATATTTTCCCCCTTTTAAATATGATCAATCACAATATCATCATTGTAAGACTAGTTACCTTATTTCTTCACAATACCGCAGCACTAATTTTCTAAATTAAATATTCAGTTAACAAGACAGATTATAAGAACATAAGAACGGCCATACTGGGTCAGACTGAAGGTCCATCTAGCCCAGTATCCTGTCTTCTGACAAGGGCCAATGCCAGGGGCCCCAGAGGGAATGGACAGAACAGGTAATCATCAGTGATCCCTGTCGCTCATTCCTAGCTTCTGGCAAACAGAGGCTAGGGACACCATCCCTGCCCATCCTGGCTAATAGCCATTGATGGACCTTAAGAAATTAGTATCCCTCTATTTTTGTTCTGTACCTGTTTGCAAGAATAAGAACAAAGCTACTTCCAGATCTCTAACAATTACAGTCAGTACATTGTCTCTCTTGTCACTGGATTTAATGTAACCAATTCAGATTATTCTCAGAAAAGAGTTCTTCACTATTAACGTTGCTAATTCGCCTCTCTCTTAATTAGCATGGAAGTTCCCCTGGGTATCCTTAGATAATCAGATACTGTGTCAGTGCCCTTCCAAAAAGTAAACAGCACTGACTTTAACAATGGTTTCTTCTACTCTGAGAGCTTAATGTAAATCACTTATTTTTTTTAGAATTAATAAAAATATGGAGTTCTAAGTCTTGTGCTCCACTTTGCTGACCTGTTTCAAAGGTTGTGGTTAGCAGTAATCCCTAAACATGAAGGGAGGGTAGACTCCAAATCACTTTTCTTTTTTCACATTGCAAGGTGCTCCAAGGGAAATGTAAGACAGCAGTGAGGTTTGCTGGTGTGTAGAATCTAAACTCTATGTACAAAGCAGGTGTACAAAATAAAATGTCAAAACTATACCTGCTCCATTCATTTCCCTGACCTCTCATGCCAGACTGCAATCTTCTCATTCTTTAAAGTGGCTGCTGATAGCCCTCTCAACCATGAAAAAATGTAAAAATATTTATTATAGCATCTCTAGAGATACAGGCAGCCAAACCCACCCAGACACACTACTCAAAATTTGTCATTGTGTATTCCTTTCCTTAATAATCAATCCAATATATCTTTCCCCTTGCTAGGGTGTAATAGTCCAGGTAAACACCAAATATTTCTGGTATTCAAACTATCTTCACTCCCTCTCTGTCTGATCTTTCCTCTACCAGGCTATCAAAGCTCTCTTTTCTTCTTTTACACCCAGCAACTAGGCCTGATGAGCTACAGAGCCCAGAAGCATGTTCTTCACACTCTTTAATCCTTCTATGGCCCTCCACAATTGAGAAGGAAACTGAAGGTTGAACTGGGGCCACCCAGGTCTCTCACAGGCGCTTGTTGGGTATCTGATAGGTCACAGACATATAAGCAGAAATGTTCCTATGAGATTGTTTTTGATTTTCAAAGTTTTGCATGGTACTTCAACACTTCAAGAGTTTTGTTTCCTAAAATGCAATATGCACCATGTTTAAGCTTATACAAAAGTAAACCTATAAGCAGCAACTTTATGTAGGCTCAAAACTCCAGCTAAACATGGCTAAAACAGAGCTCCAAAACTTCCCCACTTCAAGCCCTTCCTGCGGCTACTTTTCTCAATCTCCATGGATAAAACCACCATTCTGTGTGTCACCGTGACAGTCTGTACCCTTGTATTCACCCCTTGCACACTAATGTAGTAATCTTTGTACAAAGTATGCCTTGTGAGGTATCATTTGAAAACTCCTAATTTGCTGGTCCTGATAAAATGTGCATGGCAACTCTGCATATAAAGTTATAGGATTCCATGGTATGGTATTCTAAGACATGTTCCAAGTCTGGGGAGTGGCCCAACCAGTTCCTCAGAGATAAAGGGCAAGCTGACACCTCAGTCAGGTGTAAACAAGGCCAAATGGGCTATCACCTGCTAAGTGGCTATTTATTGGCAGGAAAAGGTACATGGGTGAAAAATTGACATTTTAGCAAAGAAACAGCATAGAGTTCCTCTCCCGGGAGACTGCCAGGAGCTCTGCTCCCAGCTGGAGAAGCTTTTCAAAGGAGGGAGAGGACTACAAAAAGAAAGCGGAGAGACCCCAAAGGATCCCTCCCTTTCTTTCTGCCCATGGCATTCATGACACCTGAAGAATAAAGGAAGCACTGTTGAACTGGGGGTAGATCCTAACTGAAAGAAGTTCAGCCAGTAGAACTGCTGAAACATGTGGTGAGAGGAACTTTGCTTTGAACTTACCCTAGTTTATTAAGTTAGGCATTAGTTGTGTTTTACCTTTATTTTTCTTGTAACCAATTCTGACTTTTATGCCTCATTAATTGTATTCACTTGAAATCTTTCTTTGTAGTTAATAAACGTGTTTTATTTGATCTAATCCAATGTGCTTGAATTGGAGTATTTGGGAAACTCCATTTGGGATAACAGGATTTGTGCATATAATTTCTATTAAAATGACAGACTTTTATGAGCAGGAGAAGATTGGGTAGTACAAGTCACACATTTCTGGGGGGAAAATCTGGCATGGGAATATGCTGGTGTTACCATGCAGTGTGATTCAAGAGGGGCTGGCTTGCACCACTCATATAATATAGCTGGGAGTGAGTTACATGCTGGAGACTGTGTGTGAGCAGACTAGAAGTGGTGGCTCCAGCAGCAAAGCAGTGTAAAGGACGTTCCAGGTGAGATAGCTGATGTGACACAACTGTTCATCAGTCTAGATTGTACTCTGGGTATGTCACAGTCACTGTAAGCCGTAACCTGGGCATCAACTTGGACCTCTATGTCCTCATATCTAGGTTATATCTAAATCTTGCTGATTTTTCTGAATATCATCTCTGAGATCCTGCTTTTCTTATCCACACAACTAAAACTCTCATCTAGACTCTAATCCTCTCGTGTATCAATTACTGCAACATTTTTCTGTATGGTCTTAACAAATGCAGTTGGGCCTCACTCATATCCATTCAGAATGCTGCTGTAAAGAGCATTCCCCTAGAATGTTGCTTTGATCATGTCACCCATCACTGGCTCCCCCATCTCTGTTGCATCAAATATAAGCTGCTAGTATTCACTTTCAAGGCCTTCACAGCCAATTCTCACCCTACCTATTGTCTCTCATTCTCTATCTGGCTGTCAATGCTCACGTCAGATTGGCCCATTATACAATCTCTACAGTCCACTTGTTAAATTTTCAAACAAGCACCTTTGTGTTGTCTCTCATGCTTCTGCTCACATTGGGAGGCATTCACCATAAACATCCACCAGGCTACCTCATGATCCACATTCAAATCCTTTCACAAAACTCTTCTTTGCCATGAGGCTACAAAAAAAAACTTGACAACATTTAGATTACTGATGTGCAGAGACCACAGCCTATCATGCTGACCAATATTGTCTTACTGTTTCCTTGTTCTCCCCCATCTATCTATAGCCATCTGTTGTCTATTTTCTTACACTGTAAGCTCCTTGAGGCTGGGATTGTCTTTTTCTTCTGTTGTACAGTGCCTAGCACAATACGGTCCTCATCTGTGATTAGGTGCTGTAGTAATACACATAATAAAATAATAGTAATGCTATCCAGCCCCCTATAATAAGGGTAGTCAATTATTTTGTATCAAGGTCCACATTTCTTGGTCAAGGTATAGTCAAGGTCCAGACTCCAGAAAATAATTAAAATAACAATGATGATGATAATAAAGTAAATAACAATATTTCAGGGTCCATTCAAAAGCAGTCCACATTTGGCCCTTGGTCTGCCTATTGACTACCCCTGCCCTTTAACATGTATCTGACCAATGTAAATCTCTTCTTCCTACAAATGCCTCTCAGAAAGATAATGCTAGACTGAAACAGCACAAGCAGAAGGATACACCCATTGGAAGGTGAATTAAACTAGATCATTTCCCCTGGCTATCTGAACACATCACAAATTTGCATTACAGATTCTGGCATCCATGTCCAGTCACATTCTTAAACGGTATTTTGATCTGCAATATTTCCTGACATTGTTTAATATGGTAAGGCCAGTGTCAGTTGTGTACTTATACAACAGCGTACGTGTATTCCACAGAGCATCTCTTTAACAATTCTGTATTCATCTGCTCTGCCTTGCTTCCGTTCTCTTTTTCTATAGTGACATGTAGCTCCCTTTGATGCAGCAGGGTTATTTGATCCCCCTGGAAGACATCATGCTATTGGTATTTTCAGTGAAATATCTTCATGTGATATTTCAGATGAGGGACACTGCGGAAAAGAGGAGGAGAAAGGTGAGGATTTGGGAATAGGGAAATGGAAGGAAACTATGGACATGATTCTGATCTTATCCCAATGTATATGAGGAGTCTACATATCTGGCTCCTATCAGCATAATATCAGAGTGCCTTCCAGTTAGTCACAAAGTTCTCTTCCCACTAGCTGTGTGGGTTAGGGAAGCATTACCACCATCACCATTTCACACACTGAGAACTGAGTCAGAGAGATTAAGGCCCAACCCCTCAAAGGATTATGCAGAAAAATTGGGAAGGGAAAAGGGAGGGGGGGAACTAGGAGAGAAGGGTGGTGAGCGAGATGGGATTCCCCTCCTTCTGTGGTCTGTGGACTGGCTTTCCATTCATTTCTGACATCAGATCTCATTTAATTTACCTTCATCCTCCCCTATTCTCTTCTGTTTCATCATTCTTTCTTCCCATTCCTGTAAAAGAGCTGCAGGCAGGAAGGCAAGTGCATGTTGCTTTGGATCCAGTCCCGCTGTTGCTATTTAAGTTGGCATGTAGAGGAAAGCTCTCTAAGTAATGCAATCAGGTCAAGTGCATCTTTTCTTTGATGTACACATCCTCTGCCAACTTGTATAGTGTACTGCATGAGTTTGCTCTTGAAGCTCTCTCCTGCATGGCAGAGATGTGCTGCGAGATCCAAAGCATTAACCTAGGAAAACTGCTGCTTGGCTCAAATATACCAGTCTACGAGTCTGCAACTTTAATTCTGGAGTCTTAAGGGATATTCATTTTTGTGATTAAATATGTGAGGACATTGTCCAAAATGTATATAGCTTTTAACAGGAACAGCTACCTAAGCTTTTGAAGCAACTTCTGTGAAAACATGTTTGTTCGTGCATTATCAGCACTTCTCTGGAAACAGTATTTGTTAGTTAACCAGTTAGATCCAGAACAAAATATTGGTTTATATGGGTTCCACAAAAATGACTATTTTCAATTTTAAGGTAAACCAAAAGAGTCCAGTATTTTAAGTTCTTCTCTGTAATACTGTTGGATGTGCAATCATACAAAGGGTGCATCTTGAATGTTTTCTGGTATGCTCATTTTGCCTTGGGTCTCTGTGTGGCAGCTGGAGAGATGAAGTTAGACCTGCTGAGAGTCCTGGTTTATACTACAACATGGTTGGGAGGCAAAGCGTTCTCTTTCAAGCAAGTTCTGGCTCGCTCTTCCATAACTATTTGACAGCATATATCTGACACACCTTTAGGGTGAGACTGTTGTTCTGTGACAGAGTCCGGACACCCCAAAGGGAGAGTAGGGGGTTTGAACCCCAACAAATAAGCAACTGAATCAACTGGTTGTATAGAATGTTGTTGTGTATAAATATGTCTGGTAAAGTCTTTTCTGAAAGCTTGTAATGTTCTGAACTTGATGGTCATTAGGAGATATATAGCGTCCTACCAAATTCACAGCCATGAAAAACGCGTCATGGGCCGTGAAATCTGGACTTTTGTGTCCTTTTACCCTATACTATACAGATTTCACAAGGGAGACCAGTGTTTCTCAAATTGGGGATTCTGACCCAAAAGGGAGTTGCAGGGGGGCGCAAGGTTATTTTAGGGGGGTCATGGTATTGCCACCCTCACTTCTGTGCTGCCTTCAGAGGTGAGTGGCTGTAGAGAGATGGATGTTGGCTGGGCACCCTGCCAGCAGCAGTGCAGAAGTAAGAGTGGCAATACCATACCGTGCCTCCCTTACTTCTGTGCTGCTGCTGGCATGGCTCTGCCTTCAGAGTTGGGCTCCCAGCCAGAAGCCACCACTCTGCAGCTGCCCAGTTCTGAAGGCAGCACCACCACCAGCAGCGACCCCCCCACATAACTTCTTTTGGGTCAGGACCCCTACAGTTACAACACTCAGAAATTTCAGATTTAAATAGCTGGAATCATTAAATTTACGATTTTTAAAATCCTAAGACCATGAAATTGACCAAAATGGACTGAATTTGGTAGGGCACTAAACATATATATACAGGTTATGAATGTATGAATGTGTATATGTGTAGAACATTATAACTGTATTTATCACCTCACAACTGGGGGGTGAAGTAATCAGGTAGGGAGGGGCACCTTTACATGAAACTAAATGCACCTAGCATTGCACAATCTAGTGAAAGACAATGGTGGACCATTAAAATGAATGGAAAAAAATGGAAACTCAAAAGAGAACCCCACTCTTGGAAAAATAAGGAAGGAAGGAGTCGTCCGTTTCCCCCCCACACCCCCTGTTCTGTGTAACCATGACTTACCAGAGTCTGAGAGAAAGTGTGTGTGTGTGTGGGGGGGAGGAACACCAAACCCTATTTAAAAGGGAAGAGGGTTTGAAGTGAAGGCTATCCCAAAACTGAGGACAGTGTTTAAGCAGGGTGCTGTCCATGAAACACTGGATCCCCTCTCGGGCAGAGGGCATGCTGGGAAACTGTTCAGAGACCATAGATAACTTGTATTAGAAAAGAGAATTTAGCTAGTATAGAAGTGTAAACCCTGAGATTGTATCTTTAGTTTTATTTGCTGTGTAACATCTATGCATTTGCTTTCCCTTACTATTTCATCTTTGAATCTGATTTTTTTAAATAAAATGTTTTGTTTGTTTTTACCCCACGCAGGTCTTTGGTGTGCAAATTGTGTGGAATGTATATGCCAAAATGAACTGTCAATTGGGGTAGCTTTCACTCCTTCGCAGTGATGAACCAGAGGGGAAAAAGCCCAAGTATCTGGTAGTTAAGAACTCAGAGAGACAGATTTGTGGGGACTTGTGATCAAAAGGGCTAGTGAGGTCACCCTGCAAGCAGTAACTAGGGAGGTGGAACCCAGGGTTGAGACCTTTATGCTTATAGGCTGGCTACTTTTGTCAGAGCTCTGAGCCATAGCAGCATATCATTAAGGCACCCAGAGTTACAAGGAAGGCAGTGACAGAATCCCTCACTGGTTTGGGTGATCCCCAAAACATCAGTTTCCTTTTCAGTTTGTCTTTATTATTGGATTGTTTATTGTGCTCTTGCTCTTGGATTTAGTTGGGCTGGTTCTTCTAGCTGTGATAAATTATGCTGTTGTTCATTTCAGTCAAGATCCTAGATACCTTAGTCACATATTTCTAAAAATTCAACAAGCCTGATTATCAGTTATTCTATTTCCCTTGATGCAGGAATAGAGTACAGGTGGGGGTGGAGCAAAGGTAGCTTTAAGCAACATTTGTATTGCCTGTATTCTGGGGCAGCAGGAGATCTGCCCAGCCCCCAGTGCAAGTTATAGTGTCAAGGCTGCTGTAATTTATGCTCTAATGCCCATGGGAAGCAGGAAATAGCGGTGTTTCCTCACTGCCCCCAATGCAACTGGAAAGGAGCAGGGCTTACTCCTCTACCTCTAGCTGTGCACTGACTGGGGATGCCCCCTGCTCATGGAGCATTCTCAGGTGGCCATTTCTGACCCCTTTAAAAAACCCCTTTACACTGGCAGAGTGGCCCTACAGGTTTTAGTTTAACTGAAAATTAGGCCAAATATAATATTTTGATTCTCTTTTCCCCACTCTTCTTTCAGCCGCTCTTCTTCTTTCTCCTCATCTCTTCCATCCCTGTTGCTGTCCATAGTCTAATTCATCGTTCCAACATTAGTAATAGGGCTGAATCTGCAAGTGTTCCCTTGGGCAACCCTTTTACCAAGTTTGAATAGGAGTTTTGTATGAATATGGCAAATTCTCTGAAAGCACCACTTAGTCTGTGCTGCTTCTCCTGTTGGCTGCTGTTGATGTGTCACCTCTCTTGCTGAGCTGAATGAAGGCATATAAAAGCCTTGGCCTGGACCTGGCAGCTGGTATCAAGCAGAGTGCCCCAGGGGTTTGTTCTGGGGCCGGTTTTGTTCAATATCTTCATTAATGATCTGGCTGATGGGATGGATTGCACCCTCAGCAAGTTTGCGGATGACACTAAGCTGGGGGCGGAAGGGAAGGGGGGAGGGAGAGAGGTAGATATGCTGGAGGGTAGGGATATGGTCCAGAGTGACCGAGACAAATTGGACGATTGGTCTAAAAGAAATCTGATGGGGTTCAACAAGGACAAGTGCAGAGTCCTGCACTGAGGATGGAAGAATCCCATGCACTGCTACAGGCTGGGGACCGACTGGCTAAGCGGCAGTTCTGCAGATAAGGACTTGAGGATTACAGTGGACAAGAAGCTGGATATGAGTCAACAGTGTGCCCTTGTTGCCAAGAAGGCTAACGGCATATTGGGTTGCATTAGTAGGAGTTTTGCCAGCAGATTGAGGGAAGTGATTATTCCCCTCTATTCTGCACTGGAGAGGCCACATCTGGAGTATTGCGTCCGGTTTTGGGCTCCCCACTACAGAAAGGATGTGGACAAATTGGAGAGACTCCAGTGGAGGGCAACGAAAATGATTAGGGGGCTGGGGCACATGACTTATGAGGAGAGGCTGAGGGAACTGGGCTTATTTAGTTTGCAGAAAAAAAGAGTGAGGGGGGATTTGATAGCAGCCTTCAACTACCTGAAGGGCAGTTCCAACGAGGATGGATTAGGCCAAGGGTCGGCAATCTCTGGCATGCGGCTTGCCAGGGTAAGCGCCATTGCGGGCCGGGCCAGTTTGTTTACCTGCTGCATCGGTAGGTTTGGCCGATTGCGGCTCCCACTGGCTGCGGTTCGTGGTCCGAAGTCAATCGGGGCAGCAGGAAGCCGCAACCAGCACATCCCTCGCCTGCTCCACTTCCTGCAGCCCCCATTGGCCTGGAACAGTGAACCGTGGCCAGTGGGAGCCGCGATCGGCCGAACCTGACGACTCGGCAGGTAAACAAACTGGCCCGGCCCGTACCCTGGTGAGCCACGTGTCAGAGGTTGCCGACCCCTGGTTTAGGCTGTTCTCAGTGGTGGCAGATGACAGAACAAGGAGCAATGGTCTCAAGTTGCAATGAGGGAGGTGTAGGTTGGATATTAGGAAACACTATTTCACTAGAAGGGTGGTGAAGCACTGGAATGGGTTACCTAGGGAGGTGGTAGAATTTCCTTCCTTACAGGTTTTTAAGGCCTGGCTTGACAAAGCCCTGGCTGGGATGATTTAGTTGGGGTTGGTTCTACTTTGAGCAGGGGGTTGGACTAGATGATCTCCTGAGGTCCCTTCCAAACCTAATATTCTATGATTCTATAATATGTGTGTCAATTAGGAAGAGCAACTTTAACAGTAGGGGCATGAGAGTTGGACTAATACTACGTAGCAAGTTTTAATAAGAAAATGCATCTGTGTTTCACCTGTGGGTCAAAGCCAGAGTTCAGGTTGGAGTCAGACCTACATCTGAACTTCCCTAACATTCAGAGGGGGTTTAGTCCCAGTGTTCCATCATGGGTCAGTCTGTAAATAAAACAGAGTCTACTATGGTCAGAGGTTGGTAAGAGGTCTTTAAGAAATGATTCTGTCTGCTGAGGTTAATTGATACTAATTAGCCAGTGGCTGGATAAAAGGATTCCACAACTAAGAAAGTTCTCCCAGGCACTTCAATAAAGGTGCTTTTTTATTTCCACTAAAATTCTTCAGCTGTAACCACAGGCACACCATTTTGAGTTTCTGTTCAGTCTCACATGAGTTCTCACATTTATGGAGCTCCTTGCCAAAAAATGTCCTGGGACAATATAACACAATGGACTCCGGTTCAGCTGAAGCGGCATCAGGTTTTAGTTCGGTGGCTCCCCCCTTGCCAGTAATGGAATCTGTCCATGCCCCTCCCCCCATTACTGCACAGCCAAGGCTTCTTCAGCAGCGGTTCTTGTGCTGAAGGTGGAACTGGGGATGGGAAAGGAACTGGTGCTAGGGTTACCATATTTGAACATTGAAAAAAGAGGACACTCCATGGGGCCCCGGCCCCGCCCCAACTCCGCCCCTTCCCCTCCCCCGGTCCCACCCCTTTCCCCACCCCCGGCCCCGCCCAACTCCGCCCCTTCCCTGCCCCCATTCCAACCCCTTCCCCAAAGTCTCCGCCCCCTCCCCTGAGCACCCCACATTCCCCCTCCTCCCTCCCAGCCACACGAAACAGCTGCACCAATTCTAAAGTCAGGCACTCCACTAGTATAGACTCCCATGACTTTAATGAAGCTGCTCAGTGGAGGATCTGCCCCGGCGCTCAGTTTTTGGGAGCGGTCAGGACACGCAGCTCACACTGTTCTGTTTCCCAGCTCCCCAGATGCCTTGGAGCACCCAGTTCTCCTCCCTGCCCGGTAAAATCCCGGACATTTTGAGCTATTTAATTCTTTAATTCTAAAACGTAATTCTTTATATGTAGTGAACTTTGTATTTTCGTTTTGGCATTGTGTTTGCTCCTAGGATCAGGGGCAGCCAGGGTCTCCACGTGCTGGGCCCGCCACAAGCCAAGCTCAGAGGCTCCCATTGGCTGGGAAAAGTTCCAATGGGAGCTGTCGGAGCCAGCCCCTGCAAGCCCTGCCCCCGCAGCTCTGATTGGGCAGGTATTTCGCAGTGATCCACCACACTGCTGTGTCTCATCACAAATGGGGAGCTGAGTGCCATACTGCACACCCCAGCCCCAGGAGCTCTGATCCACTTGCAGGCAAGGCAGCCCGATGCCCATCGCAGCCAGAGCTCTGATCCCTCTGCACTCCTGCCTTTTTCACACTGCCCTCCCCTCCTCCCCCACCAGTCAGTGCTTTTTGGCGACTCCCCGGAGCAGCTCCCCCAGCGCTGCCCCCCACCTGTGCAATCAGCGGCGCATGGTACTCCCAGCTTTGCTGGCATCCCTGGCTTACCTTAGAGCAGGCTCTGGCGACTGCTGCTGCTCCCTGACTCTTCGGCTCTGTTTAAGAGCCAAGCTGCCCTAGTGCTACCGGCTTCAGGCACTTCTCCTACCTGGGCTCCAGCTGAGCTGCTCCTGCCAGCTCAGACTGTAAGAGCCCAGCTGCTGGCTTCTGGCAGCCCTCCCCTACCTCAGGACCCAGAGCTGGCTGGACACGTCCCTTCCCCAGCTCCAGCCGAGCTGCTCGGCTCCGCCCCCTCAGACTTACAGAGCAGAGCTGCAGGAGCCAGCGTTACCGGCTTCAGGCAGCCTCCCCCCTGCCTCCGGACCCTGCACCATGGGAGCAGCTCAGCTGGAGCCGGGTAGGAGAAGTGCCTGGCTGGGGGCTCGGGGTCCGGAGGCGGGGGGGGTGCTGCCTGAAGCCAGTAGCGCTTGCTCGGGCAGCTTGGCTCTGTAAATCTGAGAGAGGAGAAGTGGAGCAGAGCCACAGGGGGAGAGGAAGTGCCGGCCATTTTCCCGGACATGTGTGGCTTTTCAGCAATTCCCCCCGGACGGGGGTTTGATTGCTGAAAAGCCGGACATGTCCGGGAAAAAGAGGACGTATGGTAACCCTAACTGGTGCTAGAGACTGAGCTGGCCTGGGGGCAGAGAGGGACTGGGTGGCATTCTCCCCCCTTTCATGAGGGCTGGTCCAGACTCCTCCACGTGCCTCCTGAATGTTCCTCTGCACTCCCAAGGGGGGGGGGGAGCACGCCCCACAGTTTGGGGACCACTGCATTAGTCCTAAAACAGTACCTAGCAGTTAAGGAGCTAAGTAACCATTGCATTGGGTAGGTACTGACTGGCACAGGTTGAGTTCATATATAGCCAGTGTGGGCGGTCTCTGGTAAGCAATAGCCAATTGGGGGTAAGCTGTACTAATTTAATTACAATTAATGCATAGGCTGCTTGAGCTCCTTACAAACAGAATAAATTACAAAGCCTGCATGAGTTTCTTACAGAAAACTTCTTTAAAAACCAGTTAAGGTTGCTCGAGTGCAAATACCACCATCAAAGCCAGAAAATCACTGAATCAGCCATCACCCAACCCTTGCAATCCACAACTCTAACTTTGCCTTCTCCACAACACTTCAGTCACATCTACCAACCAAATAACAACAGATCCCTTCCTTCTCTGTTGCAAATTTCCAGCAGTGAGTGAACAAACTCAATCAGTGTGTGTGTATATATATATATATATATATATATATATATATGTTTGACAATTGTTTTAATTATTTATGAAATAACTTTCTAATGTGCTGGAGAATGTTTTGTAGTATATTTTGCGTAAACAAGGATGTTTAGTAATGTGGGAGATTGATAGTAAAGGGGCACTGTCCAATTGAAATATAGGCATTACAAAGTAAGTTAAAAGTAGTTTCAGGTATTCAAAAGCCCCCCTGCTAATTTGTGATTTTGCAATAAATTTTTCCTATTAAAACAACAACAACAAGAAGTTTGTTTCTCCCTGAATTCAGATACCAGGGGAAATTTAGTGTCTGATTTATCATACAGGGACAAAAATGAAACTCACTATTCACAAAGTGTTGGGAAATGCACAAAGTAAACCAAAAACAAACAAACAAACAATGCTCTTTCAATTATAGTAACTTCAGATGTTCAAGAAGAAATACAATATTTATGTTGAATTTAAAGCTCAGAATGAGCTGTCTTAAAATAGTGGGGTTTGCCACATATCACTATCTTCCAAAACAGAGGCTTGGTTTTTGGCTGTCAGTCAGTCCCTGGCTTTATAAGTACCTACTCTCAAGATTTAATTGGTGGGAAAAAGAGTAAATCTGCTGTTCTAACATGAAAACAATGATGGTGTTCTCTTGTAATGTTATACTGGTGATGACATTGCATTTAATAATTAGTGTGTAATTAGTATATTTTTACTATGTAAATAGCCTTTAAATATATAATTAAAATCAAGAGAATTTATACAGATATTTTGATATTTTTTCCTATTCATTGGATTTGGATTTTGAAAAGGGCTCCGTGCTAGCCTAAATTTGCTCCCATTGAGTTGTGCAATTGATATCAATGGGAGCAAAGTTAAGCCAACGCTAAGGGCTTTTGAAAATCCCACTCTAAAAGACTTTAGGAACCACACATTCATTTAATGGAGGGGCTGATGTGGCCAGCTGGGTACACATTGAGTAGCCTTGGTTCAGACACAGGTGTGTAGTACTTTTATTTTCATTCTGACAGTGAGGAACCTTTTCATTAGCCTCCTGAATGCACACTCATGAGAAATCACAGGCCTAGAGTTTGTTATAGGATCTTATTCCTAACTCTATATTTGAGGTGCATTCAGTCAATTTGCATTTTTCCTGATTTAATAGCATGTTGGGCTTATTTTCATTTTTGGTAGTATTTTTCTTGCCATTTAAAATATGCTTTCCGCAATTTTCTATTGACCGTTATCAGTATTAAAAAAGGGAAATAAGTAGAACTATTGTATTAGAATAATGATGAAGAGATGCAAATGAAATGAAAGGAAGAAAATCCAGAGATAAAGCTGTCTACCTATCCCTCTCACACTGTTGTGACAGGATATTTGCACCCCATATGGTATAGCTGGCATCCTGCATATATACACGGTATGAGGAGTAGCATGTGTTTGTTTCTCTGAGCATCTTTGTACTTCATCCCTAATGTTGTTTATATATAGTTTTTAGTATTCAGTTAAGCAGCAAAGAAGAAGATGATCAGGGCTAATTTCTCTGGTTTAGAAGCAAATTAATGTTTTGAAACTTGCTTTGTATTGCCAAAATGTTTTGGCTTCCACCACATTTTGATCATGCCTCTGTTGAGACTTCAATCTGTAATCTAGATTTTTATTCTTTTCTGTGCCCTCTCAAAATCAGGGCCTCATATTTACTATACCTCTACCTGCTATGTTTACTCAAATAGGACCTAATTCAGTGCCCAATGAAGTCAATGGAAAGACTACCAATGATTCCAATCGGCATTGGCTCAGACCTTTTGAGAAATACCTTATCCTTCAATTGGCTTTAGAATTCAATGTGGCTGTTCATGCAGTAACATACTACTCACTAGGAACAAGGACAACAGATTCAATATCACTTGTATTAATGACTTCACTTTCTTTATTCAATGGTTGTAAAACAGAGTAGTGGCATTTTTTTTTAAACGGGATAACGAGACCGATTTGGAATTTTTATTTACTACAATTAGCACTTACTTATCTTAGTAGTTTCATTGACTACAATAGTGCTACTCACAAAACTACTAACGTGAATTGTTTGCATGATCGTGATTTGGATTTCTGTATGTAACCCCCAAGGAGATTACCTAGATTCCTGGGGCTCTGTCTGCTGGAAGCTCAGGGAGAGGCACATTGTCCCTGGTAGGGAGGGGGAGCCAAGGCAGACTCAGAGTCTCCCCGACAACCAATAGGGCGTGAGATGCCCTTGCCAGGGAGCTCAGGAAAGGGGAGAAGCCATTTTTGAGTCAGTCTGGAGCCAGCCAGGGCAAGAGCAGGACTGGCTGTGTGGGGAGCTGGTGAGTCCCAGGCTTGCATGCAGGGTTCCCCCTGAGAACTGGCCTCTAGGGACCTGAAAGCAAGATCCCTCAGCTGGGCTTTTCCTTCTCCACTGATGACTCCCAGTTTGTAGAGTTTTGCTGGGAAACTTCCCCAGCCAGGCTAAGTTAGCCCTCCAGCTCCCTAGGTGAGACCAGTCACCATGTGGTCAGCTCTGCTCTGGCTGCTAGTCCAGAGCTGCTGCCTGCTGTGAGTGTGTCTGGACGCTGGGCTAGGAGACTACAGTTTGGATTTTAGTGTAGTTGTGTAATCTGCACTTTGAGCCCTGCACCGCTTTGTGGTGAGGGGAAATCCTGGGACCAGATGCAGCCTGACTCTTGCCTGAAGAGGATCCCTGCCAGTAGAGATCAGCCCCTCTGCAGTGACTGAGGAGTCCAGAGTCATCTCTGAACCTGAGGATCATTCATGGAGTTTGTGAGTGCAGCATCTTTTAGTTAGTCAGGAAACTTGTTTTGGGGACCCCCCACTCCCTGAACGGTGTGTCCTCGAGCCAGGGAGTTAGGGTTTGGGGATTTTATAACCTGCTACAGGGACTTACCACCTCCTCCCACTTGTGAGTCTTTTGGTCTGTACTGAACCCAGTCAGCCACACTGCTAAACCACTGCAAAGAAGTTTTCGTGGTCATCCGTCATCAAGGCCCCCAAAAAAGTACACGTACCAATGGGACACTAATCTTACATTTGCTACATCTGGTCCCGTGACTGGGGAAAGTCATGGGTATTATCAGCATGGGCACCGATCCTAAGAATAGTGTTTTACCCTGTTATGTTATATTTGTCTCCTGTTTAATATAATTATTGTGTTGAATACATTGTATATATTTGTGTTTATTTCTTAGGAGTCTCTGTCTATCTGGCAAGTAAGTGGGGGTTAATAATGTGGTTAGAATTTTCCTCCCAAGCTGCCCTGGTGACCCTGCGGAAGGAGCAAGGGAGGTGGAGGCACCACCAAATAAATTCATAGGGAAAAATAAAGAAGATATACCCTGCTGAGTGGGTGGCGGGATCCAGAAGAACCCAGACCTGTCCACCAAAATCTGTAAGCAGATTGGCATTAAAGAAGGTAACTGGGTTGAGAGGGGGCGCTTCTTGTATAGTGCAACAATCCTGAAGTCTGTCTTTACCAGGCTTTAGCAAGAGCATGCAGGACATCTTGTTACATATTCCCCTTCTACCTTTTTCTGGATTTTGAACTCTTATAATCGATTTAAAAAAAAACACCCCACTCATAGTAGTAGCAAGGGACAGCTGTAGTGATATTTCCATTCCAAATAATCAATATGGTATTTGTGGTAGAAAGATTTATTTAGCTCTATCTATCATCCATTGTTAAACCGTTCACTTCATAGAAAAGAAGATGTTAGCTTGTGCTCTGTGATGTACCTTCAGCACAGACATGTAGATGTCCATTGGAACTTGGCATCTTATGGATAATTTTCTAACTCATGTGTAGAAAAGTCTATGGCAGATTGCACAAGATGAGCAAGTCTTGTTGAATTATTTTATTTCAGTACAGACCCTTTATTAAGATGATCACACTTTTTATAGCAGGTTGTACAAGGCAAAGTTGGAATAAAATGCTGCATCAGGAAATACTCAAAAGTATTAAAAATAAATAAAGATCTTAAGGTCCTGAAAAAGAGCAGCTTCTATCACCAGTCATTTGTGGAACAAAGTTCGGATCTAAGCATGGAATCCTGTACTTCTAAATACACCTCTACCACGATATAACACGACCTGATATAACATGGGTTCGCATACAACGCGGTAAAGCTCTGACACACTGCTCTGAGCAGCATGTTAAGGGTGCCAGGCCGGGGCTGAGGGGTTGGATAAGGGGCGGAGAGTCTCAGGGGCGGTCAGGGGCTCCCCCTCAGGGTCTAGGAGGCAGGAGCTGGGGGGGGGGAAATTTTGGGGGCCCTGCAGTCCCGTGGGGGCCGGGAGCAGCCCGCTCCTCTTCCCTCGCCCCGGCACCAGCCATGTCGCTCGAGGGAGGGGGTTTGGGGGAAGGGATCCTCCCTCCCCCCCGCACTCACCAGCAGCGGCGGAAGCGGAGCAGCGCGGTCCCAGCCTGCTCCACTCTGCCAGCTCCCAGCTGCAGCGCTCCGCTTCCCGCTGCAGGTGAGTGCGGGACCTTTCCCCAACACCCCCAGCGACATGGCTGGGGCCGGGGCAAGGAAAGCGGAGAGGGCTGGGGCCGCATCGCTCTGCTTCCTGCTGCCGGTGAGTGTGGGGGGCGTCCTTTCCCCAACCTCCCCGCACCCACCAGCGGCGGGAAGTGGAGCACCACGGCTGGGAGGTGGCAGAATGGAGTGGGCTGGGACCACATTGCTCCGCTTCCTGCCGCTGCCAGTGAGCGCCTGTCAGGGGGCAGGGAGTGTGGATAGGGGTCGGAGCATTCAGGGGACAGGGAGCAGGGGGTTTGGGTAGGGGGTGGGGTCTTGGGGGTGATTAGGGACAGGGGTCTCTGGAGGGGGTGGTCAGGGAACAAGGAATGGGGGGCCAAAGCAAGTTTGATACAATGCGGTCTCACCTATAATGTGGTGAGATTTTTTGTCTCCCGAGAACCGCGGTATATCGGGGTAGAGGTGTATTGAAATCTAATGGATGACAGACTGTGTGATTCCTAATGGAGGTAACCAAGGTTCTTTAAAAACACACAGTTCCAAGTGTCCTGTACAATTTAAAATAAAAACTGGGCTGCATAGCAACATTAATTCACTAACTGGACACTGATGAGCACAGCAAGTCATCACCATTGAGCACAGTGGAAGAGGTAATTTCTCTCTCCAAAACTGATTCCCTCCCCCCAATCCTCCTCACTTGGCAGTCATTGAACCTAATTCATAGTTGGAATAACTGGATGAAAATTCCATGACAGACAGTCAATTCTATGGAGACATAAATAGTGGTAGAAATTACACACCTGTTGTAAATTGGTAAGGAAACAAGTGTACAGGAAGTGGCTGTATATGGTAAAGTAGTGAAACTTTCACCATGCAGTGGCCCTGCCAAATTTAATACATTCCAAGGGAGCTAAGACAGAGTGGGGGCAGCAAGAAAACTAACAGGAGAAAGTGAGATAAAGCAAGCCCTCCATTGTATATTACACTTTCCTTTTGGCTGATTTTCCTTATGCATTCTCCCCTGGGGATATATGTTACTCTTTTTGCATACTCATAATATGCCAAATCAGTTCAAGTAAGTAACTCTGCATCACTTTGTACACAAACTTGCATCTGTTTCTAATCAGCTAATACGCAATGTTTAACTTCTACCACATTTACTTCTCAGCATAATTCAGTACATTGAAGCAGACCTCCGCATGAAGAGTCCCAGAAAATAATTACCAAAAACTCAATTAACAAGTGCTGGGAGAAAAATGTTAGGCCAATTTTTGTTCTGTTAATGGGGTTGCACCAGTGTATGTCCTGGAGGGTAGAATATGGCTCAGTAATGCTGTTTTACGAAAGGTCACAGTTGTTAAGGCACTTCTATAGCAATGAAATCTGTTTTAGTATTGTAGTTAGTAAGCAATAGTATGCTTCATTTCCACAGGGCTGATGTTAGTATTCATGACAATCTCTTCTATTTCCTGATAAAGCATCTAGCCTCTCTGGGACAATAACAACTTTAGACACCTCTTTTCTCTATCATATCCCAAGCTTACCAGGTATATTGAAATCTTATACATATCACAATCTTTGGAATCTACATTTGGGTTTACCCAAATGTCCTCTAATACTTACTAATGGCTAGATTCTTGGAGCCCTTCGTGGACTGAGTAAGGGTTGCTCAGACATACAACAACTTTGCCCATAATAGAGAAAGCAGGGATTTCTTGCTTGATGCTCCTCCCTGCCAACAAGTGGGTGGGAAGGGTATGGACTGGCAGGCGCCCTGGCTCCATCTCCCACCAGCCCACTCTCTAGCTGGAATAACTGTCCGGGTCTAGAGGAGGAAAAGAAGTAAATTTCTGTTTGAAAAAGGGGTGAAGTGACTCACCCTCTTTCTCTCCCACCCCCAGCAAAATGGGTGGAGGAAATGAATTGCAGAGTTGCAAGAATGGATTGTAAAGTTACAATACAGCCAAGAGTCTGAGGCATTGTCAGGATAAAAAAAACCTAATGCTTATTCCTTCTAGTGTTGTTTCTTCAGCTTATCTTGCTGCCCTTTAAATTGTATTGCAATTGCTGTCACTTGTGCAGGAGTGAGGATGATGAATAGTGGTTGTTGGCCTGTGACTTGATTAGGATATGTCTACACTTGCAGAGTTTTTGTGCTGTCAGTTTCAACAGTGATAGGGAACCAGTGAAAGTAAAACACTGGTTTGTGTACTCACTTCCTCCGGCATTAGAGAGTATTTACATTTGCAGCACTTCCATCGCGGATGAGAGCAGCGCACTGAGGGCAGCTATCCCACAGTGCAGCTCTCTCCATTTTGACGATAGGTCTTGTGGGAAGAGGGGGGAGGTGATCACGGGGCATTCTGGGTCTCTGCACAGCCTCCTCTCCCCAAACACTGATAAGCTCCAGTAGTTCAGCATTGCTCCAAGCAGGGGCTCTGCGGAGCAGGCATTGTCACCTGGCCAGATGATACCTGAGCACTTGCCAAGAAAACAGGAAGGGGAGTTTCAAAGTTTCTGGGGCTTTACAGGGGGAGGGGTGGATGTCTGTTTATTTGGCAGCAGAGCTGCTGGCCAGAGTGGTCACCTAGGCACTGCGGGATATCCTGCGGAGGCTAAAAGTTCTGTAAACAGGAAGAACATGTCTTCACTTGCACATCACTGCAAAAGCATCACCGATAAGAGCTGTATGCTTCTCGCAGAGGTGATTTTCTTTTTGCGGTGAAACTTCTGAGTTTCACTGCAAAAAGTCATTGGCAAGTGCAGACGTTCCCATGTTTTTTGCGCAAAAAAGGGACTTTTTCCGTTTTAAATGGCAAGTGTAGACTTGCTCTAGATATGACACAAAAAAAAGCCTTCTTCAGAGGCAAAGAAGAAATTTGTTTCCAGATGGAGGATTTCAGGCTTATAGTACCGGGAGAGCAAAGTCAAAGTAATCATGCAGAGGTTGGGAGTAGAAAGATAGGAGCTAAAGAGCCCAATCCTCCTGTTAAAATCAATAGGAGTTTTACAATGGCCTTCAGCAGGACTGGGTCCAAAGTGAAGGAAAATTGCAGAGGAGTTTGAGATATTTAGGTGAAATATGTGATCTTCGAAGTAAGTGGGCAAACTGATAGACTGTTGGTGCCCAAGATTATAGAGCACATCAGAAAGTGAGAGTTAAGATAAATTGGATGGGCACTGATGTCTAACCTGATGAGACTACAAGAGATGAGACCAACAGTGATTTCTTTGAACAAAGATTCCCCTGTGGAAAGCACATGCATGTGTTAAAATCTATTTAATTGTGTGTGTGTGTGTGTGTGTGTGTGTGTGTTTGAAGAGTTATCCTTTGTCATAGGCCAAGAAAACAAGTTTTTGCTAGTATTAAACTCTTACATTCAATAGAGTCTCATTTGCATTGGTTTCATTGGCTAGGGATTGGAATATTTTCTCTAGAGAGTACAATTGCCTGAACTATTAAGAAGGAAATGGCCGACTGGACTGGGAGGCAGCAAACCTGGTGCCTTTTCCCGGTTTTGCTACTGACCTGCTATGTAACTTAGGCAAGCCATTTCGCCTCCATATGCCTTTGTTTGTACTCCACCATTCATTTGTCTTGCCTATTTAGATCCTAAAACTTTTAGGGCCGGGACTGTCTCTTATGTGCTTGTACAACATCTAGCATATTATGGGCCCCAATCTCTTTTTGAGCCTTTAGCTACTCTAATATAAAATAGTAATAATAATTCACGATTTGGTATGCAACCTTCCTTAAAACAGTCAATATATGAACAAATGTTTGCGGGACAGTTATCATATCACACATGCATTTTCAGTTAATGTGAAAACCTATGAATATTTTAAAGCATCTAAGCTGAAAGTAAACACATAGCACTTCACAATCTGCAAATCTCCCATTGCTGGGTTGTGTGTTAAAAGAAAGTAGGATGATTTATGAGAAGAAAATTACTTTAAGGCCGAGATGCTCCAAGTTATTTAGGCACCTAATTCCCATTGAAAGCAATGGGAGTTAGGCACCTAAATAATTCTGAGGATCTGGATCTTTGACTTTCTAAGCCAGAGGTGGGCAAACTACAACCTGCGGGTCACATCCGGCCCACGGGACCTTTCTGCCCGGCCCCTGAGCTCCTGTCCCAGGAGGCTAGCCCCCGGCCCCTCCTCTGCTGTCCCCCCTCCCCTGCAGCCCTCCACTGGCACAATGCTCTGGGCAGCAGGGCTGCAAGCTCCTGGGGTAGCGCAGCTGCAGAGCCCGGCCTGACCCAGTGCTCTGTGCTGCGCGGTGCGTGGCTGGCTCCAGCTGGGCGGTGCGGCTGCCTGTCCTGGTGCAGCTGTGCTGCCAGCCACCGGTGCTCCAGGCAGAGCGGTAAGGGGGCAGGGACCGGGGGGTTGGATAGAGGGCAGGGGAGTTCGGGGGGTGGTCAGGGGCCGGGGTATGGATAGGGCTGGGGGCAGTCAGAGGGCGGGGAACAAGGGGGTTGGATGGGGGCAGAGGTCCCCGGGGGGCAGTCAGGAAGGAGAGGCGGGGTTGGATGGGGTGGCGGGGGGCAGATAGGGGCATGGGTCCGGGGGTGTTCAGGAACAGACAGCGGGGTTTGTGGATTGGGGCAGGGGTCCCGGGGAGGGGGGGGGGGTTGTCAGGGGGCAAGAAGCAGGGGTGGTCGGATAGGGGGCAGGGCTCCAGCCATGCCTGGCTGTCTGGGGAGGCACAGCCTCCCCTAACCGGCCCTCCATACAATTTATGAACTCTGATGTGGCCCTCAGGCCAAAACGTTTGCCCACCCCTGTTCTAAGCCAATAGTGGAGGATTTTGTTAGCACTTTGAGGACTCAGTCCCACAGGGTGCTGAGCAGTCTGACCCCACAACAGTAGAGCACTTAAGCACATGCTTACGTGTAAACACATGAGGATTCCCACTTCAAGTCATGGCGACTACTCAGCTGCTTAAAGTTCAGCACATGCTTAAAGAGTTTTGTTGGAGTGGGGCCAGAGTGCTCAACATTGTACAGCTGAGCCTTGGGAGCCCAGACATAGCTGAAGGAATACAAATACTTATTGTTGGACATAACTCCAGCTATCGAGAGGAATCCCACTGAAGTCAGTGGGGCTACTTATAGTGTGTATGCGGTGTCCTGGAGTGTTTGCAGAAGGGAGTCCAGAGGTACTATTAGGTTGATTGTGGGACATGCTACCATCTTTATTAATGATTTCACGGATTAGTTTATTTTTCTTATTTATCACCTAGGGATCCAATTGTAATATATTGTTAGGATGCTCATTTTCACAGTTAGTGACACTGATGTGTCTAAAGCCTGGAGCTGGAAGCTATTGTGGAGGGTGTTGGAGAATACCCTAAAAGCTATCACTCATAGTTACTATAGCAACACAACCCACTGCACTCGCCGTGATGGAATGAGCTGGGAAAAGGGAAATGCTGTCTATGACAAGGTCCTTACTGTTTCAGAGATGATGGCTGATAAATTCACTTTATCCAATATCAGAGGGATTTGTGCCCATTATTTTATCCCCAAGACCTAGAGGAGTAAAAGTGACTCTTGTTGCATGTAGCAGTTGTGCAGTTCTGATCTGCTTTCCAAATGGGTTCCCTTGCTCTCAGCCATATATCCTTACGTTTGTGTGTTTAACCCTTTTTTCCCTCTATAAAACACAGATGGGGAGATCAGCAGGGGGCCAGAATAACATGGGTGCCTGCAGCCTGAGGGGATAGCAGAATAATCTGCCTCTGTCAAAAAACCTATTAAACTCCCCCCCCATCCCCAAACAAAAAAAGTCAGCACAGGGTATTTCACTTGTAAGGAGAGAGCTTGGGTACAGGTTATGCTGAACAAGTGGAACTTAATTAAACCCTATGCACTGCTCTGTCTATGTGGCTGAGTTGCTTCCAGCCTAACTCCCCGTGTTCCAAGTTCCCATGGTGTCCAGTCAATAACAGTCACTCCAGGATCCATGGGCCTTCTGACTCCATGCGCTACTCGCGAAATATGGAGGATGGATTCTCCAGGGGGAAAAAAATATATATTAAAAAAATAATCATGTTTCTGGCTCACAATATGGAGAGACCTCTCAGACTCCAAGGGAGAAATGCCAGGGCTGAAAAAGACCACCTGGGAATAGGATGACCAGACAGCAAATGTGAAAAATCGGGACAGGAGTGTGTGTGTGTGGGGTAATAGGAGCGTATAAGAAAAAGACCCCAAAATAGGGACTGTCCCTATAAAATTGGGACATCTGGTCACCCTACCTGGCTACCAAAGTGGATATCTTGGAGTTATTTCTGTAGTCAAGACCATGAGAGATGATCAAGCTTCTAGTAGTAAAGAAAGAAGTTCCTGACTTGGAAGAGGGAATCACTGTGCTAGAGACTGGCCTAAGAGAAGCAAGTGAGAGAGACAGCTGCAGAGTCCCAAGGCACTGATGGAGAACAGATAGCAGTGCAGTTTATATCAGATGACATAGAACGCAGTGAGAAGAAACATCAGAATTAACGGAATGCCTGAAAACGCTGCAGGAGGAGGCTCAATCCAGTATGTAAAAAATTCAGTTGTGGACTTGTTACACCTGAGCTCGCTGGCAGAGGTAAAAGTGGAGAAAGTGCTGTTCGCCCTGCTAGGGCCTTGACAGAGAGCCAGAGATCTAATTTTGAAATTTTATGATCAGCAGAAAAATTTAATTATGAATAAAGCCAGAGAACATTCAGCGCTCATACTCAAAGGCCAGAAGCAGTAATATTTCCATGACCTCTCTGCCCTAACTTAGGAAAAAATAGGGCTGGGAGAAATTACAGCCACACTCAGGAGGGAGGATTCCGCTATAGAAGCAGATTCCCATTCCAACTCTCATTCAGCTTCTAAAATAAGTATTGTACAGTAAGAGACTTTAAACAAGGAAAAAATACACTCCTGTCGCTTGGGATAGAATGCCCAAATCAGAGATGCAAGAGGATATTCCAGAGGTAATAACGAAGGATAAGCAGCTGGAAAACTACTGGCAGATAGAGAAACCCAGAAAAAGGAAGATAAGACAAGACAAATGCCTCTAGAGACCACACTGATAATAGCAGAGGTGAAGCTGAACAAAGTGGAGGTGTAACCTAAAGATTAATCGGAAGGGATTTCTGGGGAGTCACCAAGAATGAACAGTAATTATGTTAGTGTTATAAAGAAAATAGTATGACCTGTGCTTTAAGTGGGGTGATAGCTGTATTCTGTATCTTAAGAAATAGTGACTATTCTGTATCTTAAGAAATAGTGACAATAAAAGAAGTAAGGGGAGGGAGTGGGTTGTGGAGGTGGGGGAGGGGAAAGGCTGTATCAGATTGGAGAAAATACAGAGAGGTTGAGAGGAGCTTGTATGGGTTTTGTGTAAATCCTCCCCATGTAACTCAAATGATCAGATGGTAATCTATCCCTATGGGTGAGGGTAAAGGTCCAATAAGTGGAGAACGTACCTTCTTTGGGTTGCAAGATATGTAATTCAATTGCTCTTGAGAGGCAAGGGGAAGTACTTGGGTTTAGGGTTAAACAAAGCATAGTCATTTGGGGACTGATTTATATGCTATGTTAGTTTAAATGCAAAAATAAAACACCAAGAGGAAAGCAGGACTGGGGAGGGAACTGGTGAGAATTAAAACCAGAAGTAGCTATGGAAGTTTACAAACAGAAAATTAAGTCATATTCAAGTACACAGTTGTGCATACAACATAATTAGAAACAAGAGACATTGACCATACAAGGGTTCATGCCATCAAACAGCCAAAGAATCACAATAATTTCAAGTTTTTCAATAAGCTAAGTAGCTATTCTCTATGCCTCTTCCTTTTCAAGTAACATCTTTGAATGTCAAAAGGCTAAATAAATGCCATTTAAAAAGGGGGAAAAACACCTTTAAACCCACTCTGATTTTTCTTCAAGAAACTGATTTTCAGGAGGGGCAAATTGTAGACTTGATGGGTAATTGGTTTCAGATGACTTTTTCAGACACAGTAAAGAAAAGAGGAGAGGGCACACATAAATTTGCTAAACACATAACTTTTCAGGTTAATGATCAGCTTAAGGATAAGGAGCCATGTTTTATCTTATTGAAGGGCAAAAATGCGGAGTTATTAACAGTGGACTTGGTGTATACCCTCAACCAAAAGCAAAAGAAAAAAAACCACAATTACATTAGTAAGGACTTCTTTAAAATACTGCAACACTTTTGGAAAGTGGAACTTATATTTGGGTGAGACTTCCAGTTGCACTCTTATTCCTTACTGGTACAAACTGGATTAAAAATAAGGTGGCTAGGGAAGCAGGTGAAGCATTATTTTTTCTGTGCCAACAATTCAGGCTCAGATTGCTGGAGAGAATTGCACCCAGGAGAACAGACTTACACATTTTATTTACACCATCATCAGTTACATACTAGAAAAGATTGAATGTTAATCTCTAAATCCTTAATGAAGCAGACAAAGATCTGCAGAAATTGACACCATTACATGCACTTTTGGAAGTAATATTGACAGTTGGGATGTGTCCTAAAAAACTCTTTTGGAAAATGAACTGCATACTTCTTTCTCTAAGACAGAGACCGGACTGCAGCAATTCAAGAGGACATCATTTTTTAAAAGATTGAACAAACACAATATAAAAAGAGAGTTTCTCTGGGAGGCAGATAATGCAATATTTAGAGGGGCCAATTGATAAATAGAGCATCTCAACTGAAAAAAGACAAAGCTCAAGAATAAAATAAAACTGGAAAGGGGAGAAAAAGGTTAAGACACTTATAAAAACAGGTTAAAAAAGTATAACAATTCCCTAATATTAGGGGGAAGTTGAATAAGTTGATAACAAATGCCACCGAAAAAGCCCTTAGGTTTACAATGTAGACCTTATATGAAAACAGGAAATAAATGTGATAAATGTTTAGCTCAAAAGCTTAAAGGGATTCAAGAGCAATATATTATTCCACCAAATAGAAACAAGCTGCAAAAACTAGTTATGCACCCCTATGGAGGCGTGCTACTTTTGGTACATATTATTAAAAGTTCTATACCTCAGATGCTCCAAGCACTAAAATTATTCTAAAATATCTGGAAGAAGCAGGCTTGCCAAAGATAAAAATGGATAAAGAATTTTTTAGATAAAGAAATCTTAGAAGTAATAGCAAGTATGAAAAGTGGTAAAACTCCAGCTAAAAATTCTAGTTGAATTTTACAAGATATTAAAGGGAAGTTATTGCAAACTTGTTCTGTTAGGGGAGGAACTTCCACAACCTATGAAAGAAGCTACTGTGGTTGTTCTCCCTAAAGCTGGGAAAAGACTTTACCTTATGCAGCTCTTGTAGGCCAGTATCACTGTAAAATCATAAAACATTTTTTAGGACAGGTACTAGCCAGCTGATTGCAGTCCCTACTCTCAGTTTATATAAATCCATATGAAACTGGTTTAGTTAAGAATCAATAGATGTTAGACAATATTTGGAAAGTACTTGGAATCATCCATAATGCCAGATCCAGAAAAGATCAATTTTTAAAAAAGAACAGGAGTACTTGTGGCACCTTAGAGACTAACAAATTTATTAGAGCATAAGCTTTCGTGGACTACAGCCCACTTCTTCGGATGCATACCTGTAGTCCACGAAAGCTTATGCTCTAATAAATTTGTTAGTCTCTAAGGTGCCACAAGTACTCCTGTTCTTTTTGCGGATACAGACTAACACGGCTGCTACTCTGAAACCTGTCAATTTTTTAAAGTCACCTGATGTGGAAAAAGCTTTTATAGAGTGGCACTTTCTGTTCCATGTCCTGTCCCATATGGACCTTGGCCCCCGGTTTCTTAAATGGGTAACTACTCTTTACACCAACACAAAAGCAGCTGTGTGAGTTAATGGGGTTAAGTCTCCCCTGTCTGAATTACATAGAAGGACTAGACAGGGATGTTCACTGTCTCCTTTATTTTTTACACTGGCCATGAGACTTTTGCACTGAGAATATGGAACAATGACTCTATCTCAGAATAAAACTTGCAGGAACACATCAAAATAGCTTTACATGCAGATGATATAATATTTTAATCTAAACTCAATATTTCCCAAAAGTTAGTTTCTAAAGAAATGCATGACTTTGGGACAGTGTCTGGATTTAAAGTACACCTCTACCTCGATATAACGCTGTCCTTGGGAGCCAAAAAATCTTACCGCATTATAGGTGAAACCGCATTATATCGCACTTGTTTTGATCCACCGGAGTGCGCAGCCCCGCCCCTCCAGAGCACTGCTTTACCGCGTTATATCCGAATTCATGTTATATCGGGTCACGTTATATCGGGGTATAGGTGTACGTTATGCTAAGTTATGAGACCTGTGAATTCTAATCTCAAACAACCTAGAAGAGTTTTGTAATTTAAATATCAAACAAACAGATCTGTTTTTCCTCTGGTTCTTCCTCCCCATCCCTTCAGTTGTTTAGTTTGTGCTTTGGCCAGATCTTTGCATCTCGTCAGTGTCACCATTACCACGCATATCTAGGCATAGACAAGTTTCCCCTTTACTGTGAGTGTTTTTCCATGTAGCTATGTGGAAGACATGTGTAAAAAGTGGAAAATTTGATTGTAAAAAAAACCAAAACAGTAATTGGCAAAGGGACTCTTTAGCAAGCATAGGACCTGAAAATGACTTTTAATCTAGTTTTTAAAAATTGACTAGATTTCAAATTGATTGCACCCTTTTAATATCAGAGTGCTTCAGATTACTGAAACTTCCTTGGTTACACAAAATATAACAGAACGTTCCCTAATACATTAGGAAGTATTATTAATTAAAACTGTACAATTATTTTGCCAATTGTAGAACATTATGATATTGGTGATGCATTATCCTTTATTATATCTTTATTAAATTGTTCACTTGTGACTGCAAACTCAGTAATTTATAATGGATGAAACACACCTTCCCACCCGGAGCAAGGCTATATCTACACTGCAGAATTAATCCACAAGGTCAGCATCTGGGTTAGCCTAGCTTGAGTGCAAGAATCCATACTGCCAAGCCCTACCTGAGTGACTGTGTCCTCAATGGTTCTGCACTCACCTGTGTGTCTGGGGGCATATCCCATGGTTCCTTGTGCTAAAATGCTCTAGAATTCTTTCCCAGTCAATTTTGTCAATTGTAGGAGAACTTGTCTCTCTTTTGTAAAGAATTGTGGGAAGGGCATTGGAGGACTATCAGCACTTGAGTGATTTAACCTGGGTCCTCACTGCAGTGTGGGCACGTTCCATTGCAAGTTAAAACAGAGACTGTTCTAACCCACATCCCCAGTTGAGCCAGCTAACCTGGGCTTAAGCACCTCCAAACCCAGGTCAGAGGTTCCTTTGTGAATGGGAGGGCTGCTAAGACTAAAACTCAGATAAGAGCCTGGGTTAACTGTGCAGTGTCGATATATCCTACCTGGGTTTTGTTCAAGAAATTAAGTGGAGTTTGGGTGAAAAGAAATTGACCACACCCAGTCAGGGATAGATGTACAGGTTAATATTAATAGATTTTAAGGCCAGAAGAGGCCACTATGATTATCTTGTCTGACCTTCTGCATATGTAACACAGGCCAAAGAACCTCACCCAATAATTTCTGCATGAAACCCACAACTTCTGTTTGAACTATACCATATCTTTTAGGAAGACAGCCAGTCTTGATTGAAAGGTTTCAAGTGATGGAGAATCTACCACCTACATAGGTAAATTGTTCCAATGGTTAGTTATCCTCACTATTAAAAATGTTCACCTTATTTCTTGTCTGAATTTGTCTAGCTTCAGCTTCCAAGCATTGAACCATGTTATGCTTTTCCCCACTAGATTAAAGTGCCATCTGCTATCAGAAATCTCTTCTCCATGTAAGTAATTGTAGACCTTGTATTGTGGCGTCTCTCCCACCAAACTCTAAATGTTGGGTTTCCTGACCTTTTGTAGACACACTCAGTGCCTAATTCCATATTTACACCCAAGAGTTCAGTTTGAAGCTCCCTGTACAGCCACTCTGCTGAAGTCCCCAACCCCCATGCATAAATTGTGTGATGCAGGCGACTAACCCATCCTTCTGCCAATGTCATTAACATGAATTAAAGAGTTTTTAGTATATATCAGGGTTGCTTTTTAAAAAGAAACATCAAGAAACTCTGTAAAAGGTGTGATCTGGGTGTGGGTCAAGTCATGACCTCTGGTCCTAAAAGACTGGACTTAAAAACAAACATTTGTAGTATGGTTTCTCTCTTGCTTGCTTTGTTTTTTTTTTTTAAGAAAGCTGTGCACATTGAAATGGTAATCACAGGCTTTCAATGCATTGTAAATGAAAATGAGATGAAAGCTCACTTCCTTAAATAGAAGATTTAAGCAGAAATTATGCAATTCTGGTACACATCTTTTATGCAAGAGTCAAGGTACATATTGTATGTGTGATTTTTTTTTTAAAGAGAAATTCTTGACTTGTACCAATTTAGATAATTTACCCTTGTCATCAATCTCTCTTGAAAATTGTAGGGATGTTGTCTGTGTCCATGTTTCCCACTTATCAATTAGTCCATCAACAGATGCTTTAGAGTAGGTGTGGGAAAAATGGGCATAAACTTGAAGACAATATTTTTCCATGGTGAATTGTAATTAAAGGCTTTAAGCCCAAGAGGCCTGATCTTCCATTGCCCTGCACCTTGTGTAGTAATTTATACAAATGCAAAATGAGTGCAAAGAACAGAAAGAAGAATGGTCTAGTTGATAGTGCACTAGACTGGGACTAACCCAACTCCCATCCATATACAAAAATCTCTAGGTTAAGTGGTGCTTTAAATTCAAGCTAGCTGGGATATTAGGGGGATATCAACATAAGAATGGCCATACTGGGTTAGACCAAAGGTCCATCTAGCCAGTATCCTGTCTTCCAACAGTGGCCAATGCCAGGTGCCCCAGAGGGAATGAACAGAACAGGTAATCATCAAGCGATCCATCCCCTGTTGCCCAGTCTCAGCTTCTGGCAAACAGAGGCTAGGGACACCATCACTGCACATCCTGGCTAATAGCCATTGATAGACCTATCCTCCATGAATGTATCTAGTTCTTCTTTGAACCCTGTTGAAGTCTTGGCCTTCACAACATCCTCTGGCAAAGAATTCCACAGGTTGACTGTGCATTGTGTGAAGAAATACTTCCTTATGTTCTGATGTATTTCCTTTTGTTTGTATTAAACTTGCTGCCTATTAATTTCATTTGGTGACCCCTAGTTCTTGTGTTCTGAGAAGGAGTAAATAACACTTCCTTATTACTTTCTCCACACCAGTCATGATTTTATAGACCTCTATCATATCCCCCCTTAATCGTCTCTTTTCCAAGCTGAAAAGTCCCAATCTTATTAATCTCTCCTACATACGGAAGCTGTTCCATACCCTTAATCATTTTGTTGCCCTTTTCTGAAACTTTTCCAATTCCAATATATCTTTTTTGAGATGGGGCGGTCACATCAGCATGCAGTATTCAAGATGTGGTCATACCGTGGATTTATATACAGGCAATGATATTTTTTGTCTTATCATCTATCCCTTTCTTAATGATTCCCAACATTATGTTTGCTTTTTTGACTGCCACTGCACATTGAGTGAATGTTTTCAGAGAACTATCCATAATGGCTCCAAGATCTCTTTTTTGTGTGGTAACAGCTAATTTAGACCCCATCATTGTATCTGTATAGTTGGGATTATGTTTTCCAATGTGCATTACTTTGCATTTATCAACGTTGAATTTCTTCTGCCATTTTGTTGCCCAGTCACCCAGTTTTGTGAGATCCTTTTGTAGCTCTTCACGTCTGAGTAGTTTTATATCGTCTGCAAATGTTGCCACTTCACTGTTTACCCCTTTTCCCAGATAATTTGTAAATATGTTGAATAGTACAGACCCCTGGAGGACACCACTATTTACCTCTCTCCATTCTGAGAACTGACCATTTATTCTTACCCATTGTTTCCTATATTTTAACCAGTTACAAGTCTATGAGAAGACCTCCCCTCTTATCCCATGACAGTTTACTTTGCTTCAGAGCCTTTGGTGAGGGATGTTGTCAAAGGCTTTCTGAAAATCTAAGTACACTATATCCACTGGATCTCCCTTGTCCACATGTTTGTTAACCCCCTCAAGGAATTCTAGTAGATTGGTGAGGCATGATTTCCCTTTACAAAAATCATGTTGACTCTTCCCCCCAAAATTATGTTCATCTATGTGTCTGACAAAATAGATTGCAGTTCAAGTGATACTTACTCTTGAGCTAGTAATGCAGTGGGGATGTAACTACAAGTTACAGTCTAAGTTAGCACAAGTCAGCTGTGAAAGCAAACACTTTGTGTTGCTTATCCTATCATTTTGTTTAGCTTAAGTGTTTCATCATGTGGCCTCTCTGACTTGGCTAAATTAGCTCAATGGAGTAACTCAAGCTCATTGTTGCATTGAAGACAAACCCATAGATTTCCTTCGTGACTGTGGACATGTCACTTCATCTACTCTTTGACTCAATTCCCACCTTAAAATATATTACTTACACATACTCTTCCCCACCTCACACAGATATTGTACATCACTCAGATAATAAATGGAGTGGAGTGTGGGATGCTACTTTTCTGATTTGGTAGCATTTTCCCATTTTGTGGCTACAGTAAATGACTATACCACGTGCAGAGCAACAGAGAATCAGTCCTACAAGTCAAATCCTGGTCCTTATAAAAGTCTATAGCAAAACTCCCATTGAGTTAAATGAAATCAGGAGAAGTTGGCATCAAGTGTCCTTCACCACCACTGGTACAAAGTAATGCTCAATACAGTCCCTGTTCCAATTCACAGATTTTCCAAAAGGAGAAAATTCAGAACTAGAAAGCGATGTTACATGCATTTATATAGGATATTAAAAGACTCCCCACAATAATGAGGCTCATGAAATTAACGCCTTTTAAAGTAATACAAACCAAAAAAAAAGGACCAGCCTCTTCTTTCTGAAGAAAAAGTACTATTTAAAAATAAACTTTAAAGAAAGTTGTCAGATCAACAGCCTTGCACATTGAAAACTAGCAATGCTAATCCACAAGTTACATGCCACAATTCTCCACGCTGTCCAAGGTTCCTTCTCACAGACTTGCAGGGACCACCTTCAGAGCTATAAGGGAGGACAGTCTCCATTTCATTTGATCAGACTTCTCTGCTGAGGAAGTCAATAAGAGAGCCAGTTTTGATAATGGTTGTTATGGTGTGTGTATCATTCCAATGGGAACCACCAACTTCTTTCACATAGTCCACTGAACAGACTTCTAGCAGGGAGTGGTTTATGCAAACATGGAGCATAGTTTTAAAGGCTCTCTTTAGTGTTTGGATGTTACCAGATAACAGCCAGTAGCTGACTGAGCAAGCAGCCACAAATGTAACAAACTGGCTACTAGAGAAAGTTAATCAAGAAGAGGATATTTATTACTAAAGATTTTATAGCTCAGCATAAGATGCTTATAAATCAATACAGTGCTGGCCTGGGAGGCAAGGAGATTAGGATGGTATTACAAAAACATTACTCAATGAAGAAGTATGGAGATCTACAAAATATTAACACTAGTCTCAATGGAAAACCTGCATCTCATGTTCAGGTGTCCAACATCTCTAAGGGACACCCAGAAAGTATCTACTTCAATTTTAGAAAAAATTGAAGTAGATACTTTCAAGTAACATTTTTTTCAAAAAGTTACATGGTAGTAATCACTGATAATTTTGTTAAGTTATTCTTTGCAATTATTGGAGCATTAAAGCCTTGAGCCACCAAGGAGCAGGCACATCAGCCAGGTAAATATTTGTATTGGGAGCTCTTTCTAAAGCAGTGGTTTTCAACCTTTTTTCATTTGCGGACCCCTAAAATATTTTGAATGGAGGTGGCACCCCATTGACTTAGTTGGGCAGAATCAAATCAGTAAAAGGAGATAATTTTCAGCACAGCTGTGATGAAAATTTCGATGGGCAACTCTGTAGCAGGAGAGGTGTGATTACCACATGAGTTCAGTCCCCCAAACTGCAAGATGGCTGAAGTGCATCTTGTACTTTAGGAAAGGAAGTTTTTATGTATAAACATTGGTATGCTGTAGTCAAAATAAATTATGGCAGGGTTCTTTTGATCAAACTAAGCTATTTCTCAAGCAAATGCCAATCTTTAGGACATTTTCACAAGTTATGACATACAGGGACATTGTGCCTTCAATCCTCCAAAGACATGATTAGCTCTTGAACATCATAGCCTTTATAACTGTTTTAGGGTATTGCTGTGCAGTTTTTCTTGAATGAATGAGGCTGATTGTTTATAACTGAATAGCACTTCAAGCCATGTTGTTTTCTTTCATAAAGAAGTTCACTAACCACTCCTTCAGCTAAACAACTTTTGTGATCCACGGGGAAATTTCTCTGCAGCATTGAAGACCCGTATTAGCAGTCTTGTCAACACTTGCCTAAATATGCTACACATTTCTCAGGATTAACACTCAACTAGTTCTACAGAGTGTAGGTTCCACCATGGCTTATTTCAACATCCATATTTCTGTTTTAAACAAAGCAATACTTCTTAAGAAAGACAAGCCTTCTTGGAAATATGTTGTACCCAGATGGAAAGCTGGCTTTTGCCTATTACTTTTAACAAGTGCAAGTCAACATTTTTAAGCATAAATTATTTCTTCATGTCTCTTTGGGCAAGTAGTAGTGTAAATGCATTAAGATTTGGCTTCTGTGGCAATGTACACATAGCTGCAAATAGAATTAGTGAAGTTGGGATTAATAGTTAATAAGCAGCCAGATGACGTCTGACTGATCTACTTAGACCTGTTTGGAACGGCCTATTAGAACTTAATGTCCCAGAAAGTTTTAAAATGGTTAGCATTAAACAGTCTTACTTTTAGTTGATTTGCCACTAATAAAACCAATTTAAATGTAGCCTGGAGTTGAGAGAAAACTGGCCAGACTATGCCTGTGTTTCAAAGTAAAACTACTTTGGTAGATATTTTACACCCTTTCTAAAGAAAGAATCTTCACGATTTCATAATTGTGACTGGCAGTGTAATGAAACATGTGTGTGGTAACAATGAAATAGTAAAAGTAACCCACAAAATGTAATAATTACACTGTAAATTAGAGTATACACCTAGACAGAATTACAATGCACTTGCAAAATCAATTTAGTGGCAACATATTTGAAATATACATTTAAAGATTGTAGAGCTGGTTAAAATTTCTCATCAAAACTGAAAACTAGCTTGTTGACTGTAACAAAATTTTCACAGAATATTATTTTGTTAGAAATTTTCAATTTTCTTGATTAAAAAGGGAACAGAAAATAGTTTTCAAAAGCGGGAGTATTTAAGAACTATCTCCCCTGCCCCTTTGCTCCCTTCTTCCCTGTTTACCCTGAGACAAAATAATTTCAAGTTTTTGTTTAACTGAAAATCTGCATGAGTCCATGAAAAACTAGCATCTTTTGACCAGCTGTAGTCCCAGTTCTGTTCCCAGTAAAGCCAGTGACACTGACTCCAATGAGAGTAATATTGGGCCCATTATGTTCTAATCTTTATACCTTTAGATGGATATTCTATGTTAATGAGACATGAATGGGAACATATAGTCCTATGGGTTCACCTTAAGCCCAGATAAAAGGAAAGACTTTGATAATTGAAACTAATTGTTGGGGTTTGTGCCATCCCCCACTAATGAACCTCAAGTTGGAAAATAAGTACAATGGCATAAACTAAGTAGAGAGGTAAATGACTCCCCATGCTCCTTTTCTTTTTGGTTTCTTTTGTGAAACAGAATGTCAGTTAGTGTGAGAATTACTGGGATGGGGTCAGATCCTCGGTTGATGTCAGTTGGCATAGTTCCATTGAAGTCAATCAAGGTACATCACATGATACCAGCTGAGGATTTAGACCCTATTCTCTGAGAACTGGACAGAGATCATCATCTAATTTCACACAGGAATGGACAGAGATTATTCACTAAATTCACATATGCCATAAATGAACAAGATAGAGATTTTTGATCACTGTGAGGGATGTGATCAAATTCAAGAAGCAGATTTGTTTAGCACCCAAATATAGCCTCTGGGGCAAATCAGTTACTATGATCCTGAGCTCCAAAATGTATGAATTTCAGATGGTAGTTTGATTGTCACCTGTTCCAATACCCAGTCCACTGCTCAGGCTGCACTATGTTCTGACTGGCCAGTCTTTGATTTAATATCCGGGTAAACTAGAACTTGTGATGTAGCTGTGATATGAAATGTGTAATATGAAAAGCGTAATTAATCTGTAATGGTTTTGCTATCATGGCTGTTCTGTATTTGATTATTGAGCTTTTCAAACAATGTTATTTTCTCCATAATTAAAATATGCATGAGGAAGGGTAGACTCACCCCTGGTTTACCTCCTCCTAGTATAGCAGCTCTCTCCTCTCAAGCACCCCCTGCTCAGAGTCACTCCGGACTTGTGGTGGTTCCCCTCTTCCCATGACTTAGCCAGATCATGTTTCGTCCCACCCCTTCAGTGTTAACAGACAGTCCAACAATAAGTGTCCAACAAATATTTTCAAGACCTGGTGTCAGGACTCCAGGCCCAATGATCATCATATCCATCTCTCCTGGCTCTGAGTTGTCCTTATTGCCTTATGTCAGGGGGTTTTACTTTACCTTACCAGTGGTGGATAGAGGAACCCAGGTCCACCCATCACACTGGGTTCTAGTCCAGAGACCCTAGGATTATCACCTAATCCTGCTCCATCAGACATCTTGTTTCTGCCTCCCTGGATTCTTTCCTATCATTTGCCTTTCTTCACACCTTTCCCCAGCCACTTCCCTGGGCTCTTTGTAATGAGTAACTAGTTCTAGGGCTTCTCGCCAGAGGTCCAGTTCCTATCCCTGTGGCAGGGATTTACAGGATTTACTCGAATCCTATATCTTCCCTTGTCAGGCTTCCTCCTTGCCCTGCAGGACCTCCTGTTCCTCACAAGTGTCTCCACTTTCTTGCTCCCCAGAGAGTCTCTGTGGACTCCCCACCCCCCCTCTCTCTGCAGCCCTTCAAACTTCTGTCCCAAACACCCCGTAGGCTATACTGTCACTTCCTCTTGGCCTTTTCTGCCTCCTGCTTCCTCCTGGCTTTGACGTACCCACCTTCATTCCCAGGCTTCATCCTGTCTCAGCCCTCTGGCTCTAGCTTCTGGACTCCCAGGTTTATCTCTGCTTTTAGCCCAAGAGATGAAACTCCCAGCTACCCCTCTCCTGCAATCCCTCCCAGGCCTCTTTCCCAAGAGCCTGTGCTCCCTCCTTTATGAAGATCCAGCTCCTCTCCAGCTAGATTTGACTATCTCATATGCCTAACACCTCTCCATGTGCCCCACAGTGCACATCCCACCACAGTGCAATTCCAGCTTTATTTTCAAATAATGTGATTTAGTTGCTGCTCTTTTAGAACCATAATGAACTGTGATAAATATCTATTTAAAATGTGTATAGGCTTGCATTGTGTAATGGTGTGCAAGGGTGGAGGGAGTATGAGAATCTGTTCTCCTCCCTGACGTATGCAATCAAAGGCTAGTCAAAAGAACAGTGTTTGACCTCCCAGGGACTTCTCCAGCCCGGCGCCCGTAAGGAAACTCACCTTCCAAAAGGAAGCCTTCCCAGAGGAAACCCCATTCACACCTGCCAATGGAATTGACCATGTGAGCAGGGCTGGCAGAGTGCATGCTGTAGTTAATGCCACAGCTGATCCTTATCTGCCTATGTTTTGGATTATCTGTTGCACTGTTTATGGACTCTGGCAGATTATAAAATTATGAAAAGATTTAAAGCTTCTAATTTACTTCCCACAGTTTATGCTGTTTGCCTACATTCTGCACTTTCCTCAGCTTGGACAGTACTCTGTACCATAGGGATATTGCAGAGGGCTCCCTCACTGCACCCAGCTGTCTCTCCTGCTTCACTTTCCCCATTCCCAATGGATGATGAACCTTCCCTGGTACATGGACAGTGATCACCACAGACCAGGATGAGCAAGTAAGGGGTTGCTCCTTGAACAATCTCTGTGAATCCACACCAATAGCAATGTGGCCTTCAATGTTGGAAATTTCATTGTGTGTATTACCAGTAATGTGTTCCATAGGAGGAAGTCTGTCTCCCCCCCAGTGAATAAGGTTTAACCCCAGTTCCAGGTCATCAGTTTGATTTCTCAGGGGTTTTTAATAGTCTCAATTAAAATAAGTGTGCTTTGTCTTCTTACTTAAACATATGTAAAGCAGGGATAATTCCATTTAAGGCAGTGGAGTAACACTGATGTAAGAAGCCCAGGTTTTCTTGCTGTTATGGTGGTGTAAATCTGGAAGAACCCCACCAGCATCTGTTAAGTTCCCCTGGTATAGCAGAGAATAATTTGGCCCAGAGAGATGAGAATCAGATTCACTGTGTCTGCTGATAGCTGTCTGCACATATTTAACATTTTCCTCTGAACATTTTATGCAGTCTTGAACCAAACACTTCATGTTCACTTGTTTCAGCCACTGTGGCCGGAACACATCCAACTTCTTGTAGCTACATGAGGAATTCTTATAGATTAAAAAAAATACATGACTGGTATGACCTGATACCATCAGTGGATAGTCATTTGATGTAAGACACGACAGGGTATGTCTATACTTCAGCTGTGGTTCCCACAGAGGGCAGACAGACTCATGCTAGTGCACTAACAGTAGCAGTGTGGATGTTGTGGCATAGACAGTGGTTCACCTGAGCTTGGACCTAGAGGCTGCAGTGGGCTTGAGCTGCTGCCAATGCCACAATGTCCACACTAGTATTTTTAGTGTGCTAGCTTGAGCAGAGCTAGCACAAGTCCATCTATCTATGCTGGGAATCACACCTCCCAGCTGCAGTCAAGTCCCTTTAAGTCAGCCTGGCCTGTGACAGTCACAGTCCATGTACCACGGGAGTGCTCATCATACCCTTAGGTCAACAAGCTTGGCTGTGAGTTAGTGGGATCATGGAAGCCAATGATTTTAAGTGTTTAGCAGATCCTGGTTTACCTTTAGGTTTCATAGAATTCTTTTAACTTTCTAATAACTGATAGGTTACTAGATTTTAAAAATTACAACCAAAGACACCAAATTATAAACATAAAATAATGGAAAGAGTAACAAACTGCCGCCTTTCAGAAGCATTTTCTATTCATGTCCAGATTGCTGTTGCTCCTGTCTAATTTGCGTGGTAGGATCAGGTGCTAAGACAAGAAAAAAATCAAGTGACTTCAAATCTGTTTGAGGCTTTTGTCAGGTCAGCCTATTTGATGTAGATCTATTCCAGCCAGTACATGAAAGAAGCTTCTCTTAGGTTGTCTTGAACCATAAAACAAGGCGATGCAAAGTCATTGAAATCAAATGAAGTAAAAATCTTAAATGAATCCACATATTTCATAGAATCTCTATGGATAGTAATTCCATGCTCTAATAAGAATAGAACAGTAGGGATCTATTATCAACCACCTGACCAGGACAGTGATAGTGATGATGAAATGCTAAGGGAGATTAGAGAGGCTATCAAAATAAAGAACTCAATAATAGTGGGGGATTTCAATGATTCCCATATTGACTGGGTACATGTCACTTCAGGACGAGATGCAGAGACAAAATTTCTTGATACTTAAACAACAAGGAGTCCGGTGGCACCTTAAAGACTAACAGATTTATTTGGGCATAAGCTTTCATGGGTGTAAAAAAAACCCACTTCTTCAGATGCATCAAGAAGTGAGGGGTTTTTACCCACAAAAGCTTATGGCCAAATATATCTGTTAGTCTTTAAGGTGCCACTGGACTCCTTCTTGTTTTTGTGGATACAGACTAACACGGCTACCCCCTGATACTCGATATTTTAAATGACTGCTTCTTGGAGCAGCTGGTATAGGAACCCACAAGGGGAGGGACAATTCTCGATTTAGTCCTGAGTGGAGCACAGGATCTGGTCCAAGAGGTAACTATAACAGGACCGCTTGGAAATAGTGACCATAATATAACAACATTTAACATTCCTGTAGTGGGAAGAACACCGCAATAGCCCAATATTGTGGCATTTAATTTCAGAAAGGGGAACTATGCAAAAATGAGGAGGTAAGTTAAACAGAAATTAAAAGGTACAGTGACTAGAGTGAAATCCCTGCAAGCTGCATGGACACTTTTCAAAGACAATTTACAAGTGGCCTATACCAACAGTAAATCACTATCCTACTCTGCTCTGGCACAGCTACTTTGGCCAGGGAGTGGTGAGATGGAACCAAGGCTCTACCCCTTCCCTACCCATACTCGCCCATTCCCTGCCCACCTGAACCTGGGAGGGAGTAAGCAGCTGATTAACTTTATTTACTCTTACACTGCCAGACCTAAGGTGTGGGCAGCCCATGTAAGATGTATAGTCCAAGTCACAATCAAGCTCCAAACCTTTTAAGGCTTAGCCCTCCTATTTAAGGTAGGTCAAATTTTGGATATAAGAAGTGTCAGATGGGAGAATAGTTTGGAAGTGATCCACCCTACTGCAGTTCAAAGGACCAAATCCTGCTTACTTTTCAAGAGTAACATGAACTGAATTTGGCCTGGACTTATTTAGGGATATGTTCATGGGGGATTTACAAGGTTATAAATTAAATGCTTAACTGAACCTTAGGTATTTAATAGCTATTTATTGCATATTTTGCTTAATATTGTAAATTTTCTTATTTTATGACGAGACAAAAATACTTAGACACAGGCCTGAACCAAAACTCTATCCCTGAATTCCCAGGAACTTTGGGAAAATTTGGGTTCGTGATACAAACGTTGGGGTTTTTTTTTTTTTTTTTTTAAACAGAAGAGCATCAGCAGCAAAAGACAAATTTCCGCTCACCCAAACAGAACACACACAACCAAATCAAACTACCACAGTTTTTTTGAAAAAGGAAACAAATGTCTTTCTTGATATGGGAGGGTTTGAAAGTTCTATGCTGAGAATTTCCCCCTCATGTCATGTAGGTGGTTTGACTTGAGAAAATGGTTTGGGGAGAACATAACCTGTAAGAAAATGAGGTTGTGCCATCAGTACTTAGATACCACAGTGAGAGGCACTAAGTAAGGTAGATAAGACAACTATATTGTCAGTAGGGACTTTAATGTTATTTGTAAGATAACATTTAAATTTCTTGCATTGTGGTGACAATATCCTGTGTTGAATAGTCATGCATTCAAGCAGAGAATAAAAGTCTAATTATTTCCTATTGCTTGATTGGGAACAGTATTTGAATCCATATTCAACATTCAAGTGATTAGTAACACAAGTCACGTGACAGATTTATTCCACGACTGGACAACTTTAACTGTTAAATTGAGTGGACGGCCTAAAGGACTTATCAGGCTTTGAATTTTTCAAGGAGAGGCAGCAGGTTAGGGAGAGGCAGAAGATAAGTAGGATTAGGGAATTTTAGAAATGTCTAAGCCTTTTCTTTCTGGGTCAGAGGCATCATTCCTATGAAAATTAGGCTTCTGTAAGATTCATAGATTTTTAAACCTAGAGGGACCATTATGGCCATCTGTGACCTCTTGCATAACATAGGCCATAACATTTCACCAGGTGTTTCCTGCATAAAACCCATAATGTCTGTTTGAGCTGTAGCATATCCTTAAGAAAAACATCCCATCTTAATGACTTAAAACTATGGAGAATCCTCTGCATCTCTCTGTAAGTTGTTTCAATGGTTAATTATTCTCATAGTGAAAAAAGTGCACCTTATTTCTTCTCTGGGTTTATCTAGCTTCAGCTTCTTCATCTTGTTACACTTCCATCTGCTATATTAAGGAGTTCGTTATGTCAAATCTACTCTCCACATAGATACTTATCAGTCACCTCTTAAACAGCTCTTGGATAAATTAACTAGATTGACCTTCTTTAGTCTCTCTCCTCAGTATAATGGAGTTCTTCTAAGAGAATTGTAGAAGTGAATTACCATAATTATGTCATCTTTTTTTCCTTCTAATTTCTGTGACTGAGTTATCACCACTGAAGCTGGTAACTAAAGTTATGGTTCCAATAACCAGCTCTCCTATATTTAATTCATTATTTGTTTGTATATCTCTGTTCATTTAGGGAGGTTTGTATTTTTGCAATGGTCCCAACATATTGCTGTTATAAAGACTGTCAAACAATGGCTCACCATTCATGCCAGAATAGGAGATGTAACCCCCCTCAGCGGGAGAAAGCAATAAATTACTACTTTCCATTTATTAAAGTTGTTGGAAAGTATTCAAAATGTCAATTAAAAAAACCAAGGGGGATGGGGGAGTTTTTGTTGATGAAAAATGAATGGAAATCTGCAAAAATTTCTATGGAAATTGGTTATTTTTCCATCCAGTCCTATTATTCATCTGGTCACATGTCTGCCGCAGAGTAATAGGCACAAGAAACATAAAAGAAGGCAAAATCATGCCCTCAGAGGGCTTACACTCTTAAAAAATAAACAGAGAGCCCAAGAGAAATTGAGAGGGGGCAGTAGGGAAAAGGGGGTAGCAAACAAGTAAGAGGACCATGTGATAACTGTCTACATCCTGATAACACAAAGCTCAATAAACCTATAACCTTGCCATTGTCAGCTGCTGAAGTCAATGGGAGTTTTACCATCAACTTCAATGGGGCCAGGACTTCACTAGATCTTTGAGATGTATTTCAGGGCAATGTTTAGGACATTCCACAAGGAATGATTTCTTCATCTGTGAAAACTGATGCCATTTAAGTAAATTATCTGTTGGTTTATCCATTTCTCAGTTTCTGTGTGCTATATTTTCTTCTACAGAAGAAAATATAAAGTTTCTGAACCCAGGGCTTGGAGTGGGATTGGTCATAACAGGAAGCAGAGAGTTTATCAAATGTATCTTTTGTAATTAATTGAGCCATAATAAAATTCAGATATTATATTTTTGCTCATATAGTTGAGTAAAGTCAGTTACTAGCCATTTAAACACAGCCCAGCACTGCCTATTTTCCTTTCTTATTTTCAGTTTCCTCTATGAATCTTTTTAAAATTTACACTTTTTAATGTGTAGCTGCTATATGAAAACATCCTAATTTTAAAACAGTTACTTTAAATCCAATACACCCACAAACCAGATTATCTGGAAAATAAAATGCAGTAATGAATAAATGGAAAATCCAACAGACTCCAGATGGCATGATTTTCTCTTGGATATGCTTGTTACATTGATTGTTTTTTCTTAATATAACTGCATTTTGGCTTGTTGTTTCATCTTATAATTCAGGCTTCTAGATATCTTGGTTATCTATATCTCTAAGGTTGAGATGTAAGGGAGAGAACAGTTCTGACTGGGAGCAAAATGCAGTATTTGTACATATCCCTATTCAAATACCAAGTGTGTTTGGTAATCTTGTCCCTCTTGCTAAGGTAATGGAGGGTCAGCAGCAGCAGCTCTGAGATAGTGGTGTTGAACACTGCAGTCCTATCGGAGGATTCCAGATATGGCCCAAATGTACCCCTTATTAGAATTCCCACATAGCCCCAAGCACCCCCTTGTGGTTGGACACAGTAATTATGGTTTTCATTTCTCCTCTCAGGCTCCTTAAACCTGCAGCACAAGTTCTCTTAGGTCCGATATTACCCCCGAGCTGGGGCTGGCACATTATCCCACATAGTATAAATAGGCCCTGGAAGCCCCAAATGCAGTCTATTTACACACACAGTCTATAAAAGTCCCAAACACAGCATCAATACACCTCATACCCCCAGCTCCAGCAATTTCTGTACACATGGTCTCTCCTTCCATCCCTACCTGTTCTTTTAGCAAAACAGCTGTCCCTGCCTCTCTACCTAGGATCTTTCTCAGGCTTCTTTCTGGATGCTAAGCCTCTTCCTGGGAAAGGTCAGCAAGTTAGTCCCTCCCCTGATTTCCTAGTCCTCAACAGCACTTTGGCTCTACCTCCTCTGTTGGTCTTCAGCTTTCTGAATAGAAGGCCTTCTAAACACCTTCTCCTCAACTACATCTCTCTTCCTCTAATTTATTAGTTCCAGATGGTGCTCCACCTCTGCATCAGGTCAACCTGAGACACACTTGTGCTGGCACAGGGGCACTGTTCCCAAATAACTTAAAGGGGCCAGTCAGCCTGTGACATCCAATGCTTAATTTGTGCCAGGGCTTGCTAGGGCTGATCCCCAGTACTTCTAGGCTTGGCAGTTCATATCCTTGGCACCTCTGGACTTGCTGCATCAGTTATGAATGTAAGAAAAATTGCTTGAGCCCCAGCACCTCTCATTACAAATTAAGTACTCTTGACACCCCATTGCCCTAATTGAAGTGTGTGTGTGTGTGTGTGTGTGTTTGTGTTTCTACCTGGGCAGCATCCTGGTTTAGAGAGCTGGTACCATGAGAGACAGGGTTCTTGCAAACATAGTCATTGCCTTATTCATAACTCATTGGTGTCCAGGTAGTTTAAATTGTTCCTTGCAGTGTGCAACTTTTATACTGCACTCATTGAGGCTGAATATCTTGTTCCTGTGTGCAGTCCTAGTCCCTTGTTTTGTTAGATTCTTGTTGAGTTCCTTACACCCCTCCCTAGTCTGGACTAACCTAAATTATTTTGTTTGACCAGCAAATGTTGCCTCTGTTTTTCTCCCCAAATTCCAGAGCATATGGTGCAGAGTGGTATATACGAGTCATTGGACGCTTTATTCCTTATTGAATATGCTTATTTTCACTTCCTCAATCCATGAAGACTTGTTTTGCTACTCTTGTGTTGGCAATAATTCCTGTGAGTGTTTGATCTCGCTTTCACGATAGGAGGTCGTTATTTCATGGACAGTAGGGATTATTTAATTTGCTTCTGCTTTCCCTGATAATGAGATTCACTTTCCTGATTCTTGTTAAGATTGGGGAACACAGTTAAGTGTATTTGTTGAAAATCCATTAAACAAGGAAGTAGAGAAGATGTAAGGGACGATCATGAATTGGAAAAAAGCATTGAAAATTATTATATGTTAACGTCAAAGAAACTTCTAGGATAAAACCAAACAGAAACAAATGTACCAAATGTATAAAGTCTGCTCTAAACTACAGATGAATGGCAGCACATCTAAAGTAAAGGTCTAAAATGAACATACAGGGTCTCATTTTCATTTACATTGTACCCTGCCATCCCCTGCTTTATGCTACAGCTGAGCAAATAATTGTTTATTCAGTTTGATGGCTGCTGAACTGAAGGGAAAAAAAAAACAACCTGAATTTTTGGGTTTCTTTTGCCAAAACAAAAATAAAAATGTTGGATTGAAAAAAAAAAACCCACACCCAAAACAAAATGAAAAAACCCAAAACAAAGTTTGTGTAGTGTTTTTGTTTTTCATCCCTTTTTTTAAAAAAAAAGTAGATGTTTTGAAATGATCAGCTGAAACTATTCATCAAATTTGACCCAAATTCTCAAGTTTTGGTGCCCTGAAAATACATTTTTTGGCAAATTTACTGTTTGCTGAAAAAGTTCACCCAGCTCTGTTTTTTAACATCAGAGCAGTGTAAAGGGGCATTGGTGTACATAAGAATCGGGACCATATCCATTTTCAGAGGACTATTTATGTGTTTGTAGCTATACAACAACTCATATCCAAACCCAACATATAGTAGTCAGTGTGTGAAAGATTAATATAAATGCACAGGGTTAATGATGACTTCAAAATCCAAAACAATGTTATTGTTATATTGCAGAGTGCAGACAGGGAAATAAATAATTAAAATGTAGCCACATGGTAGCATTTAATGAATCACAATTTGAAGTTGCTTTCTAGTGTTCTCTAATTATTGTAGGTTTAAAACAAAACAAAAAACAAACAACCCTGCCACACATTGGCATACGCATAATAAAAAACAACCTATTCTGAAGGATTTATAGTCAGAGAATCTGTAAGCACTATTGGAGAGAAATGCTTTTCAGAGGTACAATATATGTTGGTACCTTTCTCCATGCTAAATCTTTGAAGAAAAACATACAGTGGCTAGGGAAACTGTCAGAATGAATCCCTTATGTTTAGAACCATCATTGTATATAAGAAATAATTACAAAGTTCTCCTAGTGCCAAGAATGTCCATGATCCTGTAATGCATCTCCTACTCTTCCCTAAAAAGGCCCAGTACTGTACAACAGACCTGGTTATAAATATTTTCACAACAGAAAGCAGAGTTCAATTTGGTGGGTCACATTATTTAGGAGTACACAGATGACCATTGGCATTCATGCACATTTTTGCAACCCTAGAAGGTTTGTCCATTAACCAATAGGCTGAAAATTATTCATTTAAACTTTTTGGTGGATACTTGTGAATGCATTTGTAGAAATCAGGAATGGGTCTTATACAATTCATTAGCCATGAAAACAGCTAAATTTGTAATGAAAAGTTTGACCAGCTGTCTTTTCCAATAATGGTGGAGAGGACAATGTTACTGCAGTTTGAGGGCCATTACTGTAGAATACTATAGTTATTTATTACAAGCTTCAATGCTATTTTTGCTTCTGCCTTTGTTCTTTCAATAAATGAAAAGGACCCCAGAGGAAGGGTCATTGACACGTGCATGTGGTGGATCAGGGGAAAGATGCTGGCTCTTCACTTGAATTGAACACATCTGAGCAGTAGGAGCTCTAGCGAGCTGAGTTTGTTGCTGGTTTCCTAGCAAGACTTAAGTACCAGTTTCTCTTGTAGTTGGGAACAAGGAAAGAGGTGAAAAGGATGAAAATAAACTGAAATAAGGTTAAAGTAAATAAAGAGAGGAATGATAAATGACAGGAGAGAGAACAATTCAGTATCAGGCTCTGGTTGGACCTGTTCTGTAGTACCGACTCATCCTCCTTTCCTATATTTTTCTTTCCTTTTATGATGTGCTTCCCCCTTGATCCTCACCTTGTATGCGCTCCTCCGCATTTTTTCTTCCCATTGTGAGTACTACACATGACATGAGCCTCACATATCCTAACCAAGTGCCTATTGTCATCCTACTTCACAACCCCCTCTCCCGAAAGTAGGCTTGTCCATGTGCCGCAAAGGTCAACAGATACATGTTCATTATCATAGTTGTAATGTTGTGACCTCCCCATTAGATGGTGCTGCTGGGATAGTCAAATCCAGCTTTGAAAAGGACAACTGGGACTTGTGTTTATTAATTACAGGCTGTGCTAATAGGGAATTCTTTTCTATTAAGTATTATCAAAAGATTTTTTCATAAGTTATAAAATGCTGAAGGACTTAATTTTCCTGTTGGCAAAAAGTGCTGGAAGTCAGGGAAGGCAGCAATGGCCCTCAGACACTGCTGGTTCAACAGCAGGAGTGAGACTCAATTGCCTCTGCACAGCCACAAAGAAAAATATAACAGTTTAAATCTGTGTGATGTGGAGCCCAAAGATTTTACACAGTTTACTTTAAATAGTGCCTGTTCCACTTCCATTGGCGCCTGTGCCAAAACTCCCATTGACTTCACTGGGAGCAGAACAGGAGCTTAGGGTGTACTCATCCTCCAGGTTCTAAAAGAAATAATGGGAGCACAGAGGTGTCTTGCCTCACTAGTCATACCTCTCACTCCCTTCTGTCTAATCTCCTTCAAGGAATTAAAAGGAACCCTCCAGTCCCGAGCAGACCAGCAGTTTGGCATGAAGCGGGGACATCTCAGCCCTGCCACCCTCCTGCATTTCAGCATTGAGCGGCTGTCAGCTCTGTGCCTGAGTATCTCTGCCCAAAACCTCTCCTGCTTTTGGGCACCATCTGCCTCTAGTTACTTTTGGACTTGGGGCAGGGCCCAGCAGAAGGAGTGGGTGTCCTTTTGTGCTGTGCATACAGCATTGGCTGTGGGGAGAGTTTCCAGGCTGCCCCTAGCATAGCAGAGGTAGAACAGGATTCAGTTTTCCCATGAGTCCTGATCCACCCCTTCCGCCAGAAGCCAAAGGCTTTCCCAGTCTAGTGCCTCACAGTGGCCTCCCAAAGTCTCAGAAAATCAATTAGTCCTTATGGCATATACACGTCAAGATTAAACCATTTCTGTAAGGCTTAGAACCTTATGTTCATATTATTTATTAAATTTTATTGAATAAGCCCTCTGCAGCATAGCCGTGTGCTTAAGAAGCTATTTAATAGGGCTTGGTTTATTTGCATGAACCTAGTCAATTTCACTATCTTTATTGTTCACTCCCATTTTTTTTTAAAAAAGCCTTCTGTTCTGTAGTGCCCATGCATAAATCCTGTAAAAAACAATTTGTTAATTTTCTTTTTTTAATACATAGTTTTGTGTAAAATGTAATTGTTATATGTCCTGACCTCAGGTCAGCTCATTTATTTCCATAATGTATTTTGCACATAACATTGTTGATTCTTTTTAGGACTATAGCATTATTCACTGGAAATTATAGTTTTTTTGTTTACTTTGATCACTTTGTGGTTTAAGGAACTCCCTTAAATACCATGTCACTTGCTACATTCCTGAAGCAATTCTTTTGTAAAATGTTATGTCCTGTGCTGCATAACCTTTCGTGTGTCAACTTTCATTAAGCTTCCAGGCACTAAACTTGGAAGATAGCACTTTAATGCAGGCTTAATTGACAGGGTCTGGTATGACTCTTTGCCAAGCTCCTCAAAACAAGAGGGGCATGAATTCTGGTAATTTTAAAATGTTATCTAGTTGAAAGAAAAAAATGCTCTCAAAGTTTGGGTTTGGTGTACTGACTCTCTTGTTCCAGTTTCAATTCGTGTGTCTTACAGTTCAGATTGTAATAAAGTTATAGTAGTGAGCAAAATGAATAAAAATATTTAAGGAGTTGAGCTGATAAAATCCATATGATGGCAATTGTAAACTTTTATCTGAGGAGATTGTTGTCTAATTATATCCTTTCTTTAAAACAATGTATAATAAAGAAAGATATACACCTCTACCCCGATATAATGCAACCCCATATAATACGAATTCAGATATAACATGGTAGTAACCTGCTACTGGGATGGGCCAATGGAAGATTACTAAGGCTATGTCTGCACTTAAAATGCTACAGTGACACTTCAGTGTAGACACTCACTACAGTGATGGGAGGGGTTCTCCCCTTGCTGTAGTTAATCCACCTTCCCGAGAGGTGGTTGCTAGGTCAACGGAAGAATTAAGTTATGTTGGGATAGCTGTCTCTCTCAGGTGTGTGGATTTTTTCACACCCCTGAGAGACGGTAGCTATGCTGATGTAAATTTTCAGTATAGACCAGCCATTAGTCCCAGTCCCCACCCCTGGGAGCAAGGAAAGAAACGATTCTGTACCTGGAGTGCACCTGGGGCATTGCAGCAACAAATTACCTTTTACCTAAGACTACTTATAAAAGCACAATGTGTCTCTAGGGGAGTTAGAAACAAATGAATTTAGTTCTCTGTCTGCCTGAGGCATGACCGCAAGCAGGAGAGAGTGTTCATAAATTGGGCTTTAGTTTCTTTAAACATTTCCTTGGTTGACTTCAATTCCTAAATCTAGACTACAATTCGGCCCATTTTTAATTTTTAAAGGATTGAAAAATCCTGTTAAGATGGAGGTTAACTCAGCTGCGTTAACATGCAGTTCTTTTCACCCATTCAAGACAGGGCCATAGACAGAGACAGTTGTTTCCAGCATGTAATTTTAAATTGACCTTTTATTTCATTCAGTCTTTTGCATAATCCATTTCAATACATGCAGGTAAGGTTTTGAGTGTGTTCCCAATTTGATCTGATCGGCTTCACATCTGAGTCCTTTGTGAGACCGTTAGAAAGGGTCCATGGTAATTAGAGCATTTAATGTCTACTTTGTCTTTTGAGATGATGATAAAACTGTTTTTTTCCTTATAAACATTAGGCTGAGTTATTGCAGATGCACAGAAATGAGCTGTCTGTACAGAAACTGAACCACACAATATGACTTCCAGAACATTGTGTTTTCAGTTTAGACAAGACTGAAAAAAAGTTGAGATCAGCACTATGGGAGCCCTAATTCGCTCCATCAACATATGTACACTGAAGTCATTAGAAGTGTATTGTTAGCTTTAACTAAGCAAGAAGTAACATCAAGTGCTATCTGACTACACATAATAAAGTTTAGAGGAAGAAGAGTTAATCCCTCTGATTATAAGAATGTGCCATTTCAATATGAATTCTGTATTTCCCTTTCTCCAAAAGGTAAGCCAGAGGAGGAATTAATGTAAGCTCTTGGCTATTGAGCTAAACAATTGGTTTGGAATTTAATGCTAGACTCTGGTAGTAAGTGATACTATTTTGCATCCTTGTGGTATTTTGTACTAAGATGATAATGATCATTGTTGACCTGCTGCAAAAAAACAAGTCGGTGATCATCTGCATACATTTGTGCAACTTCCACTTCAGTGATCAGCATCACCTGTGTTTGGTATGAAGCACAAGTCAGCAAGACACACAGTCACATTTTAAGCTCGAGGGGCCTAATTCATCACTGCCTTTACACCAGTTTTCTACCAATGTAACTCCATTTAAAAATCAGTCAGTCAATGGAGTTACACACCCAAGTAAGGTCTTGTCTATGTGAACATTCAGGGCATATCTACACTTAATGGGGAGCGACACTGTGGCGATCAATGCACCAGGGGTCAATTTAGTGGGTGTAGTGAAGACCAACTAAATCGACCGCAGATCACTCTTCTGTCGACTCTGGTACTCCACCTGAACGAGAAGCGTAAGGTAAGTTGATAGGAGAGTGCCTCCCATTGACCCAGCGCGGTGTAGACGCCGCAGTAAGTCGACCTAAGCTACATCGATTCCAGAATGTAGCTGGAGTTGCGTAACTTAGGTCGACTTACCCCTGTAGTCTAGACGAGGACTTAGTTTGTGGCAAGCTGGGGTGTAAATCTAGCCTGCTGCTCACTGACTGTCCATGTGGGCCCTGCTGCCATGCTCTAAAAGTTTGCTAGTGTCCTTTTTAATCTACTCCTCTTTCAAAGCGGGGTCAATTAAAGTGCACTAGGGAACTTGTAGAGCCGAGCAGCAGGGTCCATGCAGACAGTTAGTGTGCAGCAGGCTAGCCGGCAGCAGATTTACACTCCAGCTTGCCACAAACTAAGATTGGAGTGAACCAGTTGTGAGTCCAATCCAAGATGTTTTGTGGAACTAAAATTGGAAGTTTGTGTGTGTGTGTGTGTGTGTGTGTGTTAAAACAAAAACAAAAAAACCTCAATGAGCGTGGTAATCCCTTAAAGGCTTTGTAGTCATCAACATTGTACATCTCAAATGTTTTTAAAAGTTGTCCTAAAGAAATGCTTCTTGGCTCTTTGACACTTATTGATTTTAGCAGTTAATACTAATAGCCATTCATCTGCTAACTCTTTTTGTGTGCAAAAGCATTAAGAAAATGCAAATTACCTTATGCTTACTGTGCTGAAATGTTGAGCAAACCAGAACCCAAGCTACACATGCATTATCTTCCATGCTTTCAGGTGAAAACCTTCTATGGATATAGCCACACAGTAAAGAAAAACCCACGGCTTGCCCATGCCAGCTGACTCGGGCTTGCAGGGCTTCGGCTGCAGGGTTGCTTCATTGCTGGGCTCAGGTTGGAGCCCAAGCTCTGGGACCCTCCCACTTTGCAGTGTCCTAGAGCCGGGACTTCAGCCCAAGCCCAGCAATGAAACAGGCCCATTGCTCTAGCCCTGCGACTCCGAGTCAGCTGGCCCAGGCCAACCGCAGGTGTTTAGTTGTTGTGCAGACACACCCTAAAAGGGTGAAATCCTGATGTGATGGGAGTCAATGTCAAAACTCCTGTTGACTTCAGCCGGGCCAGGATTTCACCATCACCTTCAAAGTTTACAAATGCCCTTTTAAAATAGGGTTGGTCAATGAAGTTGGGCCTTCTTAGATTTTGGAAATAATTTATGAAGCATTCCTGATTTATTGGAATGTGTCTGCTATTCACCAAATATTCTGGATGAATTTCATGCAATGTGTTATTCATGCACTGCTGACTACACCTCTACCCTGCTATAACGCTGTCCTCGGGAGCCAAAAAATCTTACCACCTTATAGGTGAAACTGTGTTATATTGAACTTGCTTTGATCTGCCGGAGTGCGCAGCCTCGCCCCCGCAGAGCACTGCTTTACCACGTTATATCCGAATTCGTGTTATATCGGGTCGCGTTATATCGGGGTAGAGGTGTACATCTATTTAAGGTTCTATGCAGCATGTGATTTGTTCACATAGTAGTTCTACTCCTTGACTGGATGGCTGAAAATTTTAACAGGAGAATAACACACAGTGACCAACACATAATAAATGCTGCACTTTTGGGACATGCACATTCTTTTTCATGCATATTGGCAATTTTCAAAAAATGCAAGTCCTGTGTAGCATTGGAGCCAATTGATTTCATTGGGACTGCTTGTTCAACTACGAGTTTGCAACGGTGGCCTCCAGTACTGAAATGTCGATAGTAATAATTGAATGCGTAATTGCTAATTCTAAAATTATTGGATCAAGTCTATATTTACTCTTAAACGACTTTTATCCTTGCTTGCCTTCTGTTGCTATTATTTTTCATTGGTAAAAACTTGTCACAGTTTCAGGGATGACTGCACCTGTTTCCTCCTCCTTCCCTTCCCTCCATGGTCCATAATAGGAGTGCCCAGTCAGGGCTTGGGCTTCTAGCCATCATTTGTCTCTCAGCAGGGATGCTTGTCTCACTTCCTTCCATTCCCCAGCAAGCCAGTCTGCCTAAAGGCCTGCGCCTGTGCATTGCTTTCTCTCCAAGGGCTATATGACCACTGTGTGCCAGCACTCATACGTTCCCTCACAGCTTTTTCTCAGCTGAATACATTTATTTTCAGGGTAAAAGCATCAGAGAGAAAAGAAATAAACAATACAAATTCCTACATGCTTATTAAACACACCAGAAATCTCCTGTCTTTTACATGGGGAGTCTGACAGGCCAATGTCTCTTCCAACCCTTCAGCAAATATGGGAATCCTCCTAGGGGTAAAGGTCCTGTCCTTTTGCTGAATCAAAAGGAAGACCCCTTGAGTCTGTTTAAACTCAAACTGGAAAACCCAGTTTGAACCAATATACACAAGCCACCTCTCTGGAGTTGTTTACAGTCTTAGCGACTTACTTGCCTTAATCACCCCATACTGTTTTAAGTTTTATTTTATGTATTTATTTATTTAACTAACCACCCTTGGCTGGCCTGTGTCAACTGGCTTGGGCTGCGAGGCTATAAAACTGCAGGGTAGATTTCTGGGTTCGGGACCGGCTCTACCATTTTTGCTGCCCCAAGCAAAAAAAAAAAAAAAAAAAAAGCCGCTTGGCCTACTGCCCAAACTGCTGAAGCAAAAACAAAAAAAAGCTGCCCGGACTGTGCCGCCCCAAGAATGGACGTAATGCCGCCCCTTAGCATGTGCTACCCCAGGCACATCCTTCCTCCGCTGGTGCCTGGAGCCGGCCCTGTCTGGGTTCCGCGGGGGGGGGAGGGTCCTAGAGTCTGAGCTCCAGCCCAAGTCTGGATGTCTACAGTGCAGTTTTACAGCCCTGCAGCCCAAGCCCGTCAGCAGCCAGCCCCAGGTGTAACTGCAGCATAGACATACAGTAAGAGAGTGATTCCTATACTCTGGACCACACCGCCATCCCTAACTGGTGCATCATTCACCACATCTGTCAGATTAGTTTTTTCTCCGTTAATTACATGGAATGCTTTTTGAGCATGATTTTGAACTTTCCCATTGATTTCAGTGACAGCTGGTTAGGGCTCTTTGTTTTGTGTTGAAAGCACTTTTATTTCATTGGCTATAGTTTCCTCTGAATTGTATTCAGTTCCTGGAGGAATATGCCAATAGGATCTCCATATAACAGAGCATTTACAAATGCTACCTACAACTATACAAAGCATTAAAATAACAAAAGGACTACCTAGCTCTACTCTGGGCCCAGTCCTGCTCAGTTGAAATCCAAAGGAAAATTTTACATTAACTTCAATAGGAGCTGGCACAGGGCCATTATTACTAATGATTGCTGAAGGATAGCCTTTAAAATGTAAAGCTATATATGATTTATAGAAGTACAAAAAGAGCAGCACAAATGAGACTAGCAAATCTTAATTTTTTAGACTAATATAATGAAAAGATTTTATGTTACAAACTTATAAGCAAATAAAAAGGCTTCTTGATTGCATCTTTGCTTGCCAGATTCCAACTCAGAGTGAATTTTTGGGGCTGAGTTAGAAACTTCAGAAAACCAGGGTCATGATATAGATGCTGTTAACGTAGGTAGCTTTGCTAACAGGTCCCACTCTAATATAAGACGGGAGCAGGTCTATTAATTTTGTTGCTGGTACAGCTTATTAAAATGTATCAAACCAAAGGCAAAGTGTGAGGACATGGATTTGGCGCATTGGAACTCTATGAAGAATGCAGGAGGTTTTATTTTAGTCCCTCATCTCATGAAACAGAGTATAAAAATAATATCTATAGTGGAAAAAAAGCCACTGATAATTCATATAGGGGGTAAGGATGACCTATTTTTGTAGGAGCAAAGATTTTCAGTTGCCAACTCAATAAGTGAAAGTATGCTCTCTGAACAATGAATAATTTAGTAACTTAAAAGTGATTAACATATCCAACGAGCCCCAGTGTGTGAAGTGCTGTGGGTCTTCTGTCTGAAATGCACCCCAGTGCAGAAAATGAAGCACACAACCTATGCATCATTGCAGTTCTATCTTAAGCCCTCAAGGTAGAGTTTAATAGAACTTAAGTGTTAGAACTTAGGCATAGTGATGAGTGTATGTAACTCTATCGAACACTCTATGTTGTCTCCTTGTGTTCATTTCTTGGGTGCAGCAGGAAATAGGTGAAGTACAGAGCTAACTAACGAAGATAAACAGAATTTACTTCTTAAAAAACTACTTGATCTCTTATGCAGAATATTTCAAGTTAAAGGCCGTTATACAGGGATTTACTACAGCATAACAATGCAAAATGCAGTCCCGGTTATATTAAAAAATACTGAAAATTAATGAATGCTTTGGAAATTGTACTGCAAGAAAACAAAATATAACAACACTGTATTGGGGACACTCACTTTATTATTTATAAGGAGAGGCCAGTTCTGGTACCAGTGCAGTTGGCTCCAAGCAGGCTTTCCTCAGAATTTCTGACCTACTTCTGCAATGAATATAATTTTCCAAAGGTATTTTTAGTCATTTTCCACATTTACCTGCTTCGGGAATACATTTAGCAGCTGCTAGTTTGATGAATCAGAAAACTAAGAGCACAGTTTGCCCATAGTCTATACTGAATGTGAGGATCTGCCGGGATATTGTGAGGCTTAATTCATTAATATATGTAATGGACTTTGCAGTCCTCAAATGGAGGATGTACTGCAAATGCCAATTATGTGAAAACAGCAAAAAACATAACCAGCCCTGCCAACCCCAAATTAAGAGCACAAATACCCTTGTCTAGCTGAGTCAATGGAAAAGGTGACTAATCCAATATTAAAATATAGCAAGTATGCTTGGATAAGAATGCATGCAATGACTGTTTTACCAAACATAACTTCTTACAAATAATAAATAATAATTCCAGACTGAAAAATATTACTGTAGCAGGGACAAACACCCCATTCCGCAGTCCCTGCCCAAATCAAAGACAAGAGACAACAGATGGGGGAATACAAGAAAACAATAAAACAATATTGGTCAGCACAATAGGCTATGGTCTCAGCTAGTTTTTTTACAGGCTTCATGGCAGAGGAGAGATTTCAGGAGGGTTTTGAAGGTGGGTAATGAGGTAGCTTTGTGGATGGTCCTGGGAAACTTCTCCCAAGCATAAGAAGCAGCACAGGAGAAAGAACAAAGGTGCTTGTTTAAATTTAATCAGTGGGTGATGGAAGCTGGCATCATGGGCCAGTCAAAGGCAGGAGTCAACCTTTCAATACTGACTGAAGACTCTGGGTAGGTCTTTTTAAATGGGTGTGGTACATTCCCACATTGATATTGTGACGTTCAAATGGAGCTCACACCCACTGTTTCTGGGAAATCCAGCCTGAGGAGCCAAAAAGGCAGCAGACATCCTAGTCTGAGCCATGAGAGCTGCCTGCTTCCCTGAACCACTTCCTACAGCTCCCGTTAGGCCCAGAGACTTTGAGGCCTGTGTCTGGCAGTACAGATGAACTAAACCAACTCTGCTGAATGTACCGTCTGTCCAGCCCAATAAATGCAAGAGTTTAGATAACTTACCCTCCATGGCATCATCCCAATCCTTCTTAAAGGTTTGAGGCACTCCGCAAACACACTGCAGAGAGCCACATAAGCCTGAACAACCCAACACAAACATCCCCTTCCTAATATGTTTTCCTAGTCTTCCAGCTCTCTTCTTCAAGGCTCCTTCCAAAGCCCTGGAATGAAGAGATTGTCAGCAGCACTCTCTCCTTCCCAAGCAATCTGGGTCCCCTAAACAGGCTAGGGCGGGGAGTCTCTTGGCTTTGTGGTTTCCTAGACTAGGAGAAGCATTGAAAGCTGCTTACTGCTTCCCTCTGAGCAGCTCCAAAAATTGGAAGTTAAAGCCTACTGAGGAAAATAGAAAGAAGCATCAACTCTGGAAAGTCAAGTATGAAAAAGTAAAATTAGGGAGGTCAAAAAAGAATTTGAAGAGCCAACTAGCCAAAAACTCAAAAACTAACAGCAAACATTTTTTAAGTACCTCAGAAGCAGGAAGCCTGCCAAACAATCAGTGGAGCCACTAGACGATGGAGATGCTAAAGGACAAGGTCAATGTGGACAAGCTAAATGAATTCTTTGCATCAGTCTTCACTGCAGAGGATGTGAGGGAGATTCACACACCTGAGCCATTCTTTTAGGTGACAGATCTGAGGATCTGTCCCAGATTGAGGTGTCATTAGAGGAGGCTTTGGAGCAAATTGATAAATTAAACAGTAATAAGTCACCAGGACCAGATGGTATTCACCCAAGTGTTCTGAAGGAACTCAAATATGAAATTGCAGAACTAATAAGTGTGGTATGTAACCGATCATTTAAATCAGCTTCTGTACCAGTTGACTGGAGGACAGCTATGTGACAGGTTCTCCCGAAGGTGCCACTTGGAACTGGGGTACCACTGAGTCCCCCTGACCTACCAGCCTGGCTTCCCTTTATACTGTACTTCTATGCAGCCTGTCAAACCCTTCTCCAGGCTTCAGACTGCACTTAACCAGCACACATACAGGTATGGACACACCCAGCTGCAGCTATACACACAGATGCTGAGATCAGCTCTGGATGAGAAGGCTCAACTAAGGCACCTCCCGGATGCCAAGGCACGCACCCCCTTCGGGAGTGTAAACCCAAAATTATACCTTCTTGCACTGCACAGGGAACTGTACAGTGTAAGCTCATTAAATTCACCCCCTCCCTCAATGTGGAGGAAGATATGCAACAGCTTTGTGCCCCAGGTTATAATTCACACACACACACACACACACACACACACACTGGTTTTAGACAAAACAAAACAAATTTATTAAATATAAAAGCTAGATTTTAAGTGATTATAAGTGATAGCAAACAGATCAAAGCAGACTACCTTAGTAAATAAACAAAACCACAAACTGAGCTTAACATACTAAATAGATAGGATATGAATTAGCAAATTCTCATCCTGCGTGATAAATAGGCTGGCAGATTCTTAAGACACAAGCTGCCTTGGCTTTCTCAGGTTTTCATACACAAGCTAAAAATCCCTCTAGACTGGGATCATCACTTCCCACAATTCAGTCCTTGCCCCTTAGGTGTTTCCAGGTGTGTTGTTGTAGGGACCATGAGAAATCATCATGATATCATTATCCCCCTTTTATATCTTCTTCCCAGCTGCTGGAAAGTTCTTTTGCTGTGACCTGCGTCAAACAGTTCCCATTATGTAGTGCTATCCCTGAGAGAGTTCAATTGTACCCAGTTTCTGGGGTAATCCTTGTGCTTATATAATATAATATAATTGTAATGGAGATATACCTATCTCATAGAGCTGGAAGGGACCTTGAAAGGTCATTGAGTCCAGCCCCCTGCCTTCACTAGTAGGACCAAGTACTGATTTTGCCCCAGATCCCTAAATGGCCCCCTCAAGGATTGAACTCACAATTCTGGCAGGCCAATTAGCAGGCCAATGCTCAAACCACTGAGCTATTCCTCCCCTCCTCAATAAGCCATTAACATTGTTTGACCTTTTTACTGTTGAACCTGAAAGGCTGCTTGTGGGTGTTTTCAACCTCACAACATGTTTCAGTAACACATACATAGATGAACTTCATAACTTCACATACCAATAGCACATATAATCCAATGAGATATTACTTTATAGCAGATCAAAACTTTTAGAATGATACCTCACAAGGCATACACATATCCTAATTACATGACAGTGGTGAAAATTGAGGTGCCAGGGTGTCACAAGCTAATGTGACATCAATTTTTATAAAAGGCTTCAGACGCTATCTTGGCAATTACAGGCCGGTAAGCCTAACTTCAGTACCAGGCAAATTGGTTGAAACTGTAGCAAAAAACCAAAATTAACAGACACATAAATGAACACAATATATTGGGGAAGAGTCAATATGGCTTTTCTAAAGGGAAATCATGCCTCACCAATCTATTAAAATTTTTGTGGGGGTCAACAAACACATGGACAAGGGTGATTTAGTGGATATTGCATACCTGGACTTTCAGAAAGCCTGTGACAAGGTCTCTCATCAAAGGCTCTTAAGCAAAGTAAGCAGCCATGGGCTAAGAGGGAAGGTCCTCATCGTGGATCAGTAACGGGTTAAAAGATAGGAAACTGCAAACAGTGTTGCTCACCCCTCACATTCAAAAATCATAAGTCAGGCCCCCCAAAATCAGGGGACTCGATTAAAAATATCAAAGGATTAAAATATACATTTTGGGTTCTTTCTGTTTGCCTCTGGTTTTTGAGCCTTCAGAGTTCAGTTGAGTTACATTTTCAAGCTTTCCTCCTCAATCATTAGAGCTAAAAATTATTTTTTAAATTAAAGGTGAAATCTCATGTAATCACCTGGCTCCAGGAGCTAAGGCTTTAAATAAAAGACCAGATATTGCAAGACATGATAAAATTGTGAGAGTTGCCTACACTGCAAACACGCCCGTTACATGGCAGGTTCTGAAGGCATGACCTTTGTGTGGCTCCTTTCCTTGGGAATTAACCCTTTCTCTGCATGTCCACCCCATCACAGATGGGAAATGGCAGGGATTGTTTCTCTCAGGGATTTGTATCATGGTGTTTGCCAAGTTCCTCTGCATCATTGCAAAATTGATTTGCTTTGGGAAGTTGTCAGCAGCTATCATTTCATGTGGTTTCAGGCTATTTGCATTCCTGCTTGCTCAGAACACCTGGGGCCATCCCCATTAATTGTTTCAATATTATAATTTGCCTCCTCCTCCTCTTCTATAATCCTCATTTGTGTATATGATGTCACTTGGGCTGTCTTATCCTACTTGTTCTTTTTGAAAGAGATGGGAAGCCTGAGGAAGTAGTTCAGGAAAAGCACAAATTGAAGAATGTACATGTTTACACATGAAAGCAAAAGTAGGAGTGGGAAATTAAAGCAAAGGAGAAAGTCTGATAGATTAAAATCAGAAGGACTTTTCACCCAGAAGGAGCCTCTTTTCTCCCCTTCCCCCACCCCAACCCCGCGGCTATTACTGCTGTGGGCCTGATTCTACATGGGCCTTATCTATCCCCTGTAACTGACCAGTTATGCACCACATCCAGTATACAAGCAGGCCGCCATATATTGGGTGGTCTGCAGGCCTACTGGGTAAGCAGGGTCCTAGATGGAGGCTGCAGTCCATTTTCCCTGGTTCAGTTTTCCCTTCTTTGCTATGCTCACCACTGCAGCAGAGAAAACACCACTTCTGAACGTTTGCACAAGCAGCACATCACAGAACACAGCTCAGTCACCTGGCTTTTTAATGGCTATTGTACACTCCTTTTTGACAGGGGTTTTTCTCTGACGGAGCCATTATACTTCCCAGTCCATCACCTATAAGTTTGCATATATGGGTGTTTTTCTTATGTGTATTGCAATTTTTGCCAAGACAGTTGTTAGGAAGTGTTAGCAGCATTATTACTTATTGAGCCCACTTCACTGCCTAGCATCCTGAATAGTTTAATAGGCTAATGTGTCCATTCTGTAGCGCATGGGAGTGATCACATGGTGCAAAGAAGTAGTCAACATTATGGGCACGTTTATACTCCAGCTGGGACCATGCTTCCCAGCTTGGGTAGACAGATGTGTGATAAATAAATAAAAACACTAAATAAAGCAGTGTAGGTGGGGGTAGCACAGGTGGCAGCTTGGGTTAGCTACCCACGTATGTACCCAGGGGGTTGGATGAGTTTGCACTCAGGTGGCTAGCTTGAGCTGCCACCCATGCTACCCCCCCCCCCCCCCGGGTATACTGCTATTTTTAGCACTGAGGCTCAAGCAGAGCTAGTGCATGTCTGTTTATCAGCGCTGGAAAGCATGCTCCCAGCTACAATGCAGTTATACCCTTAATGTAATATATTCCCCAGAAACTAATTCAAATGTATTTCAGTTACAGAAAATAAAATTGGATTTAAATATAAAAGAGAACTTTTCATAAAAGCTTTGATGGCATTTTAATTGCATTTTTGAACATCCTTGCTGCGCTCAAGTTATTTCCTGTTTCACTTTAATCAATATACATTTTAGACTGGGTACAGATATGGGCTCCAATCATGCAAACAATTATGCATAATGAGCATATTTATCCATATGAGTCAGGGGGTAAAATCCTGGCCTCGTTGAATTCAACAGAGCCAAGATTTCACCTCTGACCTCTGGATTTTGCCCATTGTGCAACTCCTATTGGAGTCATTCTTAGGATTTGGCTCAGTAAAACTAAAAGACTGGCAGAAGTGAAGTGCAATTCTGCTGTGTGGGATGTGCAAATGCCCAGAATCTCTCAAGATTATATGTAAAGAATACTGCCTTTGAGATTTTGGATTTAAGATTAAGCTGAGATGGCAGATGTATTAATGTGATAAACAAAATTAAGAGAACTAGGACAGATTAAAACAGCAAGAACTGGAAAATGTAGGGCCACTGAACAGCAAGTACCTAGTATTGTTGGATAGTTAAAACTGAACCACAGCAACAAGCTGCAGGAAAAAATTTTGAGTGGGTGGCCTCTGCATCCTTCTCGACAAGTAGTAAGGCTAAACAATTATCTGGGGAGTTTGAAGAACATGCAATATTGCTGCCTTGCTGTTTGTAACCTAACAGTCTTCTGGGGGAAGAGGTGGATTAGACAAGCAATCTGCATACTGCTTTGACAAAGGTCAGACCTTTGTAGTATAATTCAGAATAGGAGATTACAAATTCTGGAGTAACCCATACTTATGATAATGATTGCAATTACAACAGAAATGGTCTGTGGAACCTTGCCCTGGACGTAACTTTAAGGCTATAATTCCCCCCCTTAATGCAACGGGAGATTTTTTAAAATAAATATATATTATTAATTTTGCTTACAAAGAAACAGATTTCCTAGAACGACGATGAAATATTTACAGCCCATAGCACAAAAAGAGTAGGAATAATAATCCTTAAAAATGATCATTAATTGGCCAGCCTTTCTTACCTGGCTTACTCAAGGAGCTCCACTGAGCTAAATTTGGTAGTGAAGTAAACAGTGGTATAAGTAACATGCTAAGGCAACATTCTTCTCTCATTTACATGGGGATAAACACAGTGTAAATCTACTGATGTTAGTGGAATTACGTCAGATTTATATTGATGTGAGTGAGAGCAGAATTGTGTGTGAATTGCTCAGAAAATGAGTATAAATAGGATAAGTAATGAGTTGTGATTATTGCTATTGATGGGCTAAGAATTGCACTTACAGCAATAGTTTGTAACCTTGCCTTAGCTCTCACCAACTTGTTCACTCATCCCTTTGTTATGTTTTGTCTACTATGAATACAGACGGTCATTTACAATATGATTGTATAGCACCTAGCAAAATAGGGTTTGCATCTGTTTGAGGCCTGTAGGCACTACCATAATATAAATGTGAAATAATAACAGCAACTTGCAACTGGGTAATTGGTGGGCCTGATTCTGCTTTCACACCACTTTTACACCCACAGAACTCCATGAATGTCAATGCATTTCTTTCTGATTTACACACAGTTGAGTCCTAAAACATTTAGCTTCACAGCACTCTGTGAGGTAAGTAGGTAGATATTATTACTCCCTCATTGACAGATAAGGAAACTAAGGTACAGAAGTTAAAGGCTTCTTTTAAAAAAATGGCCTCTAATTTTGGATACTTCCATTCTGGGAGTACATCTTCATAAACCTAGGGCCTGATTTTCAGAGGTGCTGAGCACCCACAATTCCCATTAGCTTCAAATGGATATGTGAGTGTTACACCGGTACACCCATCACCTGAGAATTCCCCAATAAAGTTTAAGCTGTTTTTCTGCTGTTTCTGTGGTTCCTTAGTGCCAACAGGCCAGCACAAAGAGGCTTCAACTGGGACCAGGTTTTGGTGCAAGAAATGTGTGTGAGAGCCCGTATATTCATACATGTTTTTTTAGTTCAAGTTGTTAACCTGTTAATCCCATATAAAGAAAATGTAAATTAATCTATTTTTATTGATTGGTCTCTTGCCTCTCTAATAAGCATGACCTAGAATCTGTATTTCAGGGAAAGAGTTGGCCAGATTGACATATCTCCAATGCTTTGTCAAATAGATATATGTCCTGTACTCTGTACCAAAGTACTTGGGGAAGGATTTTCATAAGTGACTAATGGCTTTGAGTGCCTCATGTTTTGGGTACCCAACATGAGACACATCAAGTGTTCACCATTCTTAAAATCAAACACTATTAAGGTGTCCCTGGTTCAGCAACCAAAGATGGAAGCACTCAAAATCACTAAAAAGAGACAAAGAGTCCTGTGGCACTTTATAGACTAACAGAAGTATTGGAGCACAAGCTTTTGTGGGTGAATAGTATTTTGTATTCACCCACGAAAGCTTATGCTCCAATACTGTTAGTCTATAAGGTGCCACAGGACTCTTTGTCACTTTTTACAGATCCAGACTAACACAGCTACCCGTCTGATACTCAAAATCACTAGGCAATTTTGAAAACCTTGGCTTTGTACTCTGCTATTAATTGATTAATGAATTTGTTTATTTAGTGATGCCAAATAGAGTAAATGATACCACAGACAACAGAGTCAAAACTATGGGATAAAACTGAAGGTTTGTTGTATGGCTTGTATATCCGATTCGGATGACTTTTAGAAAGTTGGTTGAGGAAAGTTTTCTTTGAAGAGATGGTAGTAACATGAAAATTTTTGGCCATGACTGCCCAGCATGCTATTTAGCTGATCCCTATCTTAAAGTATGTTTACTGGCACCTAGCAGTTCAGTTAGGACTCAGTCCTGTAAACTTACACTCAGATGAGTAGTAGTTAAATGGGGCTAGAATGTGGCTTGTAGCCACAGCCCTGAATAGGGGTGGGACGGTCCCATATTGTCCTAAGGGTAGTTCTACGACGGGATTACGCACCAGCAGCCAAAAAAAAGTGGGAGGAAAAGCCTCTGGCCCCATCCACTCTCTGCCTGTTCAGAGGAAGTGATATGTTACATAAAATATATGCAGACAGCATCAACCTATATTTATGCCACCTGCTCCCGTTCAGTAACCACCTGGGAAGAAGTTTCCTTCCTCTCCCATAACAAATCCCCCCATATTCAGCAGTCGCCTGTGAAATGCACTCCTGGTCAGATGGGGTCACACTGACAATGACTGCTCCTTCCTTTTGTTCTTAGCAGGCAAGGGAATTGAAGGAAAGTTGTAGTTTCCTTCTTTCCCTGTATTTCTGCAAAATGGCCAGCACCAAAGTGGCCCGTGAATAGTTCCATTGAAATCCATGTAATAAAGGATTTCAGGGCTGGGCTTGTATGGCTTGATCCACAGCTCATTAAAGTCAGTGGAAGGGCTCCTATTTGGATCAAGGCCTTAAAGTAGCTTAGCACTGGGCCTCAGGCTCTGGATTCAGGATGAGCTGCTTCTCGCACAGCCACTGTGAAAACCTGTGGCCAGGAGTGCATTTTCATAGGGACTGCTTAATTTGAGGTGGTAGGAGGTTATTATAAGAGAGCAAGGAAATTTCTTCCAAACTGGTTACTGAAGGGTAGCAGGTGGCATAAATATAGGCTTATGTTGTATGCATATATTTTAATATATATCCCTTGAGCAGAGCCTTCAAAATATGCAATCTTTATGCACTATATTATAACTATCCTAAGAACATGAACTAGATAGATTTCTGCAGAATCCTGGAGAGAGACAAGTCTGTTTCTTTATATGATCAGGTCAAATAACATTTTAAAAAATATTTGAAAATCCAAAATATCAAAAATATTTATGGGGTCAGGCTGGTAAGATATTTTCCTATCATATCTGAATAACGATGTTCCACAGATGGCTAGCATCTCCTGGCTCAGGGAAGATGAAATGGGCCATACTTAGGCAAAGCATATGAGATGATTTACATCTCTCATGAACAAAGTTGCTCAAAGGAGAATAATGAGTGGGGCAGGAGGAAGTGAGAGTGGTGGGAAACTGCAGAAGAAGCCTGCTAATCTCCACTGCATTCCTTTGGGGATGATTTGGGACAGGGGATATGAAAGTAGGGGAGACCACCATGAGAGAAACTTGGAGCAGAAGCCCTCTCTCCAGTTTTACACTACTGTAACTCCTTCGTCTTTGATGAAATTACTGTGATTTACAGCAATGTTGAAAGAAAATCATGCTGCTTCTTTCCCTGAAACAGAAAAAATATGAAAAATAGGTTCAATTTCAAACTATTTTTCAATGCACTATATAAAAATGTGCCAGTCTCAAATTCATCTGCCATCTGTCAGCCTCCTTCATTTATTCCGTTCATTTTTCTTGTATTCCATACACAAGGACAAAGTCAGAAAGGTATAACCATGCCAACATGTTTCTGAAAATATAAAAGCCACATAGATATTGTTTACCTTCAAAAAATGCTTTTAGATGCACAGGTACGATATCAGGCAAGAATATACTTTAGCTAAAGAGCAGAGTTAGTTAGTGGCTACTTTAAAAATCAATAGTGAATTCTGCCTACTGAAGAAAGCATAATTGACTACTGAAGTCTGTTTTCCTAGAATCTAAATCAATTTGGCAATGCTGTTTCCTGAGGTGTCTGTTTTTCTTTCTGCAGTATGTTGTGATGCCAGTGGCCAGGAACTTGGTAATGAATAACCACAGTGACACAACATACTGGACAAGCCACATGATCAAGTACTTCATATTTGTAGAATTTCATGCCTGCCCTCCACAAAAGGGATCAGAACCTCTGTACTGGTGGGCTTATCTGGACTCTAGACTAATCTGTTATGCAGACAGCCAATCAAAGGAGAGAATCTGGAATCCCAAAAGTGGAGCTGCTCTGAGTTTGGTATTCCTCCCCCAACCTGGAGTAGCCTGTGTGTTGCTTCTGCATCCCCTGTGCAGGTGACAGTGGCTGGCGGATGTCTTATCTCTCAATGACCCCCTGTGGAGCTGGACACTTATCCAATCTATCTGTGAGTCTATATGGCTCCAATCACGGTAATAGCTGACCATCTTCACATCAGCACACTACATATGTGCACTCCCTGCTTGGTCTCCTTAAATCATGACCTGTTGTGCAGAGGAGCTGCACTGGTTCCATTGCAAAGAGGACCCTACATACCTGAGGAGGAAGAAGAGGCAGGACTCGACCCTGAGGGGGAAATCCTGCTCCCAATGAAGTCAATGGGAATCTTGCCATTAGTTTCAGTGAAGCCATGATTTCACCCTGACTGAGCTGGCTATTGTTAGTTTCCTCTGGACCAGTTCCATGTTATTTAAAAGCAGTTTTTAAGATCTAGTTTATTTTTAGTTGAAATGTTTTACATGTCATAACATCTCAGATTCCAGTGCGGTATCATATTCTAAGGGATGTTGTTGATCTGTCAATTGCATAACTTAGTATTGCATTTAATATCTTTTTCATATTCATTTTTAAATATACTCCCACATACAATGCCTAATGGAAGCACAAGTGCAATAGATACTTTCCAGAGTGATACAGCTTAGTGCCTTGATTTTACATTTTCAAAATACTTAAACAATTAAGCAACACTATGGACTAATTATTTGCCAAGTTTTGTTTTAAAATGTCTCTGTTTTTGTATTTTGCAGGCAGAAAAATGTACAGACAAACTTCTGGTTTTATTCTTTCAAACTCTTACACACACTGACACCCACCCACCAGAAAAACTGGTTCTGCCTCAAAGAGTTTATAATCTGTGCTGTATATTTAATGAAAGCTTTAAAAAAGTCACCCTTGTGGTATATGTAACTGAGTAGTGTGTTCTTGAATCAATACCCGCCCCCCCACATTTTAGTTATGAAACTTTTATTGTTCCCCATGCTTTTTGCTGGTAGCACCACAGTACATCATAGACTAGCCATTCCAGAGTTACTAGCCATCTTCTCTTAAAACTTTGAGCATTGGAACAGGTTTATTGCAGCACTACGTTTCTGCCAATAATCTAGGAATTTTTTCACTGGTTAAATCATACTCCTGATTACTACAGGTTTCAAATATCTGTTAGAAAGCTATCAAGTCCATTATTCCCTGCAAAGTGTTAAACAGACCTTACCAACTGCAATGACAAGACATAAAATACTTACATAAAAAATTTGAATTGTGCTTAGCTGTCAAAGATGAACTGAGGCTGATGCAACTGGTTCCTAGACTCTAGGCATATCCTTTTGATTTGATTTGCTCCACTTAGCGAATGGATTTGTTCCAAGTAATATGTTAAAAATAGAGCTGTCTTAAATTCCCCCTGCACCTCCCTGCAAATTTTTGTTGAAAAAAAGTTAATTTTTTGTCTAAGTTTTCTACAGAAATTTTCATTTCTCACTACAAACTGAATGATTTTGGCCAAAATAGTTTGTGTTTTGGCTGAAAACTGTTGAGTTTGGGCCAAAATATTTAAATGAAAAGACAAAATTTTCCATGGAAAGCAGACACTTTTTGCAAAAAATGTTTAGTCAAAATCCCAAGTTTCCATATTAAAAAATAGCTTAGATGGAAAATATTTGACCAGCTCCAATTAAAAAGTCAAGAGCTAGATTCGAACTGGTATTATGCAGCTGGTTTTGCAGCCTAATCTGAAAAACCTACAAATGGAAGCATTATAAGAAAACACCTTGTTAACTGTTGATGTACAAATGCTGGCCAGAAATTGGAATCTAGTCCAAAAATATTTGAAGTAAAAATGGCAGGTTGGCATATGTGAAGTTACTATACTCTGTATTGTATGTGATATGTGATGAATGGCTTATTGAACAGTTACTACAATTTGCTGAGTGTTGCTCTTTCATTGTAAGTGATTTAGGGTGAAATCCTTACTGTATTTAAGTCAATGAGAATTTTGCCATTGTTTTCAACGTAGTCAGGATTTCAACCTTATTATGCATAGTTGAATATATCTACAATTTTTACTTTTCCATTCACATTATTTTCAATGAATTCTGTAACAGTTGTAGCACAGCACTAACCACGATGCATCCTGCATATTTTATCAGGCACCTATAGTCATCTATTTATCACTTGTAACATATGTTGCAAAAACATTAGGAAACATGTAGTAGATGTTTATTGCTAATTTTATACTACCTCGACGATGTGCCATAAATACATTAATCAATCTCTGGGAAGTCATTTGTAGTGACTTAAAATAAAGTTTTCTAAGCAAGGAAAATATTGCCTTTTTTTTTTTTAAATGGCTGGCCATCAAGAAAGTTCAACTTCAGTTTAAAGGCCTGATGAAAGGTCACATAACTCTGTTACTTCAATGAAACTCATTTTCTGTAACAAAATACCATGCGATGGGGAATGGATAGCTTTCAGCACTGTATCGGAATATCAAACCCTTTACCTTTAAGTTACCAATTCAAAATTGACTCAGATTGATAAGTAAGCAAGAAAGTACACCCCAAAAGTGCATTTGGATGGCTGACAGTTGCCGATAAGAAAGGAGTTGGGGATGTTGGTTGCTAGACAACAAACATCTACATTCCCAAACCACCTTCACAATCTCTTATAGACAGACAGATAGGTAGTCTGAGCAGTATCTCCAAGAAGTGAAACTTGCACTGTCTCTGCTTGTGCTGTGTGTATTTACATGGATACGCTGATTACGTCACTCTCCGAGGCAGTCTGGCATTTTTCACAAGGATTAAAGTTCACTTAAAGTACTTCTCAGCTTGCTGATTTCTTCATAAATTCATTTTGTAAATAGTGTACCCTGTTGATGATGCTAAGGTGCTTGCATCAAATGAACAGCATTGTGAAACAGTCTCAGAAATATGGAAATAGTCTCCAGTGATCTAATGAGGTTTTGGATCAGGCCTCAGGAAGGGGGATATGATGGTGGAATAAGCCAAATACATTTTTATTGCCAGTATAATTGCTAGCAGAGTGCTGTTGAATTGGTGAAAGCCGTTGGGTCTAAGTTTGATCTCACTCACACCTGTTTTGTTCTTGTGTAACCTCATTGATTTTAACTGCTTTATTCCTGATTTACACCAATGTAAATACGATCAGAGCCAGGAGTGCTGACTTCTGTATAAAATCATAGAAATGTAAGGCTGGAAGAGACCTTGAAAGGTCATCTAGTCCATCCCCTGCACTGTGGCAAGATGAAGTATACCTAGACCATCCCTGACAGGCATTTGTCTAACCAGGTCTTAAAACCTCCAATGATGGGGATTCCACAACCCCCCTTTGGAAGCCTCTTCCAGTGCTTAACTATCATTTTAGTAAGAATGTTTTTTCCTAATATCTAACTTAAATCTCTCTTGCTGCAGATTAAGCCCATTATTACTTATCCTACCTTCAGTGGACATAAAGATCAGTTGATCACTGTCCTCTTTATAACAGCCCTTACCATGCTCGAAGACTTCTGAAGGAGACTTCTTTTTTCAAGACTAAACATGCCTAGCTTTTTTAACCTTTCCTCATAGGCCAAGTTTTCTAAACCATTGATCACTTTTGTTCATCTTCTCTGGTCTCTCTCTCCAATTTATCTACATCTTTCCTAAAGTGTGGCATCCAGAACTGGACACAGTGCTCCAGCTGAGACTTCACCAGTACCAAACAGAGCAGAACAATTACCTCCTATGCCTTACACATAATGCCTGTGAATACCTCCCAGAATGATATTTGTCTTTTTTCACTGCATCACATTCTTGGTTTTCATTCTATTTGTGATCCATAGTAACCCCCAGATCCTTTTCAGCAGTACTGCCTAGACAGTTATTTCCCATTTTGTATTTGTGCATTTGTTTTTTCATTCCTAAATGTAGCACTTTTCATTTGTCTTCATTGAATTTCACTTGTTGATTTCAGACCAATTCTCCAGTTTGTCACAATAATTTTGAATTCCAATCCTAACCTCCAACATGCTTGCGACCGCTCCCAGCTTGGTGTCATCTGCCAATTTTATAATGATACTCTCCATCCCATTATCTAAGTCATTAATGAAAAATTGAATAGTACCAGACCCAGGACAGACTCTTGTGGGATCCCACTAGATGAGTCCTCCCAGTTTGACAGTGAACCACTGATAACTACTCTTTGAATACAATCTTTCAATCAGTTGTGCACCCATCCTATAGTAGTTTCATCTATGCCACATTTCGAAGTTTGATTATGAGAATGTCATGTGGGATATGCTCAGTCTGAAGGCAGCGTATAAAGGGTAGCACTGCAGCCCAACTCAATGGGGAGAGGCTGCTGATGGGAAACGATGCAGGCTGCAAGCTCCCTGCAGGGACTTGCTACAAGCCCCGACTACGGGATTATGGCCCAGAAAAGGGATGGCACCGGTGGGAGCCCGGCCATTTGAGGACCCCAGAACCCCAGGGAAACCAGGGAGTTTCAACAAGGGGAAAGTGTAAGAAGCAGCCCAAGGGACTTGAACTCTTCGTCGGTCAGTGAACCGGGGAACCAGCCAGCATGCTTCGGGAGGATCCCCACTGACTCAGTAGTGAGCACCCCACCACCGCCAGGACCCTAGGATGGGGCTCGGAGGAGCAGGGAGGGCCCGAGTCCCTTTACCACTCACTGACTCCGGCTATTGGGCCATGCTACCCTGATGGGAAGGGCCGTTTATTGTCTCTAGTCACTAGGCAATACTACCCTATGTTACAGTAAGGGTCATCAACGTAGGATCTAACCGGCTGCAGAATCGCCTCTGTCCTTTTAACCCTACATGACTCGACACCCCACAACAGGGCATACCTACCCAGCGACAACTTGGTGGAGAATGCTGGCATTGACTGGGACTTACTGAGAGGTCCAGACAAGGGGAATTAGAAAGGGGAATCCCTGCAACAACCCAACATGGATACCGAAAAGCTCCTTAAGTGGATGTTGGAAAGTCAGCAGCAGCACGCGGTGCAGGAGGAGCAACAACAGCAGGCTCAACTGATGTAGCAGCTTGCCAATCAACAGCAGCTGCAGATGATCCAGCAACAGGAGCAACAACAGCAGCTGCTCCAAGAGTTGGCGGCCCAGCACCAGACCCAGCAGGAATGCCTGGTCCAGCAGGTGGTGATGCGCTACAGCCGGCAGGACCTACAACATCTCACCCTGGTCCTACAGGCTCTGAAGGAAGCAGGACTCACAGCAAACCCCGCCAAGTGTCACCTTGGGCAGAAAGAAGTGCCCCACTTGGGATACATGGTGGGGGCAGGCCAACTCCGTCCCCGGTGGACAAGGTACAGACCCTGAGGGACTATTCTGCCCTTACAACGAAAAGGAAGGTAAGACAATTCCTGGGCTTGGCCCAGTACTACAGGTGGTTTATGCCAGACTTTGCCATGATAGCCACCCCCCTCTCTGACCTCACAAAGAATTCCTGACCATGGAACGTCCGGTGGTTGGAGGATTGTGAAAAGGCCTTCTGGACCTTGAAAGAGCGACTTACCCAGGAACTCATCCTGTTCCATCCAGATTTCTCAAAACCCTTTATTTTACAAACGGACGCCTCAGAAGTGAGGCATGGGGCGGTGCTATCACAGAAATGAGATGGGGAGGAACACCTGGTACTGTACCTAAGCCAGAAGATATTTCCCTGAGAAGTCAAGTACTCCACCATCGAGAAGAAAGCCCTAGCGGTAAAATGGGCGATAGCGACTCTATGATATTACTTACTGGGGAGCCCCTTTCATTTTATTACAGACCATGCACCCCTACGATGGATCAACACCATGAAGGATTCAAACGCATGGATTATAAGATGGTACCTATGAGTTCAGCATGTTATACCGCCCAGGTAGGGCCCATGCTAATGCAGACTTTTACTCCTGGGTGGGAGGAGAGGACAAAGGGGACGGACCACCTCTGGGTCCTGTCTTGAGGAGTAGGGTGTGTGATGGGGTGTACTTACCCTGCCCCAGCCCCGAAAGGGTTAACTCTGCTTTGCAGGCTGAGGAAGCCTGCCCCTCCGACCCTGCTGGATATGCTCCTACCCTGTGACAGACTGTTTTAAAAGCCTTACTAAAATCAAGACATATCAAGTTTGCAGCTTCCCCCATCCACCAGGCTAGTAACCCTCTCAAAGTAGGAAATTAGGTTAGTTTGGCATGATTTGTTCTTGATAAAGCCATACTAGCTATAACTTGTAACCCTGTTGTCCTCTGTTTGCTTACAAATTGATTGTTTAAAAATTTGGTCCAGGTATTGAAGTTAGGTTAGCTGGTCTATGATTCCCTGATTACTCTTTGTTCCCCTTTTGAAAGATAGGTACTATGCTTGCTCTTCTCCAGCCCTCTGGGACCTCATCTACCTTTCATGATTTCTCAAAGGTGATCGCTAGGAGTTCCGAGATTGCGTCATCTAGTTCTGTAAGTACTGTAGGGTGAATATTCTTGGACCTGTTCTTTCTTTATTCCGGCTTGAGTTCCTTCCTCCTTTTTGTAAACATTAATTGTGTTGAGTATCTGGTCACAATTAACTTTTTAAAGAAAAGAGTGAAGCAAAATAGGCATTAAACATATCACCCTCCTTTGTGACATCTGTTATTAGCTCTCCTTCCTCAGTAAGGAGAGGGCCTACACTTTCGTTTGTCTTTCTCTTGCTCCTACCATATTAAAAAGCCACCTCTTATTGCCTTATATGCCCCTCGCTGGGGGTAACTCATTCCATGCCTTAGCCTTTCTGATTTTGTCCCTACAGACTTACACTGTTCTTTTGTATTCGTCCTTAGCAATGTTTCCACTTTTTGTAGGATTCTTTTTTGATTTTCAGATCATTAAAGAGCTTCTGCTGTAGCCATATTGGCCTCTTCCCATTTTCCCTATCTTTCCTTTGCATGGGGATAATTTGCTGTATTGCCACTTTGAGACCATTGTCCTTATTGTTTATTTGAGTCCAGTCCATTGTCCTTATTCCGCTGTTCTCACTCCTTCCTTTCTGTAGAATCATGATATCTATCATTTCATGATCACGTTCACCAAAATTGCCTTCTACCTTCGGATTCACAACCAATTCCCCTGTGTTAGTCAGAATCAAGTCTAAATTAGCTGTTCCTCTGGTTACTTCCTCCACTTCTGAAACAAGAAGTTGTCCCCAATCCATTCCAAGAACCTACTGGATATTGTGTTTCACCATATTACTCTTCCACCAGATGTCTGGATAGTTAAAGTCCCCCATCACTACCAGGTCATGTTTTTGTTTTTGTTCTAGAAATGTCTCATTCACTTCTTCTGCCTGAATAGGTGGTCTAAAGTAGATCCTACCATGACATCACCCCCGTTTTTCTTCACCCAGAGACTTTCAGCTGGTCTGCCTTTCCTCTTCTTCTGGATCTTAGAACAAATGTATATACTCCTGGTGTACAATGCAACCTCTCCTCCCTTTTTCCTCCTGCCTGTCCATTTTGAACAAGCATGTTTACACTATTATGTATGCTATATATACGATGGGAAGGCCTCAGCTGGTTAAACCAACATAGCTCCATTGAAATCAACAGGGATTCATCAATGTACATCAAATGAGGCCCATATGAAAGTTATAAAAGCCCTGTTTAAAACAGCTATTATTCTTCAGTGAATAGACCTTCATGCACGGTTGCCGATGGTCTCTAATTTTCTCTGTGTGCTTACACTGCCACTTAGGTAACCTATTTGAGTGCTCACTGCTATCTGCATGCTTTCTCTGTACTCCTTAGGGCCACTGTGATCCTTTTCAAGTGCTCCATCCTACAATTCCTGACCTCCCGGCTCCTGCTGACCAGTCTGATTCATTCTCCGTTTTGCCTCTGATGGTTTTGATCTTTTCTCCATGCACTTCTTGACAGTTTCCTTTCTCACACTGTGCTCAGCGTGACAGTTCCCATCTTCTCTGCACTTTCCAAACTGATCAAATCCTTTTTCCCCCAACTCCCTCATTGCTCTTTCTTAGGTTGCTAGCAACTCTAGGTGCTCTAATCTGTTTTTCACATAATCTACAGTGTGGTTTGTCCGCCCCTCACTATCCCTATGTCTGACAAACAGGTGTTTTGCCCCACTGCCTGGCAGGGTTGAACTTAAAAGATGACACAGCTTCTTTTTTTGTTTTTGTTTTGTTTTGTTTTTTAAGTAAAAACAAAATGACAGGCTAAGATTAAAAATGAAAAGTGAAGAAGAAAAGACTCTTTTGTCTATGCTATTTACTGCTTGAGGTGGACATAGTAAGAAGCTTCACAATGTTCTAAAGCTCTTTTCTGCAAATATTTGCCATTGAAAATAGCAAGTGTACCAGTTATTGCAAATTAGCATTAAGAGTATTGTGACAGACTGACAATATCCTGAACAAACCATATGGAATTAAGATTAACTTTATTGAATTAAATTAACCTCTATTGAATTAGGGTTAATACCTTTGGGGTAACATTGTATTAAAAAGGCAATTGTGTGTGCATTATTGTGGCACTGTATGTGCCTTCTCTAGTAGGGAGAGGGGATGCTAATGATCTTCCTCTCTAATCAACCCTTTGAGGCCACACCCTAGAGAAGTGTGCATATTAAAAGTATGTATTTACATAATGGCATAGAGAGTACACTTATAAAGTTTGTGGATGCTACTAACCTGGGAGAGTTGCAAGTGCTTTGGAGGATAGGGTTAAAATTCAAAATGATTTGGACAAACTGGAGTACTCCTCTGAAATAAATACGATGAAATTCAATAAGGACAAATGCAAAGTACTCCACTTTGGAAAGAACAATCAGTTGCACACATACAAAATGGGAAATGACTGCTTAGGAAGTACTGCAAAAAGGGATCTGGGGCGTATAGTGGATTACGAGCTTAAATATGAGTCAACACTGTAACACTGTTGCAAAAAAAGCGAACAGCATTCTGGGGTGTATTAGCAGGAGTGTTGTAAGCAAGACCGGAGTACTACTTCTTCCATTCTACTTCGTGCTGATAAGGCCTCAGCTGGAGTATTGTGTCCAGTTCTGGGCTCCACATTTCAGGAAGGATGTGGACAAATTGTAGAAAGTCCAGAGGAGAGCAACAAAAATGATTAAAGGTCTAGAAAACGTGACCTATGAGGAAAGATTGAAAAAACTGGGTTTGTTTAGTGTGGGGAAGATAAGATTGCAGGGTGGGGGCATGATAACAGTTTTCAAGAGGTTGTTACAAGGAGGAGGGAGAAAAATTGTTCTCCTTAATCTTTGAGGGTAGGACACGAAGCAATAGACTTAAATTGCAGCAAGGGCGGTTTAGGTTGGACATTAGGAAAAACTTCCTAACTGTCAGGGTGATTAAGCATTGAAACAAATTGCCTGGGGAGGTTGGAGGTTTTTAAGAATAGGTTAGAGAAACACCTGTCATGAATGGTCTAGTTATTACCTAATCCTGCCTTGAGTGCAGGGGATTGGACTAGATGACCTATTGAGGTCCCTTCCAGTCCTACACTTCCGTGATTCTATGATTCTGTGACATACTAGTTCAGACTGGATTCTCCGGGGACCAAGAGACAATTAAAGGGTTTTTGAATAAATAGCCTTGTTTTAAAGTGGCTTGTGGCCATCTTCCTGATTCAGCAAATAGGCAGGAGCCTTGGTCCATGGCAGGCCCCAATCCTTTGAGAAAGGTTGGAAGGACTGGGCTTACTTAGGTCTCATCAGACTGTGTGCTTGTTCTTAACTAAAGCTGTGAAGAACTTGCAACCACAAGGAATCCCCCTTGGGGTTTGAAAGACTGCTCCTGCCAGAATCCATGTTAGGGTTGGGATTAACTCAGGTAAGCTTGTTAGCAGGCATGTCAGGCTCTTTTCTTTTTTTAAAATGTGTTTTCTCTGTAATGCCTTTTATCTTAGGAATAAAGTAGGCTTGCGTAGGAAGTGCTGTGTAATAACATAGCTGTAGCAATTATACCTGCTAACCAATTCTGAAGCACACGTTCTTGGCCAGCCTCTCTGTGCTGGGGATAAAACCATATGGGCAGGGAACAGTGCAGACTGGAAATACCCCAGGCAGAAGAGAAAGAGACACGAGTTTCCCATAGATGCTGGAACTAGGGGTGCTGCTGCACCCCGTGGCTTGAAGTGGTTTCCATCATATACAGGGTCTATAGTTTGATTCAATGGCTCTCGGCACCCCTACTATACTAATTGTTCCAGCACCCCTGGAGTCTCCTCCAGAAAGGCAATGGCTGAGGAGCTGGAAGCCTGAGAGTGCCTGCCCTTGCTGGACCACTAATGGGAAATACAGAGGCAGATGCCCTGAACTGTAATAGGTATATCTACACTCCCAGCTGGGTAGACAGACTCATGTTAGTTCTGCTTAAGCTATCGTGCTAAAAATAGCAGTGGGGACACTGTGGTATGGGCAGCAGCTCAGACTAACTGCCCAAACACACATCCAGCTGACTCCCTGAGTCTGAGCTTCCGCCACCACCCATGGCACAACATCCACAGTGCTATTTTCATCATGCTAGCTTGAGCGGAGCTAGATCTCATCTGTCTAGCCAGGCTGGGAGCAGGGCCGCCCAGAGGATTCAGGGGGCCTGGGGCAAAGTGGGGGAGCTGTGGCGCTTGTACTGACCCGGCGGCGGTCCGGGTCTTTGGCGGCATTTTGGCGGCGGAGGGCCCTTTAGTCGCTCCACATCTTTGGCAGCACTGAAGGGTCCCCTGTCGCCGAAATGCCGCCGAAGACCCGGACCGCTGCCAGGCCAGGGCTCGCGGAGCCCCTGCGGGGCCCGGGGCAAATTGCCCCATTTGCCCCCCTGGGCGGCCCTAGCTGGGAGGCATGTTCTCAGCTGCTATGTAGACAGACCCTTAGATCCTAAGGGCTTGATCCTGGCTTAAATAGTGCAGGATCAGACATTGGAGGCACTGTTGTGCCTAAAGATGCAGCAACAATGGTACCTCTACCCATTGAAAATGTAGCCTTCCTCCTATATAACATGGTTATAGGGTTGGCAAGGAACAGCTGCAGAATATCATTCATTCAGGGTGATGAGCTGCCAAGCTGGGCTTTGTGAACTCAAGGAAAGAGGGGTGGGAATGTAAATTTTGTTGCCTCTTTTTCCTATAAAAGTTTTCTTGTGCCGCTGGGGTAAAAAAATCAAGAGTTGTAATTATGATGGCACAATTGCAGAATTAAATGGTTTAAGTAACCTTCCTGTTCCTTTTGTTTCATTCTGGGGTAAAGAGCATGAGGACATAAAGAAATAATAACTAGTGCCTTGTAAAGAAAAGTGGTGATTAAAATGTAAAAGAAGCCAGGTGGTTGAGCTAACAATGAGTGTGAGAGAAGAGCAGCAAAATGGCAAAACTCAGACCCAATGGGCCTGATTCTCAGTGTCACATAGTGTAATTTCATTGACTTCAGAGGTGTAATTGCTGATTTACTCCAATGTAAGGAAGAGGAGGATCTGGCTCATTGACTTCTGCAGAGTGACTGCACCAGTGTAACTCAGCAGAATCATGTCCAGAGGTTATTTCCAGTCTTAATTTCTGTATCTTAAACTGTTGCAGAGACTGGGCCTCTTACAAATGGAATTATTTCAACATAAAACTGGCATGTGTCTGCTTAGGCACTGAAACAAAGTTTAAATAATTCAGCATGAAAGATTTGCTCGAGGCTTTTGCTGCACCCAGTTGGCATCATCTGCCCTTCAATGGACAGAGGCCCCTAAACAGATGTCAGACTGACTCAGGAAAGTCTGCTTAAATATAGTAGAAGAGTTTTTAGAAGATAATGTAAAACACCCATCATCCTGGAAGGGAATACACAGATAATATTGCCATGCATGTAATTTAATACTTAGCACTCCATTCATTTATATAAAGGATGCAAGATTAATTCCCTTGGGTTTGATAAGGATTAAAATAACTACTCCTTCTAGTAACGATTCTTTTAGTTGTTGTTCTTTTAAGTTTGCACTTCCCACCTGTAGGGGAAAGGTGAGGAAAAGGTTTGAAGAATGAAAAACCTTCAGCCTTTCTTCAATTTCGAATCCACAATATTAATGATCGCCAATAGTACACAGGCTGTGATGTGCCCAGCTGGCATCCCCCAGAATGATGTGCTTGGTGCTTGACTAGGGTGACCAGATAGCAACTGTGAAAAAATGGGACGGGGGGAGGAGGTAATAGGTGCCTATATAAGAAAACGTCCCAAAAAACAGGACTGTCCCTATAAAAATGGGACATCTGGTCACCCTATGCCTGACTATGCCATAGAGTACTTACTTAGGGCTAGATTGAGCCTTTTGGGTCAGCTAAGAGTAAGGGGCCAGCCAAGAGAGCCCTCAGAAAAGCATAGCTCCTTCCTGCTCCACTTTTGCCCTACCGGTAGGGGGCATTTCCTTTACTGACTGGCACGTGAGGATTGGTGGACAGCCACAGTTCTGCTCATCTCCCACCCACTTGCTCTCAATGGGGAGTATAGGGTGTATACTCCCTGCTTCCTCCCCATGCCCAGAGTCACAATCAGCAGAGGCAAGGATAGAGGGGATTACTCTCCTGCAAGGCCACATTAGAGCAGGTCACAAACAAGCCCTTAGTTTACAAGCAATACAATATTTTTATAGTCCTTGACTTTTAAGAGTCACATTCAGCAATATTAACACAGCATAACAATTTTGCAACACAAAACTCTGGCAAAATACTTAAAGTTCTTTTCTTTACACCAGGCTTCTAATGTTAGCAGGACATAGGAAGATTCTGGCAGGCACCATTTCTCTCTCCTCCTCCTCCCTGCCCCAGTTACATGCTATAAAGCAAGGTATTCTTGAACACGTCATCAGCTGACAGCGTTTGCTCTATTAGTGAAAACTATACATGAGTGCATTTTGGGCCAGATCCTCAACTGGTATAAATCAACATAACTCCATTAACTTCAGTGGAGCTAGGCTGATTTACACCAGATGAGGATCTGGCCTCTACATCCATTTAAGAAATTTTACATTATGAAAATTGTTTTATTCTAGCTGGAAAACTACTAGCAGAGTTACAGCTGCAGAGGCATATTACAAAATGTGTCAAATGTTTAGTTGAAGCTGGGATTTACTTTGTGCATTTAACAGGCAAATACACTCACACACTCTCCCTTAACTTTAACTGATTCAACAGCAGGAGTTGAAAAAATATTATTTCACAAACAAATCTGTGCCAAACCTTCAGCTTCATTCCCCATCCTCCTCTTTGTGTGCATGTTACTTTCTAATCCCATTGTTCCATGAAGACTTGGTCAGCTCTGCACAGCTGGAGCACTTGTCTCACAAGCCCTACTTCTTGGCTGCAGGTTGAATCATGGTGCTCCTACTCCACATCTGTATCCATTGTCATCTTGATTTTGTGTGATTGGATATAATGGAATGGTTGTGTAGACATGGTCATGCACATGTGGATACAGTGCTGCAGTAAGTAACTTAGGTTCCTTTTCTGGCTTTTCTTCCATCTACCTTTCCATGGCCCTCTCTTAGATCTGGTTAATTTGGTCTCTCAAAGTGTTTTGCTTCAGTATCCAGTTCCTCTCAAACATTGGTTCTTACTCTCTGTACCACAACATAATCTCTGCCATGCATGAGGGACTGCCCAATGTCTCGGTTCTTCTGAAACATGCATCTGCACCAGTCATAGAGCATTAGGTTTGTCTCAAATGCAAAGAAACTTTCAAGGAGGTGTAAGAGTGCCATGCTTTCCTCTCTGCATCCCTTCTTCCCGCTTCCAAAGTGGTGCTGTTACAGATTGGGTCGCTTACACTTTTAACTTGGTGTACTTGCCGAGTATGATTAGACAGTCCCCCAACCTGAAGCAAATACTCACCAGCAACCACACACCACACAACAAAAACACCAACCCAGGAACCAAACCCTGCAACAAACCCCGATGCCAACTCTGTCCACATATCTATTCAAGGGACACCATCATAGGACCTAACCACGTCAGCCACACCATCAGGGGCTCGTTCACCTGCACATCTACCAATGTGATATATCATGTGCCAGCAATGCCCCTCTGCCATGTACATTGGCCAAACCGGACAGTCTCTACGCAAAAGAATAAATGGACACAAATCTGACATCAGGAATAATAACATTCAAAAACCAGTAGGAGAACACTTCAACCTCCCTGGACACTCAAGCAGACCTGAGTGTGGCAATTCTTCAACAAAAAAACTTCAAAATCAGACTCCAACGTGAAACTGCAGAACTGGAATTAATTTGCAAACTGGACACCATCCTATTAGGCTTGAATAAAGACTGGGAGTAGTTGGGTCATTACAAAACCTAAACCTAATTTCCCCAACACTAATTTCCCCCTACTGTTACTCACAGCTTCTTGTCAACTGTCTGAAATGGGCCACTCTCATTACCACTTCAGAAGTTATTTTTCCTCCCTTGGTATCCTGCTGTCAATTGAATTGTCTCATTAGACTGGCCTCACACTTGGTAAGGCAAATCTCATCTTTTCATGTATTTATACCAGCTCCTGTATTTTCCATTCCATGCATCTGATGAAGTGAGTTCTAAGCCCACGAAAGCTTATGCCCAAATAAATTTGTTAGTCTCTAAGGTGGCACAAGGACTCCTCGTTGTTTTTGCTGATACAGACTAACATGGCTACCACTCTGAAACCTTTCCCCTTACAGTTTCAATTTGATTCCCCTGCCCTTTAAAGTTGGAGGTGTTCTTAAGAACAAGTGGACTCATATCCAGAACAGATTCTGTTTTACTCTGAATAGCAGACTGTAAACACTCTTTTCCAGAGACCCCCTCTTTAGAGAGATTGCAGCCAACTGTCCTATCTCTTGCTGATGGGGCTCTGCTCCTTGTCAGCAGAGATTGAAGTGTTCTTCCTTTGGTGGATCAGTCATAAAGTGAGGATGTGAGTCAGCAGATGGGACATGTGGGCTGGGTTCCTGGAAGTTCAGAGTGGGTGCCTTTTACCTCTTCCAAATAACCACTGCAGAATTCAAGGTCACTCCTCACATTGTGTTAAGCTATTTCTATCTTCATGTTTGCTGACCATAGGTAGGAGGGACTGAGGGATGACCTATTTTACCTTTAACTTCTCCCCATCCTATCAGAAGTATTTCTTAGAGGTGTTTTATTGCCACGTGTGCCAGGAAAGAATATCTGAACAGCTGAGGAAAGAAACCCATGCAGATCAAAGGTACCTGTGTCTGCCAACAAGCCAGGTTGCATTGTAGCAGGTGTTTAGGAAAGCCATTAAGACCACTCCGGGTGGCAGAAAGCATGTAGCAGATAAGTGCTGCCCATCGGCAGTTGGTATGCAGGGAGGCCCATATAGAACAATGACACCAGCAGGGGACTGAAGGCATTACCACAGTCAATGCAAAGAAGCTCTCAGCACACCCTCCCTGAAAAGCATAAACCATCATCAAATGAAAAGGCATTAGTTGAATGGTTATCAGCTGGTGTACCTCACTGATTTCAGGGGAGCTACATTGATTTATACTAGCTGAGGATCTCTGCATGCCCTGAATCCCTTGTATAGTGGCTCCATACTAGTTGCACTGCTGAAGAACACTCCTTGGCCACAAAGGCAGGTCAGGATTTGCTCCTTAGTGCTAATAATTCCAGTTCCCAGCCACCCCTATTTCCTCAGATAAACAGTAAGAGCCTGATTCCAAGTTACTCTATTCCTTGTAGCTGGAGTTGAGGGGTGGGGGTGCTAAGGTGGCTTTATACCATCTTTGTGCTCCCCAAATTCTGGGCCCAGGAGGGGCCTACCAAACCCCAGTGTAAGTTAGACCCTCAGGACTGCTTTAACTTTTGCTGTGCTTTTTTGTGGCTCCTGTAGGCCCTAGGAAGCAGAGAACAGCCATAGGGCAGAGCACTCAGGCCACATCACGTGCTAGGATACACAGGCAGGAATTATTTATTTATATTACCGTAGCATCTTGAAGCACTAGTCATGGACCAGGACCCCATTGTGCTAGGTGCTGTACAAACACAAAACAAAGAGACAACCCTTGCCCTAAGGGATGATGTAGAGCCAAAACACCAGCTGTGCCTGAGATAGGAAGGGCCCACACAGCAGTATTAATGGGACCATTTCTGCCTGTTTGTGCTGTCTGAGCACAGTAAAGGATCCTTAGTGTAAATAAAAATCAGGCCCTATTTTTCTTCTTTTAAAATAAATCCTGACAGTGAAAGGATGATATTCAGTTTAGCACTGAGGGTTAGGTGCTCACCTGGTATAAATCAGTACAACTCCATTGAAGTAAGTGGGGGCCATGTCACACCAGTTGAGGATATGGCCTGAGTCTCCCAGTGTCCCTATTCCATCCCACGTTGTCTTGGTTTAATCTTATAAATTACATTTTATAGAAAACTGTATAAAACATTAAGCCTCATAAAACTTACTACTTGACAGAAGTAAAGCTCTAAGCATAGTACCTAGCCGTAGCTATAGAATACATTTTACTTAACTGTAACACAGAGTGTGGGATACTCAAAGCTCCAATCTTAATCCTTACCTATCACATGCAATAAAACCTCAGACCTGGTAAGGCTTAACACAGAATGAAAGAGAAAACTAAAGCTCAAGCCTTAATACCCAACTGCAGAAAAGTGGGCATAGTTTAATGCTACTTTTACGTTTATAAAACATTTACAGATGGTTGATGGGGATCAGATTCTCAGCTGGTGTTAATAAGTGTCACAGTGCACCAATTGACACCAACTGAAAATCTGGATCAAATATCAGTTTCTGCTCTCATTACTTGGCATTTGTGCCCATGTAACTGGTACTGGTATCAGTGGTGTTAGTTCAGCTCTCCTACTTTCAGCCTTCTCCCAGGAACCAACCACAGCTTCCCTCAGGGACCTTCCATAGTGCCATGGTTTCTGGAAGCTCCCACTTGCCTCTTTTCCTGAGTGACCCGGGCAGGTCCCACCTACCCTCTTTTCCTGCTCTCTCTGTCTCACCAGATCTTCTCTCCCACTAAGGCCAGATGCCCTCTTTTAAACTCAGGGTACGTCTATACCCAGCCGCTAGTTCGGCGGCTGGCAATCGAACTTCTGGGTTCGACTTATTGCGTCTTGTCTGGACGCGATAAGTCGAACCCGGAAGTGCTCGCCGTCGACTGCGGTACTCCAGCTCGGCGAGAGGAGTACCGCGGAGTCGACGGGGGAGCCTGCCTGCCGTGTGTGGACCGAGGTAAGTTCGAACTAAGGTACTTCGAACTTCAGCTACGTTATTCACGTAGCTGAAGTTGCGTACCTTAGTTCGATTTGGGGGTTTAGTGTAGACCAAGCCCCAGAGTGAGCTGATGAGTTACAGCTACACTGGCCCGGCTCCCTCTAAAAGGGCCAGTGCCACCCTGTGAGAGTCCCCTTGCTCTCTTTCTTCTCACTTATGCCTCTAAGCTGTTGTTTCATGCCTTCCTTCTCGCTCATCTCCTACCCTCTTGTTCTCTTTTCCTGTATAGTCTCCCTTCCTTGGCCCAGTGTTCTCTTGAGCCTCAAATTTCTCCCTGTGGTCAGTTGTCTCCCCACATATTTCTTTATTAACAAGAAAAGGGTCATCACTAGCTACTATTTTGTACAAGGCCTCTTATCTCCTCTGCTCCCATGTCTTGCATAATGCCATGGTAAGCAAATGCCATGGTCTTTTTCCTGTGGCCCTATGCAGCATGTAGTTTGAAGGAGGTGTTGTTGTGCCTAAGATCTGCTGTGGCTTTTGTTTAAGTACAGAACCTAACTCTCAGTGTGACACACAGTCACAATTAAGGAGCATTTTATAAAGTACAAACCACATTCTGACAGTATTGCATTTTAACAATGAAATTCTAACATAAAACATTATTATTTGCTTTACTGTAATAATTATTATTAGGAATAGTAACCTCCATGTGTAGATTGAGAATAGTGTATTTAAAATAAAGCAAAATACATGCATTCAGCTGCATTCTACAGAATAAACACTCTAGATACAAGCCATAGAACTATAACCAAATAATACTAACAAGCCATCACATCTTCATCAGAGTATCATGCCAGTTTGGAGAAAAAAATGTCTCCAAAACCCTTCTTTGTACTGATCATACTGCGGAACAGATTCTTCCAAGTAATATCATAGAAAGCCCCCAAATGCCATAGTTTTAAACCAATAACCTCTTCTAGAAAGGGGTTCTTTAAGGAAAAGGAATAAAGTGTCACATACTAAAAGTTCTAAGTGCTAATAGTTCCAGTTCCAAAAGCAACCCATGCTTGGGCCAAAAGCTCAGCTATATTCCTGAACTCATTGGAAATCAGGCTAGGTCACCATGAAGTTGCCTTCTGCAAACTTCAACCTAGGTTGTAGACCTAGACTGATGAAATTCACACTGGTAGACAGGACTAATTTCTAACCCACTATTTTTATACATTTGCAGGTGTCCTTTAAATTAATACTACTAACTATATAATCTGGACACCAAAGTTACATGTGTTGAGCTCTATTCACTATTTGTTGGCATCTAAGTTGTTAACTATCATTAGAACTGATTTATTTCCTTTCCTGGGGAAGTGCTAACATGTCTCTGCTGTGAACACTACATGACCATTGCATGGTGTGAAATCACCCACCTTCTTTGGGAAGGAGGGAACCTTTTCTTTTTTCCTTGCCTGTGATCTGGGGGAGTTTGGGACTCCAAACTGAGGATCTGTTCAACTCTGTGGTTTATCACTTGTGTGGAGAAGATGGCTAATCATTCAGGAAACTGACCAGTGGAGTGATCTATTCATCTACTGTAGTAAAAGTAGGAAAATTCTCCTAGCAAAGTATAAAGACAAGTCAGTCTAATGGCTATTCAGCAAGTGGTACTGACATAAAATGTATCATTTCCTGAAAAAGATTTGCAGAGAAGCTGACCCAACATTCTTCTAAACAAAATTTAGCGCAGCATCTAAGAGCATTCAAAATCCAAAATATCCTGAATGCTGATCTTTGACCTTTATTCCGTCATTTCATTACAGCTCCCCTCAAGTGGCATTGGTGAGTACTTTGCATTCTGGCTACCCCACAGAACTGGTCATGAATAAATCCTAGGTGCTTGGTCGCTGCTAGGCTATTATCACATCCTTACATCATCACAGTTAGCCTGACAAAAGGTGTAAGACTGACTCTGACCAAAACCCTCCCACTTTCAGCTTCTTGTGTGATATGTTCTTTTTTGTGATTGTTGTGAAAGTTGCATGGCATATATAAATTGCATTGTGTAATTTTGACTTCTCGTTTAATGCTTTCAAAAACTGCACCTATTGGGAGCTCAACTGAGTTGCTAATGAATAGCTAATTTGCCTCTTTGGGATGCTAACACAAATAAGCTTAATTTTTCTCACATAAATAGCACTTGCAAAATTTGTAAAACAGAATTTGTGTGGAAAAGGTATTTGTTCTTTTCATCCAATTTAGTAGCGCTCCAACTTTCATTCACTGAAAAAACAGATGATTTTAATAGCAATGCACTACTTGGGAATGGTCATGGGCCAATGCAAACATTATCTAGTACCAATAACTTACTCCTTTTAAGATGACTTCACAGCTGTATTGTTAATAGTATGTGTGATTCCTTAGTGCTTAAAGTGGTTCATATTATATCTTTAATTTCTTTTATTATCTGCCAGCATTCCCTGAATTCCTGGGCAGCTAATACTCATTCACATTGCCAGTCAGTCGGACTACAGTGTACTTCCATTAGTCTCACCTATCTCTTTTTCTTTGTGGATGCAAATGGGCAAAACAGAACAGCATTAGATAGTGTGGACTAAAACCCAATGTGCATTTCTAATACATTTTTTTTTTCGGTAGAAATAAAAGGAAAGTGAAATGAAAAAAGCAAGGGGATTCTTACACAATGTGGAGCCACCCTGTTACACAAAAATGAAGGCCGTATATTAGACAGTTTCCAGCCTATAAGAAGGGGAGAGGAGAACAAAAGTCTGATAATTAGAGAGTGTAGTAGGAAGAGAGCCTGAGATACAAGCTCTTGTGTATTAGAGGCCTGGTATGAGGCAGGACCTGCTTGCAGAATTTGGCAAGAAAAGGGCTGATAATGCAGAAATACACATTTTTAAGAAGTGCTAAGCACAAAGTACTTACGCAAACACATTCTGATATTAAGTGGTACCAGAACATTCTGATATTAAGGATGGTACAAAAACTTTCCCCCAGGGTAACAGGAACACACTGACCCCTCCTAAAAGATAAGGGCAGGATGACAGTACGTAATAGAGATGTTTTGATTGAACTAACATGTCAAGGAGATGGGTAATAACTAGCCACGTCAGGGGGCAGTAATTAACTATGTCAGAGGCAGTACTAACTTGTTTGTATCAGGGTATAAAAATGTATCTCAAAGGGAGTATCTTTGTCCAGCTGAGGATGGAATGGAAAGTTCCACCATTTACTGAGCTGCGTCCATTGTTATGGGCATACATCCTCATAGAGTTGTCAGGTGCTATTACCGTGCTTTGTCAACAATAAACCTGGCCTGGTACCTTCATACGTTAACAGATCTTGTGGTAATTGGGCGGTTCGCTCAAGGTCTGCTGTGCCGACTGTCTGTGCAAAGCACACACACGCAGCCGAACATGTAACCACAGGGTGTATGTTGTTATTTTCAGAGTGGCCTCTCCAGATGGTGCTCCATTGCTGGCCCTCTTCTTCTCCACCTCTGTTGGATGCTTCCAAAACCCTTCTCCTTTCAGGTCACCTCCAATCTCCCCTCTCTCTCCACAACTTAAGGTGTTTTCTAGCTCTTCTGTTCTAGGCATGCTCACTCTTCATTCCTGCCAGGCTTTTACTTGATCCTTTTGTCTTCCCAGGCTCCTCCCTTTGAAATCCTTATACTCTGCTCACTAACATACTTTCCTGATCCTTTTGTAGCCCCTCCCTCAGTCTTTCACTAGTTTTTTAGTGGGCCCACTACTTTCTTTTGTAACATTTCTGCAGATCTCGAATGTCTCTCTCTCTCTCCTTCCACAGAAGTCCACATTTTCCTCCAGTCTCTCCACATGCATCCCTTGCCAATTCTCCATTTCTCCTAACATCCCTGCTCACACCATCCTCATTCCTCTCAGTCTTATCTCAACCTTTCAGCATCCATTGTGGCTGCCATTGTCTCTTTCCATTATCTCTGAGTTATTTTGTAAGTTCTTCCATTAGCCATCCACCATCTGGGTTCATTCTTGGTCTTCTCTCTGTGTTCTTCCACTGGCATGGGTCAAAACTTTGGAGAAACAGCCCCCCTTTTGAGATCCAGATAGAAGCAGGTAATTGCTCCTAAGTTGTAGCTGTAAATTTTCTATCAATGAATAGAAACTGTTAACATTTTTGGCAGCACCTATGCATTTATTGTGGCCATATAGTAATGTTTCTGTATCAATAATTACAATGTTGGGTTTGTTATACCAATGATTTTTTTACTATGTTAGCAAACAGTAATAATATAATATAATCCTAGGTTGAAAAGAATTATTAATTTACCTTTTTTTACCAGATACAGAACTCTCTGTAAAAAAGAAACTTTGATGGTGTCACGCTGGTCAGTCATATTTTCTATTATAAAATAATAATACCTTAATTTTTTATTGAGTGCTTTTCAGCCAGAAGAATTATCTAACTCTTTACAAACTTTCTGTATACAGGAATCAATTTGCATCCTAGTATAATGCAGAGCATTGGTGGAGTGGAACTAAGCAGCTGTTTAACATTATAGTAGAATATGTCAAAAATATTGTATCTAATTGCAACTGTTGGACGAATATACTGTAAGTACTGCCGGCTAAGTGCAATTATCCAAATAGGAATTTAGCCATAATACAGTTTTGAAGAGGCACTGTCAGGTCAAATTTGGTTCAGCACTTAGATTTTGTAAAGATAAGTTTTTACAAAAACTAATAGATTGTTCCCATTTCTTTAATAGAGCAGGAATGAGTCATTTTGTAAACAATGATGAACCTCACCCTATGTTATTTACAGCCCAATCATTGCAGCTTTGTGCTGGCAAAGTAGACAGAACATGATATTGACTACGGTATAGGCGGTCCCCCAAAATTAATCCAACTAGCTTGTTTTCATTGTTCAAACTGAGAGACATGCTTACAGTTAATAATACAAACAGTGAAATGTATATATGATCTTTCAAATTTTGCCATTTTTAATTTTCAGTAGTGTTATCTGTAACGTAGATTGGAAACTGATAGATTTTTTTTCAATATGGTTTTTAATTTGACTGTGTGAAAATTGGGATGAGATATTTAGGCCTAGTCTTCACTTACCGGCTGGTCCGGAGGCACGCCATCGATGTTCTGGGATCGGTTTATCGCGTCTGGTTAAGACGCGATAAATCGATCCCGGATCGATCCCGGAAGTGCTCACAGTCGGCGCCGGTACTCCAGCTCGCCGAGAGGAGTACGCGGCGTCGACGGGGGGAGACTTCCGGCCGCGTCTGGACCGCGGTAAGTCCGGACTAAGGTACTTCGAATTCAGCTACGTTATTAACGTAGCTGAATTTGCGTACCTTAGTCCGAAGTCCGGACTAAGTGGGGACCAGCCCTTAGAGACAAATTTCCAAATGACTCTCATCCTGGCTTCCATTTGTGTGCACGCAGCTTTATTCATGAAAACATTTGCACACATGTATTTGAGCACTGGCAGCTGTTGGCACAAAGTAAGATTTTTTTTACAGTGAGATATATTTTAATTATTTTATTTGTGAGTGGAGAAAAATGTATACTTAGCAGCGTTTCTTATCTTTCTAGATAGCATAATTGGTTTGAGAAAGTACCAAACATTATGTTAGATCATTTAAAGTGCATTTTTAAGTGCTTTGTGCATATAATGACTCATTACCTACAAAGCATACATTGAGATATACCAAAATATTGACAAAAATTAATCCATATTTAAGATCTGAGTTTTCTTAGAATCATAGAATCATAGAATATCAGGATTGGAAGGGACATCAGGAGGTCATCTAGTCCAACCCCCTGCTCAAAGAAGGACCAATCCCCAACTAAATCTTTTTCCTCATTTCCTTTCACTCTTCCCAGAGCCTTCCAGATGATGTTCACTGGATATTGCATCACGAAAGATTCATCACATTCTAATTATGTATGGGTGCGAGCTGCCAAGTTCAAATCTGATCCTAGCGTGAATGTTTCCAAAATTCTAGGGCCTTTGGAAATGGTAGCAAGGCTCAGCCCAGTGTCATAGATTGTAACTGATCCATTGGGCAAGTGCATGGATGGGTTATGGTAAATGCACCAAGCTACTCTTTCCCTCTTTGTGCATCCTACTCAAAGACCAATCATGACTGCAGTCACTGAACTCAGGGAGGAGCAGAGAAGCCATAGCTCTGTCCCCTTCCTTCACAGGGGAAGCAGGCTGCACTATTCTAACGTATGCAGCACACTCATTTTACCAGAACACCAGACTGCTTAGGAAGGGATTCTACGTCTCTGAGGCACAATCCTTTAAGTAAACTCGTCCCTATCCTCAAAAAGAAGAACAGGAGTACTTGTGGCACCTTAGAGACTAACAAATTTATTAGAGCATAAGCTTTACATGCATCCGAAGAAGTGGGCTGTAGTCCACGAAAGCTTATGCTCTAATAAATTTGTTAGTCTCTAAGGTGCCACAAGTACTCCTGTTCTTCTTTTTGCGGATACAGACTAACACGGCTGCTACTCTGAAACTCGTCCCTATCCTGTGATGCAAGCAGTGGACAGCTGTCCTAGGTTGACCCAGACATAAAAACTACCTGTAGTGTCCAGACCCAGATATGGGCTGGAACTTTTCCCAAGAGTCCGGGCTTTGTAGTCAGGGCTGAAGCTCATCTCTATCTAGACACTTGAGGCCCAATCCTGTTCCCGATGAAGCCTTCAGATCAGACCCTTGTATTTTTATATGTCCATTAGTAGGACCATGGTGGCAATGCTTTATTTTTACCTTGCCACATTTTCAGCTGTTGTATTGTATAACTGCGGAATAAAACAGAGAAATAAAAATTATGGAGAAACACAGTTCTGAAATATCTGGCGTAGGGACTAAAAAGAGCGCACATTGTAACTTGACGCATAATAATCCTGCATACAAATTATGTGCAAAAAAACAAAGAAGAAAGAAATGGTATAAAATGAATTTTAGCTGCTGGCAAAGTGGAGCTGTAAATCCACTGTACTTGACAATATATTGTAGTACATTTTATAAAACAATGAAATCTTAGTTAATAGAGAGCTCACTGCAGCATCTACTCTTACATCTTTGTGGGGGTGGGGGGAGAACATCAATTTTTCAGGTGGATTGTGAAGTGAGAGTTTTAATGAAGTTCTACAGCAGCATAAAAACTGCCGTTCTGCTTTTCATGCATTCCTTGAAATTTAAAGCAAACAATCTGAACCAAACAAATCAAAATCATGGCATGTTATCCTCAGTTATGAATCATACTTAGTTATTTGATGCCAGGAAGACTCCCAGGGGAGGATATTTGTCTCTCCTGACAAAAGGGACTGCTTTCTGCCCAGCAATCCCCCACCCACCATCCGCTCACTAAAAGGGACATACTGAAAATGAGCTTTCAGAAAGTCAGTAGGAATAATTAACTTAGTTGTTTCATAAGAATCTGACAAAGGACCCCTTGGAGCATTTCAACCAAACAAGATGGCAATTTTATTAACAATTGAATGTCATTAGATTATTTTGCTACATTCCATTTTATTTATAATTTATAAAAGTTTTCAGGTTCCCCCTCCTCCCCCTTTAGGTTCCTTCAGTGAAACCTCAAGCCAAACCATTATTGTACTTACAGATTGTGATTGTCAAAACTATGCCACACTGAAGTCAACGTAGTGGGTGAATATGGTCCTGTGAATAGGCAACAGCTGTCATCTTCCTGCTTGTTGGGAGTATGTGTCATGGAATTCTTCACTAGCATTTATATATGACTCAGGCTAGTACAAATCATCCAAAAATAATAAGATATTCGAGTGGTTAGGGAAAGACAGCTTTCTCTTGTCACTTGCAAAAAAGTGAAATCTCCAGAGCATATATAATTGTACTAGGCAAGTTTAGGATTTCTATTTCAGAGATAATCACATATTCTGTAGAACTGTGTTGTCATTTTTAGAAATACTGTGCATTGTGCACAAAAAAAGTGCATTAAAAAAAAAGTTGCAACTTGCTTTTACCTTATTAGAACCTCAGCTGCCTAGCTCGTTCTAAAAGAAGTTGGTGGAACTGAAGAAAAATAAGCAGCCACTCATATAACTTCAGTTGTACCTGAAGTAAATGGATACTGCATATTTAATTTATTAAATGCAACATTTCTTTACAGATTAGCTCAAGGGCATATGTAGTTGATGTGCATATTTGAAGTTATATCTTGACTATGGACTAAAATGTGCTTTTAGCTCATTTGTAGTCATGGAGACCAAAAAAAAAAAAAAGACTTTTTATGTAACAATGCCGTTTCAGACATATGAATTTTGGTCTTTGTAATAAATAACCATAATATTGCTTTAGGAATAAAACTTCCTAGGAATTCCCCAGATCATGAAACCATGTCCTGTAGTTTAATTGCCAAGAAAACAAATTTACTGTGCTTAAAATGTGCTCACTTTAATCTAATCTTGTGTATGTATTTCTCATAGACAGAGGTTCATATAATAGTTTTGTCTGTATGTGAAAAATGTAGATCGGTTGTCAAAAACATGTCAGAAATATATGCTAGCTCTTAGAGCTGTAGTCTAGCTGTGTGTTGCAACTCGAATATTTATTAAATGTTACTATTTAATACTAAATCAAATCATTGGGTCCTTACTCAGGGCCAGACTGTTCCCTCTAAGTCTAATGGGAAGGGAGCAGGAAAGGAGGTAACTCAGCAATATTCTCCTCTTGTGGCTCCAAATTCCCTCCTGCAAAAGTTAGGGTTTGTCACACTGCAGAAGGAGCAAGGTTCTAGACTTCATATTCTGCTGCTCTCATGGATCCACAAGGCCATCTTCATAGTGGCTCTGGGCATGTCCATTGGTACTGAGCCTTCCCCAGCTCCCTGGAAGCATGGCCAGAGCTTCCGCTAGCTGAGAAACCCTGGATCCTTGCTTACAAAAGGGGTTCACAGCATGAAGGGAAGGGAGGGATAGCTCAGTGGTTTGAGTGTTGGCCTACTAAACCCAGGGTTGTGAGTTCAATCCTTGAGGGGCCCACTTAGGGATCTGGGGCAAAATCAGTACTATATCCTGCTAGTGAAGGCAGGGGGCTGGACTTGACTCAATGTCCCTTCCAGTTCTGGGAGATAGGATATCTCTATTTATTTATTATTTAATTTAAGAACTTAGTGAACATTCCCATAGAATCCCAGCAGGTTGCCAGGAAGGATGATACTCCATGGACTTTCAGAGAGCCTGCTGCAGGCTCCCACAAAGAGGAGATGCTGCTATAGGGGAGACTGATTCCCTCTCTCTCTCAGTACTTCCCTGAGGCCAGGGCTAATCAGCGTCTGGCCCAGAATATGTATCCATTTTCATTTGTCAAAATCCTACTGAAGTCAATGGGTATTTTTCTGAGAAAGAACTGAGTGAGGACCTCAGGATTGGGCCCTGTAACAATATTTTGTATTTTGGTCCTAATCCAAGAATCTTTTGCAGCCACTGGGCTTTGGATCAGGACCCCAGAAAGGAAAGATGTTTATTTGGTTTAAAGAACTGGCCAGGGACTCAAGAGATCTGGGTTCAATTCCTGGCTCTTCCGTAGTCTTCCTGAGTGACCTTGGGCTCTCAGTTCCCCGTTGGTAAAATGAGGATAGTAATACCTCTCCATCTCCCAGGCATGTAGTGATGATACATTTATTAATATCCAGTGATCAGTGATGACATATCTGCCGAATGGGTATCCCCATGGGACACAATCTTTAACATCTTTGTAGATAGTGTTGGGTATATGAAATGCTGTCATGCAGGCTGGTTCCATTATAATGGCCCTGAAATATTGAATCTCCTTGATGTCAAGTGATAAGAGAATGCTGCACTCTTAGCTGACCTGCACTCTGGGTCAAAAAAGGCCAGATATAGGGCAGCTTGCAGAACGCTCTAACGCAGACTCCAGCAAATGCAAAATATGTGGTTTGACTGTAGAGCAGAGGAACTACAGGCGCTTGCTGATAATCATGACTTGAAAGGTTTCTATGAGGTGGTCAAAGCCGTGTATGGGTCTAATCAATCTGCCTTAGTACCACTAACAAATGCTGATGATGAATCTCTCATCACAGATCGTATTGCCATCCACCAATGGTGGTGTGAACATTTTAGCGAACTACTTAATCATTCATCTACTGTTAGGAGTCGCTGGATAATGTCCATAAACTGCCTACATCTACTGCACTTGCCTATCCACCGACACAAGCTGAGGTGTTGATGGCTGTTCAAGTAATGAAAAATAATAAATCCCCTGGTTCCAATGCCATTCCAGCTGAGGTTTTCAAACATGGAGGAAATTGTCTCAATTGACAAGCTCTCTGAATTTTTTTACATGAAGTTATACTGTCACAACTGAAAGATATCAACATTGTCACTATTTATTAGTGTAAAGGCTCAAAGAGTGACTATGGTAACTACCATGGTACCTTTTTGCTCTCCATGGCTGGCAAGATTCTTGCACAGATCCTCTTGAACTGATTTGTGACCCAAATAATCGACAATGTTCTATCTGAGTCATAGTGTGGCTTTCATGCTCAGCAACCATGATTTTCATCATTCAACAATTACAGGAAAATTCATGACATGCTTTTCATCATTCGACAATTACAGGAAAAATGTTGTGAATAGCACCTTGTTTCTCAATCTAACTAAGGCATTTGATATGGTCAGCTGCACTTCCCTCTGGAAATTGCTGAGTAAATTTGGATGTCCAGACAAATTTATTAAAATCATTCAGCAATTCCATGAAGGCATGGCTGGAAGAGCTAGTGCAAACATAGCTATTTCCAATCATGAATGGGGTGAAGCAGGGATGTGTCCTTGCTGCTAGCTATTTTGGTCTTTTCTTTGCTGCATTGCTAGAGGAAGCCCTTTGTGATGCTTCACATGGTGTCTTTATACACTTCTGCACTGGTAGGCTTTTCAGTCTTTCCCATTTACATGCAAACACCAAGATGATAGGAACATTGATCCAGGAACTACTCTATGCCGATGATTGTGCCTTGATGGCGCACTCTGTATCTTGCAAACTGCTTTGCTGCGGCACCTCATAACTTGGGCCCCACTATCAGCTGAATGAAAACTGAGGTTATATACCAGCCAGCTCCTAAACAACCTTACCAAGACCTGTCAATAAGACTGGAAGGTACCATGCTCTACGCTGTCAGTTTACTTATTTCAACAGTATGTTGAACAATGAAGCAACAATTGACCATGAATTAAGAAAGCCAGTGCCACATGTAGTCGCTTCTATCACTTAATCTGGAAGCAACATGGAATCTGTATCCAGACAAAAAACAAAGTCTATGATGTCTTCACGACATTGCTCTACTGGTGTACAACATGGACCTGTTTTCAATGACACATTAAAAAGCTTGAGAGGTTCTATTTGCAACACCTACAACGATTGCTGGACATCAAATGGCAGGTCCAGGTTTCCAACACTGAAGTTCTGGTGAAAGCTGGTTTGGTCAGCATCGAGGCTCATTTGGTCTGTACCCAGTTGAGATGGACTAGCCATGTAATTCGAATGCCTGAGACCCATCTATAAAAATAAGTCTTATATTCTGAATTAAGCTTTAGCCATCGTAAGCATGGACGTCAGATGAAATACTTCAAATACACCCCGAAAGAAAATCTGTGCAAGATGAACATTTCCTATTCAACCTTTGAGCAACTGTCGATTGATCATATTGTGTGGCAGCACGCCATAAGGGTGGGTATCCACAACTTTGAGAAAAATCACGTGGAGCAGCAGGAAGCACAGCACAGAAACAATGTGCAAGGCAATCAACACAACTAGGCAAATGGCTCCGTGGCCAGTGGAGTAATGTTGTTCTTCCCGAATTGGTCTATGGAGTCATGCAAAGACCCATTTGTACAAAACTATGATTGACAACATTGCCCTTGAAATTGAGGTGACCATCATCATCATCATCATCATCAGAGATAATATGTCTGTTAATGTCATTGAAGTATTCAAAATCTATGGTACTGGGAGATATATCATTACTTAAGTAGACAGAAGGACTACATAGCACCTTTCATTTGAGATTAATTTTTGGAGAGATTAGATCACAGCAGTAATTTAATAATCATAATTTTATAGTTGCTATGGCTGCTGACATAGCAACATTGCACTTAATTAAAGTATTAGATTAACACTCTCACCACTCCCCATTACTTTTCGTTATGTCTCTGGAATCACTAGCAGCTAAAGTATGGATGGATACAGAAATCCAGAGAATAGAAATCAGTGGCCCATCCTTAATGTGTTGGCTTCTTGATAGAGCAAGTAATAGCCAAACTGGCTGCAGCACTTGCATGCACAGTAATAAACTCTTCATGTACAAGAACAGCAGCCATCTATAACTATGGATTACAAAAGCATTGTGATATTTTTAGCAGTGGGACTTGTTTGTATTGTGTCCTTGAGCCCTCCCTCCATACAACCTTTAATACATGAATGCATTCATTCACTGTCCCCTTTTTGTAATAGGTTAAGTTTTTGTGTTTTGTGGGTATTTTTTTTTACTTGTGTTACACCAGTTTAATATTGGTATGTGACTTAACAAACTGTTATTTATATATTACTATTCATGTCTATAAGTGCCTATCCTCATACTCTATGGACATTATCCTGAAATCAATTGAGTTTTAGTTGTTTTTTAAAATCTCTATATACATTTACAATTTTTTAAAAATTAGGCACACTGCTAACTATACTAGAGAGCATTTTCAGTGCAATTTGTGGGTGAAAGTCAAACAACATCAGCTGAGAAAGAAGACTTGGTAAAGGACTGTTCAGAGGCCAGTCAGAGTCTCTATGGTCCAACACATTCTGTGATACCAACACAGAATACCATACCATACCATACTGTTGCCTGCCCAGAACTGGGCCCCAAGATGGCAAACAGGGGTTCGTTGCCCGGTGTGCTTGGCACCAATAAAGACACCGAGGGGAGAAAGCAAGCCAAGTTTATTTCAGAGCTCTGAAATGGCACTAGGAGACCAGCATGTCTCAAATCAAGTGCAGCACATACAAATAAAATTTTCCCTTTTATATTCCAAGCTGTTTCTGTGCAAGCCTTTGTCTGTTACTCCCTTACCCCTCCCTTCCAGACAACAGTTACAGCAGGTACACAGTGTGCATGTTAGAAACTTTCCCTTTGCCTGCTTATCTCTTGGCCTTGCAGGGCCTGTTCACAGCAGTCTGAGCAAAACAGCAGCTGTATGCTAGAGAAAAGCTGACCCTTACATTTCTGCTTCAACATGTAAGCAGTTAGCACAGAAGTATGTGAGAGTTCACAAGATGGAGTTTTGTGGTTCAGGTAGGCCCAGAGCAGAAGAGCTTCATCGGCACTTTTGGCCTTCCACTCTCCCGAGTTACCTGGTAGCTATGCCTAGTGACACCAACAATACCATACTCCACATGTAGTGTCACTGAAATCAACTCCTCATGGAGTGAGGCATTGCTCACTATCAGAGTATCAGAGTTGGGTTCTAGCTGGATCCTTTTATTTTTGTAGATAGAGGGTATGAGACATCCAGGGACCATGATTAAAAGGAACTTCAGGAGTCAGAAACTAGAAGATTCTGGCCATAAGCAGGCTAAGGGGGACTGAGTCCCTATAAAGCAATTAATGTTAAAGCTGATACAAAGGGCCCACCCCACTGTTTTTTTTTAAACAAAAATCTTCTCTGGAACATACTGATCTTTTGGCAACAACTTGTCCAACTGGCAAAATGTACTTTTTTTTATCAATTACTCATCTCTTTTCCTTTTTTTTTCAAGAAGTTGGTAGGAAAATATGTGGAAATGAGAAACTAAAACTCTTTTGTTTTTACTTTGTAGTGAATTTTGACCACTTCCAGATACTCCGAGCAATCGGGAAGGGAAGCTTTGGCAAGGTAAGTTAGAAGTTGAATTTATTCATGAGCTCAATACGGTGCATTGTAACTAAAAACAAATTATTCACAAACTATTTATTGTAGCAAGAATAATAATCCTGAAAGCAATTTTTTCTTGTATGATGGGTGGTAAGAAGAGGTGGGCAAATTTTTAGTCAAGAAAATATTTCACTGACATTGGCACATCTGTAAACTTGCAGCATTTTTGAGATGCTAAGTTTCAAATTTCACACAATTCATTTTTAACTACTAGAATAACTGAAAATGTCATGGCAAAACTATGTATTGTATTTTTTGTTTCCAAGCTGGGTTTGTTGGTTGTGATTAGTCATTATAATCTAGGTATACTTGGTCCTGCCTCAGTACAGGAGGCTGGAGTAGATAACTTCTCAAGGTACCTTCCAGCCCTACATTTCTATGATAAGTTCCATGGTACGAGATCTGGTTTCTTAATTGGGTGAGCTGACATCATGTGATCAGGAGGGTTCTCAGAAGCCATTTGGTCTCCATTTCTCTGAGCAACTAGTTCTAGTTAAGGGGGCTGTTTGTTTGTTTTTTTGAGAAATAATAAATATGTGTGGGGTATGTTTAAAAATCAGAACGGCACTAATATTTGATCCTTGCTTTGTTTCCTAATTTATATATCTTTGTCATCAAAATAGATGAAAAAGATATATAAATTAATTATAAAATAATATTGTGTGTGTGTTCATTCTTTCCTGAACAATTATTACAATTCTGGTGTTGCCTGAATTACATGCGTTTCGGCCACTGTGCTTCTGTCTTTGATATTTATGTTCTGCGCAGTTTATTTTTCACCACATCTATGAAGTACACCATATGTGTGTCCTTGCATTAAGGGCATCCACCCTCTAACTTTGAGCTGACAGGAGCTTGTTGCAGTGCTTCTGTTTCATATTTCTTCTGCTGCTTACATCACATTTAGTTTACCGTATTCTAAGGGCAACTGCCCTCTGAAATCTCTGATCAACTGAAGCATTTGCGAACAATTAGGAGAAAAAGTAGCAGTAATAGCAGTGGTTTTAACACGTTGGAAAAATTGCCAAATATGGCTACCACAGCACCACTACATGACAGTTTGCAAGTGTGAAGCTTTGTGCCAAAGGTGAATTTCACAAACTGGTGTCTTATGAGTGAGGGCAGGGAAATGGGTCCTTGAAGTTTTGCAAAATATGAAATGTTAAAGTTGTTGCAAAGCACATAACAGATGAGCAAAGAATGCTGCAACACAGTTTTCACCAACTTCACCTGCTCCTAGTAATAACCTAGGAAACAATCAGAGTACTGGCAAGGAAGCTGTTATTTTTTTCTTTTTGTTTTTATCAAATACTGAGGGCCAGATTCTGACTGTCTCATTTTGGTTAGCACCTTACTCCGTGAATATCTCCATTGAACTCACTGGGACTATTTGGAATAGAATTAAGTTTTATTCAGTTTGAATAAAGGGATCAGAATATGGCCCTTTAAGATGAAACCTGCTCGGCAATCAATGTTGTTCTCCCATTATTTGTACCCACCTATTACCATGGTATCTGAGCTCTGTAATATAGGGCAAGTACTATATGTGGATAACCAGAACTATAATGCTCAATGTGTACCAAGCGCTATCCTCCTTGCTAAGCTTCAGTAATGTGGTTGGGTGTTAGGGAACTCTACAGAAGCAAAGCTGGGAGGGATTCTCTCCCCGAAGCCCCGTGGGTCTCATTTGCCAATCTGACCATGTTTTCATACAGTTTTTTAAAACTGTACTTTAAAATAGTTAAAATCTACAGAGTGACAAGACAGAGGAAGCAATTGGGAATGAAAAAGAACAGCCCTTGCCTTGATGAGACATGACATAACTTGCAAAAAATTACAGAAGTTATATCGACCCAACAAAACAAAACAGCCACTATTTTAATGTCTCCCAACAAAAATATTATCTTGTATTTCCTCTGTGGATACACAGCAACAGGCCATTGACCAACACTGAGAGCTATCAAATCCATCATTCTGGCACACTAAGGACTGGATCCATTCACATGGACTCCGGCTGGATTCATTGTGAGTCTACATGGGATGGGGGCTCGTAATGATGTAGCATCATAGTGAATTATTATGTAAGTCAGAGAGGAGGTTGTTCTAAAATGAAAACAGCCATGTTTTCAATCGTAGGTTAAAAAATAATTAATGTATCAAGCAGAAAAGAATAAACGTGAAGAGGTAAAATGTCATGTTTCTAAGATGGTGTTACAAACATTGGAGAATGAATAAAAAACTGTAGAGGGAAGAACCTCGGATGGTGTAAGTTGTCATAACTCCTTTGAAGTAAATGGACCTATGTCAATTTACACCAGTTGAGGATCTGTCCCTAGATTTGTACAAATATTAAGGGAAAGTCCTCTGAAATTTTCAGTGGTTAGGCAGCTGAAGTGCTGTGACTGCTGCTTATGACATTGATCATACTTGACTTACTGTTACCTTGTGTTTCCTGCAGTCTGCCTGTTGCATCCGCCTGTTGTATCCACCTGTTGTCTCTTGTCTTATTTTGTAAACTCTTCAGGGAAGGGACCATCTTTTTGTTACAGTGTTTAGCACAGCAGGGCTGGGACCTTTAGGTGATTTTTCAATACAAATAAAGAACTAAATAAATTAACCAAGGTTTTATGTAAAGTATGTCTTGCTCTCACATACAGTGGGAAAATTAGTGTCCAGAAGGTTAAGAGTGCCTATTAATGTTACAACCAAGGCATTTTAATCTTGTTAATTAGCTTCCATTTCTCAATCTTGAAAAAATATACTTTATTATGGTTGTTTAAGCTTTTGGGTGATTATAGCTGAAATTTAATTATGGTCTTTGAGAATATATGAAGTTACTTTGTGTTAAGTAAAATAGATTTAATATTTTAAAAATCTCCCCTGTCAGACTTAACCTGATACACTTTATATATCCTTAAATAATTAAGAAAATTACATTAAGTGAAAAAAGCCTGTTATTAGCCATATAAAATTGTGCCAGAGAAGTTTAAGCATAAATGTTTTATTGTTGTATCTATAACCCTCCTTCACTATTTAATTACTATAGACATAGCGACAATAGAATTTCCATCAAGGCAAAATGACTGAGATAAAGAGATTTATTTTTTTAGTGAGACAGGAGAGGCCTACAATTTACTTTGGCCATAAAGGTCTGAATTTCTTGAACAACATCCTGTAATTTTAAGATGTGTTTAGGGTGCATTGCTAAATAGATAGATTTTATATTTAGATTTCACTTAGTACGTGATAGTAACAAGTGCAAAATTAAGCAATGTAGCCCCTCAATTTGTTACCAAAGATCAGAGATATGAAGGTGCTGAAATACTTATACCTGCTTGATCATAAAAGGTATTATAAATGTCCTCTGATGACTCTGTCATGTTATCTTGCGTAGAGAACTAGGCAGAACAAAATGTCTGCCTTGCAGCCTATAAGATGCACAGTGATTTAGATCTGTAGGCTCTGGCAGTATCTTCAGTTCTGCCCCTAAAGAGCACATCAAGTAATGTTGCTAACAGATATTTTTCCTTTTAGAGCAATTTACTGATTCTGGAGGCTGTGACCAGCTTAACATCAGTGCCTGCTGCCGTGGTAAATGATGCATTGTGTCCTTAGCTTTCAAATTTAGTTTGCTTTTGTGAAAGCAGTATATATAGCCCACAATGGGCAATGGAAGTATTCCCCGATGGAAAAGCACCAAAGAGCTGATGTAATTGGCCCTACTCTGCCCCCTCTAGTAGGTCCCAGCATAGCAGTTTTGCCAGGGCTAGGTACAGTAAGACTGCAATTCATGCTGGCCTTAATGTCCACAGAATGTGACATAGAAACATCCTGATCACATTCACCCCTTTTCTGTAGCCACCCTCTGCTTTACTTAGACTGTAAGCTCTTCTGGGCAGAGGCTGGTTTTCTTTGTTCTGTGTTTGTTCAGCGCTTAGCACAGTGAGGTCCTGGTCCATGACTGGGGCTCCTAGCTGCTATGGTAATACAATATAATAATAATTATAATTATAACAACAAGCTGGTAACAGGGAGGAAGTATGGCACACAAACACCTATTATTACTGTATACCATTGCAGGTTCATTTCTGTACTGGGATGACTCTCCTGGAGCCAGGTTTACCGCCACATGACATTAGCAGTTTGCTGCAAGCAGCCATGCTACACCCAATAATCTGGCCCAATGTTGTTTACCAGATAGTGTTACTAAAACTATCTTTAAGAACTACACAGGCAGGAATTTTCACAGCTAGGTGACTCTGGATTTTCACTTTCAGGTCATGACACAAATTTTAGACATGGTTTGAATCTCAGATGTGAGGCCATGCTTCACTGTGTGGTTGCATTCCTTAGGGAATTTTTCAGTGATGTGTGTCCTTGTATCTGAAATGAGAATGGAGCTGTTTCTCTCCATTCAGTGCTTTTTTCATGGGCAATGTGTTCTGGGCAGGGAGCACCCAGACTTTGCCAGTAAAGGGTTGCATTGAAAACTTGCCTAGAGCATGAGGGCTGCACCGTTAGTAATTTGCATTAAATGGAGCAGATCATTTTTGAAGGTGTGACCCATGCAGATTATGAGTTCCAACATACAACATGACCCTCAGAGGCTAGAGGCCAAATTCTGATCTCAGCTATCCCAGTGGAAATCTGGATCACTCCTCCCACTATAGTGTAGTTAACTCCATAATTATACTGGTGTAACTGAGATCGAAGTCTGGCCCTACAAGTACCAACACACAGTGGTCTATCTTGATCTAAGCATCTCTGCACTTGTATCAAGAGAGAGCACCATGTTGAATGGTGGCTGTGAGGTGCTTTGTAGAACTCTAGAGGTCTCACTTACCCAATAGGACCATGCTTTGGCTAGACCAGCTCTGAGCAGCTAATAGAATGAACGCATTTGTTTATTGAGTTGGTTGTAAATATACTGGGTACTGTAGAAAATCAAGGAGCCAGGCTGCAGTTCAGAGGCTCCAAAAGGCTATTATTCAGTTCAGAAAACTGAAGAAAAGGTTTGGGATCTTGTAGCAATGAGACAAAAATGAGTGGGTAAAATACAATTAGACATCAGTTCTCTGAGCAGCAGTGAAAAGAAGATGTACTAAATAATATATGTTGGAAATGCAGCTATAATACTCTTCACCAAGAAACCAGGCGAAGCAGGAAGGAAGAGCGTTGTCTATTTCGAAAACATAATTAGGTCACAGCTGATGGGTTTTTTAAAGTGTTTTTGATAAGCATGCATCTAGTCCTGGACATTAATTAGTGGATTTAAAATTAAAAACATGATTGCTCTGCTAATCCAAAAATAATCCAAAAGATGAAAGTAAAAGCTCCAAATATCTTGGAATGTTAGGATCCCAACATATAATCTATTTGTGAGTCATGGAATGGGCTTTGGCTTAATTGTATGACTTCTGTTTCCAGTAGGACTGTGTAACCTTTCAATTCAACATCCCAAAATGTGGGATAGTGAAACAAAATCTGCAGGGACAGGCAGCAGTATATGCCAGCATTGGTTCCCACCAGCAAAGTGTGGGCCAGTCTGTTATTAGTAAAAGTTGATTTTTACTGACTAGAGAAGTTAAAGGAACTAATGAAAAATGTTAAGAAGTACTGTGTATTCAAGGTACTTATTAATGCAGTCAAGGCAGAAAATAGGGGAGGGAAAAACACTCAAGCTACAAAATTACATAACAATCATTTTAAAGTGGAGGGGAGGGTCAGTATCACAGAGAGAAAAGAAATTGGGGAGGGAGGTCAATCTGTTATTTCAAGGTCAGTTTCCTATCCTGTGATTTGCAATCAACTTATATGAGAACTAACATGAATTCTTAACCCAAGTGATACATACATACAGGAGCAGCATGGGGAAAAAGGCAAAAGATTTAGTTATTGTTGGTGGGAGGAAGAAAAGGGCTTAATTTAAAATAATTAAAGAGTTTACGGGTGACGCGGAGTGGAAAAAGACTTGGGGATACTGGGAAGCATGAATCTTCCATCTGTTTTGGGATGGGAAGCCATCAGTGCAACATTAACCTTTGTTACTGTGTGTTTCCTTATTACACACATGATTCGTCATGCACCAGGCTTGCATGACCACATACTCGCTACACTCTTTCATGTACATTGTAACTGCCCTAGTGGGGGGAAAGAATCATGTCTAGCTCTTAGGCACAGTTCACATGAGGAGACCTCATCCTCTGTTCTGAATCTAGCCCCCTCCAAAGAAACAGAGTTTGATTCTGACATGCAGTGACACTAAACATTGTAAAAGTAATTAATCATACTTAAAATGTAATAAAATAAAATAAAAATGTTATCCCCAGACGATACCACTTTAACTTTTGTGGAGCGACTCATAGGAGCTTCCTTTTTTAGCTTTCCTTGTTGAAAGAAAAAATAAGTCAAACCTAGAGTAGCATATCAGTCACCAGAGTTTTATATGTATTTTTAACAACATGCGGTGTTGATTCATATGTCATCTTTCGTAATAATTATTTCAATATGCTGAATTGCCCAAGGTACAGAGCAAAGCTATTTTACATGAAAATATCTTTCAGTACTAATATGTATTTATGTACCTTGCAGAACTACCCACCCCCTAGATCTGATATTTAAAAAGTGATCTCATTATACTTATTTTTTTTAACTATGTCTGTATTTTATGCAATCCACGTGCTAATATGTGAACTGTGCTTCAGTTCATGAGACATCATGTGAGGCAGTATTGTCTAGTGATAGGACCTTGAGCTGGGCATCTGATGACCAGTGCTCTGTTTCCAGTTCTGTTACTAACCTGTGCAACTTTGGGCAAGTTACTTCACCCCTCAGTGCCTCTGCTTCTCCTCTCAGCCTTTGTCTCTTTCTCTGGAGACTGTGAGCTCTTCAGTGCAAGGGCTGTTTGTACTGGGCGAAGCACATGGGGGCCCAAAAATGTCCCTTCTTTTGAAGAGTGGAGGACCTGATATACCTGGGTCAAATGTGTTCATTCTTGTGACCTTTGTGATATTTGCTGAGGATGAGTTTTGTTGTACTGTGGTACTATGAGTTGATCCGTGATCATGCATAAGGTCATATTTACTGAAATAGGCATATTTAAATTTACAATGTGTCTTGTCATAGATTTTTAAATAACAAAAATAGCCTAAATTACATTCTTTTAAAATATGCATAATACTTTTTACGTAGCAGATGTATACCAAATCGATTTCTTTCTCACAGACTCTCCTCTGAGCAGATTGGCGTTCAGACACCACCTTCAGAGTAAGTAAATACACTGGTACCAATGAAAGGATTGTTAGAATTGAATATGAGACAGTGAGCCCTTGCAGGAATGGGAAACTACTAATATCCGTATTACATGTAAATACACCACTCCATGCCATAACCCCTAGCATAACCATTAGTGGAGTCCAACTAAAGCAAATTGACAATTTTACCTGTCTCGGCAACAACATCTCCAATGATGGCTCTCTTGACAAAGAGATCACGAACGGGATACAGAAAGCTTTTCAGTCACAGAAAGCTACACAGAAAAGTCCTGAAATCCCACAACATAACCCTCTCAACAAAAACAAAACTTTACAATGCTTTTATGCTCACATCTCTCAGTGAGACCTGGACACCATACAAATGGCGTATCAAACAGCTAGAGGCCTTCCATATGCGGACTTTGTGCATCATTATTGGGATCTGCTGGCAAAACAAAATTACCAACCTGGAGGTTCTCCAAAAGTCAAATGCCACAAGCATTGAGGCCATGCTGCTGGGTTGGACACATCATTAGGATGTCTGAACATCGACTCCCCAGAAAAACTTTATACAGAGAATTGGCACAAGGACACCGGAATTAAAGATGCCCCAGAAAGCGCTACAAGGACAGCATCAAGAGTAGCACACACTTTGGTACAATAAAACTGGATGATCTTGAGAAGGCTGCATCAAATAGATTAGCCTGGCAACATACAACACTCAGAACTTTCCAAGCCTTTGAAGAGGACAGAAATAATCGACCGTTAGCCGCAAAGGAAAAGTGTCATCCCACTGCTATAGCTACCAAGACGCTCACCAATGACTTTGTCTGCCCAATCTGCTCATGACCAGGCGCATCATGCTTTGGACTCAGGGTCACTCCAGAATCCACAAAAAGAGATAGTATGGAAATGTCATCGTCGTACTGATGGACTACGCGAGAAATAGAATTGTGTATGGTGCAACATGGGCTGTTATGGCAGCCACTGCCCCTGCATTCATACTTTCTGTAGATTTGGTTTTGGGGGAGAAGTTGCAGATCCATGAGCCATGTCATTCCCTGGCTTGCCTGTGATCCAGTACCAATTATCCATCCATACTGCTTTGAAGAGAGGCATAACAGAGCACTGCTGTGCAGTGCCAAAAGGTTCAGAGCCTCTCCGCATAGCCTCTCCAAAACTGGAAATCAAGCTACTCCCCAGATGATGTCCACCTGGGAAGTGGTGAGTTTCCTAAGATTTGTAGAGATATTTAGGTGCCTTGAGATGCAGATGGCACCTGGTGGGATTTTCCGAAGCACCTAGGCACCCAAGTCTCATTGGGAGCTAGGCATCTGGGTGCTTTTGAAAAGCCCATTAGGTGCCTCTCTGCATCATATGGCACCTGAATACTTTTAAAAATCTGGCTCTGTTTTATATTCCCTAATACCAGACCAGTGGGGAAAACATTACTGAAGATTAATTTATTCTTTCCTCTGCATTCCCTTTATGCAAGCTCCCTTAGCCAGTCAGAACCAGCCTATGCCTCTTCCTTTATTTTAAATGGAAAAAGAGTGGCCGAGGCTCTGGGAAATTTATCTTTTTTTACTTTGAATTTACTGCTATGGAAGAAAGGAAAATGTATCAGGAGTTCCTCAACACACATTGAAGTCTCGCCCTGTCGGCTGCTGGAAGCATGAGGCTAAATCACATGGAATGAGGAACAGTATTGAAATGAAATATTTACAGAGAGAACAAACATATCTTTATAATAGAGGACCATTCATGGACAGTCTTCACATGGATGTGGGAACATTTCTTTCTTTCGTTCCCCTTTTTTTTAAATCCAGATGGTTATTTCTATAATTTTTAGCCTACATTATGATACAATGGAAATTGTCACAGTAAAAAGATTTTTATAATGGACAGGGTCCCTTGAGAGGGAGTTTGAAAAAAAAAATCCTGCTTTTTAATGCACTAAGTTTAGCAGTTGGAGAAGTGTTATCTATAGGGAAACTGAGAGGAGTTATCCAGGATGACAAATACAAATAGAAGCAATTATGTGAGAGTTGTGACAGAGAAGATAGTTACATTGCTATAAATACAGGCATGAAATTAAATTCATTAATATCTGGAGAGCAGCTTGCCCATTTCACTTAGTTTAAGTGCTGTCTTTGGGAAAAGGCATTTTGGGACATTTTATAACCCACACACCTCTGTGAGTTAGAGCAACCATATTTACAATTGTAGAATACCATGTACTTGAAAACTTCCCTCACCTGTAGGCTGTTGAAACTATCTGATCCCCTTTGTCATTCTAAGAAATCAAGCGCATACGTTTCATTTTGAGATGCAGATCAAAATTTGCACCTCGGTCCCCTTCCTAGTCTTTCTAAGAGCACCTCCTCAGGAATTAGGTCTCTTTCCCTCATCTGCCGCAAGGTGGAATCTTGCAATTCTTTCACTCTTAGACTGGTATCCAAGTCCACTACCCTGTGTCAACCAACCATTATCACCTTGCACTCCCAGGTGCTTTCAGGCCCCTGCGTTTCCTCCCCTTGGGAATCTGTGACCAGTGACAGTGAACAACAGGTATTTTTATTTAGCAATTAGAACAAAGCATGAGAGAAAAAAGAATTTTAAAACAACAAACAGCATACATGAATAACCCTATACTTTGCCACAAGCTAAGTTATATAGGCTTCTCGCTTAAGTTACAGGAACAGTACAGAACCAACTTACATTCTTCTAATAAATCCAGATGCTCCTCTATGTTAGTCTGTGTTCTCCCCTCTTGGTGGAAAAGAGGGTTTTAAAAAGTCCTTGCCTTCCCTTGTGGGTGTTAGGGTCCAATTACCTTATTGCTCACTAGTTTCTTTATTTCAGGCACCGGGTGTGAAGTATCACTTTATGTCACACCCCTGAGCGGCACAGTTATACCGACCTAACCCCCGGTATAGACAGTGCTAGGTTGACAGGAGGGCTTCTCCCATCGACATTACTACCGCCTCTGGGGGAGGTGGAGTACATATGCCGACGGGAGACGCCCTCCTGGCTGCCTAGGTAGCATCTTCACTAAGCACTACAGAGGCACAGCTGTGCCGCTGCAGTGCCATAAGTGTAGACAGGCCCCGAGACTGGATTTTTCCCAATCAGTTGGAGCATCCAACAGGGCCTATCCTGGAGAATACCTCCAAGATGGCTGCTCCACTGGTCCGGTAGTTAGACCCATTCGGTCTCAGTGGGTTGTAATCACTGGCCTTATGGTTGTGCCTCCCCTGTAGGGTGCTGAAACTGTCTGATCCTCTTTGTCATTCTAAGAAGTCAAGCATATAAATTGCATTTTGAGATGCAGATCAAAATATTTAATTAATACAGACACTTATGGTCACACAGACATTTATGGTCATATATCACAAAAATATTTTCTATACTTTTTATAAAGTAATTTCTGACTAAGTTCACTGAAATGCTTAATAAATAGAAACAATACTGACTACAAACAGGTCAGGGACTTAATGCAGAGATGGTATTAATATTCCCTACAGATTTGTGGGCCTGCTTTTGCCTCATTTACAATGGTATAAAGCAGGCGTGTCTTTCATAAAATGATCCAGAATTTGCCTTGCTATCACTCATGCTGGACTTTTATAGTTCAAAACACCAAGAGCCTCATTCTGCCATCCTTACTTGAGTATAAACACTAGTGGCTTCACTGGACATTATGCCTGTTTAAGGATTGCAGGATTCTAATTTAGCCATCTGTACATTAGCCTTCTTGGATCATTTCAGAGCAAGCTGGGAGTTTTAAAATTAATTCACAATAATTTTGAATGTATCATTTCCTTGAGTAAATTTTTTCACCTGCCCTAAACTGTTCCAATTACAATCAAAGGTCACACTAAAATGTCAGTATTTGCCAACAGATTCCACACAGTTACTGCAATTATTTCCTGTAGAATATGGTATCTCCAACACTGCTGTGTGATCTAATGCCCACTTGTTAATGGCAACCACTCTAATAGTACTTTGCATTTATGCAGCACCTTTCGTCCAAAATGTCACCGGGTTTCACTAATATTAATAAGCCTCACAATACCATTGAGAGGGTGTCATTACAGTAACTATTTCACAAACAGGAAAACTGAAGCACCAAGAGGGTAGGTGTCTTGTCCAGTACCTCTCGGAGTTAGTGGCAGAGCTGGGAAGTGGCTGATTCACAGACTCCTATTCTAATCAGTAGAGGAAACTACCTTATTTATGATGAGCTACAGATATTGGAACAAATTCTAGTCTTAGTACCGTCACCCAGCCTTATAGATTGTAGTGGGATTCCACATATGTGCCTGTGCATAATTTGGCCTACAGTGCATATATTTATATACTGAATGTTTGTTAGACAGACTTTTCTAACTCCTTCACAAAGCCTGATAAGAATAGGCGCTGATGTCACTTCGGAAAATTCTCCTTCTCAGAATGAAAGTTTAGTGATATTTTAAAACTGCAGTTATTAAAAAGCCTATTTTACGGTTAAAACCAAGACTGGATAAAAGAAATCCCAATGTTTTCAAAAAGAGATGGGCATTTATGAAGCGGCCGCCATGCCGCCAAGTACCATTCAATACTTGGATATGATGGTGAGGCTCTGATATTATGGGTATACGCACTATAGAAAAAATTTAGCTAGGTAGGTATATAGCTAGATTAGATATTGTGGAACAGACAGAAATACATATTTTGTCTATTAAATAAAATTGTGGCCTCTACTCAACAGGAAAGATACAATTGCATCTCCTATACATGCATGGTGAACAGTTCATATTTCCCTCTGATTCACTACATGTATTTTTTAATATATGGATTTACTACATGTACTTTTTTTCAGTTGCATTATTATTATTACTACTACTACTGCAATAATAGTAATATTGTGGTAGCATCCAGAGGTCCAAATTCTGCTAAGAACTGTGCAAATGAGACAGTCACTTCCCTGGAAAGGTCACAGACTAGGTTTATCATCATCTACACAAGAGGTAAAGTGGAAATGGGAGCCAAGGTAACAATAAAAATGGATGTATTTGCATAAAATATTACTCTGAGTGGTCACAGTAGTCACAGGTGGCTGTCAGCCAAACCAACCAGTGCAGGAAAAGGAAATGATCTTAGCTAAGGATGAGATGGTTAAAAATAGATGTGAACTTTTCCCCAGTATGTTGACAACCAAAATAAACAAACAGAAACCATCTTATTAAGCAATGCAAACAGAAAGAGAAAGGAACTCTGCTATTTTTTTCTACTCACATTTGTACTGATGAAGCTAAGTTCAGATATCTAGAGTTTATTGAAGGTTCATAGAACACAGTTATCCAAGTTTATAATTAATTGTTGGCATATTCGGAATTGCTTTTACTCCAAATATATTTCCCCCCATGGGTGAATAGCTTCTTGTAGAATGGCATTCCATTTTTATCCCCCCTGCCATCCTCTCACCTCTCCTCTCCTACCCCAAAAAACATCACATTTAAAATTAGTCCTAAACAAAAGAAGAAAACACATTTTGATGTCAAAGAGTGACTTAGATGAGAATAAATGTAAAGTTATTTTAAAGGAATTGTACTTGTAGCACATATACAATGTAGGCCTTTGTGACTTTTACAAAGTGGATTAAAGGTTCACCATACACAGATGCAGGCCATATGAATTATTAAAACAATGAAATAATAAAGGTTAAACTACTTCTGCAAAGCAAATAATGTTAAAGGTGAGCCTTCCTGAGGAGGAACACTCAGAAGCCATCTTCCATTGAGCTGGCATGAAATCTACTGCAGCTACACTGAGGTTAGGCTCTCTTCAGTAGTTTCATACAATATGTGAAAGTGGAAAATATGAGTTCAGAAGTTTCTGAATGCAGCAGAACCTATGTGGGGGCAAGCTGAAAGGAGCCCATTCAAGTGTCTGCATTCCTTCCATGTCCATGAGCTATATTAAGCGGAGACTTTCTCTATCCTTGCAGTGAGTTTGAGGGACTGGTCAATCACTGAATATGTATCCACTGGAGAGACCCCCCCCCCCCCCAGTCCCAAGTGGGTGAGGGCACAGCAACAGTGGAGACTACTAGCATCCCAAGGCTGAAATACTGGTCATGGAATGGTGCCACTGTAGGTTCTTCAACCCAGGGGACAGAATCCCAGAGGCTCAACCCCCCACTGTGCCAAATTCTTTTACTAGGGTTTGACATAGAGACCAAAATTAGGACCTAAATGCAGAGTTTCACCCAGCCATAGTTACTGGTGTTATTACTTTTCTGCTTTTGCTTCACTAGAAGCTGTTAAAGGACAAAGCCCCAAAGTATGGAGCTCTCCTGTAAGTATGGGACAGATGAATACCAAAAGAGAAGAGAATCGAAAAGAATTTCAGGCGAAACAAAGGAGTGTGGAGCTTGTCTAGCACTGACTTGCTATTGAGCGCTGTAGTTTTGAGAGGAGCTGGAGTAAAATTATAGAGCAGAAAATGCTGTTAAATTATTCACAGTGAAAAAGCGAAGAGAAGCTTCAACTAAAGAGGATCCAACTGCTCAGCAGGCAGCGGAACTGTTCCTACAAGAAAATGGTGTTTCAAAGTGTCTGAGATCTCAGGTGGTCTTTAAAGGTCAGTGATTTACAGCAAGAGCTAATCATCTTCTCATTATCCAGTGCCAAATTTACATTTCTATTGGAATGGGCCTGATTCTCCCGTCCTCGCTCACTTTGGGCTGGATAGTGGACGTCATGTCCTCAGTAGGTGTGGTGCAGATTCTCACTACGCACTGGAGACTGCGCAGCAGGCAGGCCCTCTCCGGGGGTACACAGTCTGCTGCATCTTATTCACATGGTTGAACTCTTACTCACATGAATAGTTCCCTAGAGTCCGCCTGTGAGAAAGGGCTCACCAATGTACTGGCTAGTTCAGAATCATATTAAGGAACAGACATGCCAGAGTTTGGCTTTTGAGTAGTCTCGTTTCATGTTCTTTATAGGCCAGGTTCTGGCACCCTTACTCATGTCATATCTTACTCCTCAAATAGGGTCTCATCCAAAGCCCAGTAAAGTCCATGCAAGTCTTTCCGTTGACTTCAGTGGGCTATGGATCAGGCTGACATTCCTATTGATTTCAGTGAAGCTACGCCTGGAGTAAGTCTGCCCTGGTATTTCTGTTGCTCTCTCTACTTATCACACATATGCTCCTTTGTTTACCTGCCTCCCTCCTCTACCACTTATTGATAATAGAAAATGGAAACAAAAGACAAAAGCTGAGCATGGATGTAGCATGTGTGGAAAGCACACACTGTAGCTCAATTTTCTCACTAGCTTGATTTGTGTAGCTAAAAAATCCATTTAAATTCTGAAAAACAACAGAATAATAGGCATAAACGATTACAAGATTTGGGTGTGTCAAGCTCTGTTATTTATTACAAAATAATCAATATGATATTTTCATTCAGTTGATTCCCCCATAATTAAGAAGTGTGCCCTTTTCACAATATTATTGGCAGAGCTGGTAGGGGAAGCTCTTCTTTACTCCTCTGCTGAAACTCTGTCATTTTCCTTTGTCAAGTTGCCATTCACCATCAAAGCTCTCCAACACTGGAATAGATATGGTGTTTTGTAGCTAGAAGAAAACCAGTCAGTATTAGTTATTAAAATACAGACATTATGAATCCAGAAGTCAGTCCAGCACACTGATCCATAATGCCCTGCACTTGCATTGTAATATAGTCCAATGTATATTACAATAGACAACTCTTTTCTTAAAAACTATTTCTTTAACCCTTGGGCAGAACAGTGACTGTGAGTGATTTTATAGCTCTGTCCCTAATGCTGTCCTCTCTTATCTCAGCAGCCAGTCATTTGCACTGATCAAGGAGCAAAGCAGCAACATCAATGTGGTTTTTAAAACAGACTATGCCTCCTGTTGGAACAGGATGGCAGCCTTAGGGACTATGAGTCAGGATTTCCTGATAGGATGCACTAATTCAAAATGTCATAGTATTAACAATGGTATCTCGGGATGTGCTGGCTTCAGTATCCTAATACTATTTATATATCATATGTTGGTGGCATTATAAACTGTCACTAGTATGTGTAACATTATTAACTGACAGAAAAATGAAGAACAAGTATATATATTTGGATGATCCCGTGTCTTATTTCTCCATTCTTTTCTCGTCACCATCCTGTTTCTTATTGTTCATGTCAGGGAAGAAAGGTTTGGCTGCTGGCTAACTTTACAACCAATGCTCATGTTTGCCATTCGGTAATAAAACCAGCTGCTTCCTCTGGGAGCCATTTCAAAACAAGCTTTCTTTTTCTGGCAGCCTTAGAACAGCTATGAAACATGAACTACTGCATGGAATATAAAATTGTTTTCATTTTTAAATGGCTAAAGAAAGAGAAAAGAATCTCTTTAGCCCTAGAGACATTTTGAAAACAAGTAATATATGAAATTTAAATTGTTTTTTGGGGGAAGGGATGACTCATGGGGTTGGTAATGGGATAAGGAGCCTTTCACCTTTAGACCACTGGGTCAGGGGTCTCATTGCAAATCCTAGGAGACAGGTGTAAACTGTCATATGGTTGACTTATTCAAAAGCCTCGTAGGCAGTCTCAGCAGAAAGCAGAATGAACATAGAAACTGAATTATTTTCCTGCTCCTACAAGTGCTTCCTCCAGTATCTTGAGGGTTGAAGCACATTAGGGGCTTAATCTGAGAAAGCCTGCATTGCTGCTGATTGTCTGAGCTTGTTCCATCTGCACTACCACTTTTCTCATGGTTGGCTTAGCATTGGTGCAGCTAGCTTAGACTGGGCACACGTGCTTTTATTACCATGTTATCTAACTCTGGTCTGAGCCTTTCCCCTAGAATCCATTTCAAAACAAGACTTCAGCAGGATAAGTCAACAAAGTGGTAAAACTCCTGTGCCCTCTGAATACTCATGCTTCCACCGTTGCTACCACGTGTGGAGTAGCATTAGTACAATACCAGCAGTGACAGAAGCACTGAAAATTCTCAGTGGAGATGCAGCCTTGGGGCTGTCAATGTATCACATATCACCTCCCTGGCCCTAACACTAAAACTCACTTTACTAACAAGTTGTTCCTCTCCTGTCCCGTGAAATAGCTGTTCAGTCACTGGAGGGCTAGAGAAGTGTTATAGCAACACATCAAAATATTCCCACTAGGAGAGGACTGTAAAAGGTTGTACATTATTAAAAAATGGCTTTGGGAAATAGTTTTACAATTTTGACACTGATGTTTAAAAAAATCCTTCATATTCCAAAGGGTTTAGAAGCAGCAGATATGGTGCTACCAGTCCCTCTCTTTAGGAACCCAAGGCTTTATCCTGCTCCCTCTTGAAGTCAATAAGAAAGTCAATAAGAAAGAAGGCTTCAGTGGTGCATGATCAATGTTTCTTTAGGAACTAAATATTGATCATTCTACACTGAAGTGTGCATTAGTAAGTGGAAGATTAAAGTAGACTTCAATGGAATTTGGAACCAAAGAAAAGCTTACTGGAAATTTAGAGTACACCTCTACCCTGATATAATGTGACCCGATATAACACGAATTCTGATATAACATGGTAAAGCAGTGCTCCGGGGGGTCGTGGGGGGCTGCGCACTCCGGCGGATCAAAGCAAGTTCGATATAACGCGTTTTCACCTATAACGTGGTAAGATTTTTTGGCTCCCGAGGACAGCATAATATCGGGGTAGAGGTGTATATTCAAGGGGCCTCCTGCTTGAGGAGTGTACTAAAACTCCAGAGAGATGTGTTGTCCATGCATACCACTGCTTAAATCCTAAAAAATGGGTAAGCACTGACAACAAAATGTCTTTGGGAACGCCACAAGTACCAGCCTATGAGTATGTTGGATTCCTTCGGCCACCGTCTTGAGTGATCAATGCAGAACATTCCCTGCTGAAGAAATAGTGACATAGTTCCTGGCACCATGAAGCAGTTTGGAGAACAGTTTGGGTAATCAGAGAGCTGGCCTACCCTGAAACGTCTGTTGTACAGCACTTGAACTTTCGGGAATCAGACTTTTCTTTGTCAAATAATGTTTGTTCCCCCCAAAACTAAGTTTCTGTAGGTCTATAGTTTCCCTTTAACAACAAATTCAGTTTGTCTCTAACATAATCTAACTGCAGAACATATAATTAATAGTTTTGTAAGTTGGATGTAAATTAGGAAGATGAGTTTGACATTTTACCTGTTAGACCTTTGGTGTTACAGAGAATTAATGGCTGGCATATAAATTCCTAATATTTACACCTTGTGCCTGTGCAGAGCAAGAACATAGAAATTTCTATGGCAACAGGGTTATATAATCTCAAACAACTGAACTGGTTAAACAGCCTTGCTGTGACTCTCTGGCTAAATACACTACTTAGCTTATATAAATAAAGCATAAAAATAGGCCCCATACACCAATGGAGACAGGAGAGGCAGCACAGTTTAGTGGGTAGAGAACGGGACTGTGAGTCTGGACTGTTTCTTACACACATGTAACCCTGCTGCCTACATGGGCGTTGCATGCCAGGAGCTTTGGCCATTAGTTGTTTAAAATATGTTTTGTTGTACAACATTCAGCATCTGGCGTAACTTAAGAACAGGATATTTTAAATTATTTTACTATTGTCAATCATATTTTTATTTAAAATTATTAATACTTAAAGAATCTGTTAAAGAACCTGGAAGATTTTTTCCTCTATATTTGACCTATCCTGCAAAAATTCTCTAAAACAATTTTTAGCTAGCAATTCTGGAAAGGCTAAAAGGGAAGACTTCAGAATACTGTTTCTTTTGACCTTTGCCCATGGATTCAGGAAGGCCCAAGTAGCCCCTCTCAATGCCACAAACCCTGAAATTGAAGGCATCCTGTACCTGGTAGTTTCATACAGTGAAATCTATAAAAAGGTCACATCAAGTTTGCATAAGTGGGTAGGATGTCTAGACAGTCACAGTCAGCAATGCCTCTTCCGCAGTGGTTAGTGTTTGTAACAAGAAAGTAAAATAATTTAACATGATCAGAAAGTAAACAAGAGAAAGTCTCCAATGCGGGATCCAACTCAGTCCTCTGATGTGATGGGTCCTGGATGTGAAGCCAGACTTTCCTAAAGCATTCTCTGTTCCCTCCCACAAAGCCACTATTATAGCCTGCTCCCCCACCTCTGCACCCGTGTAAAGGGGTAATGACTGAGTAGGTATTACCCCCTTGTGCACTGGGAGTCAGTAGTGCCCTGCACCCTGTCACAGCACCTTATAAAGCAAAGAATACTCTTTAATACATATAGATGGTTTTCATAAATAAATGTATCCATAGTTGTTATATGTACTACTGCGCCACATTTCAGATAATTAATTGGGCTTTGAATGCAGTGTGAAAACTTAGGATTTGAATAAGCATTTGTGATATTTTTAGGTGTATAACTTATACTAGCGAGTCCATTAAGAAATACATATCTGGAAATAATTTCCATCATATTCTCTGATTGTTTTCCTCACCCTACCCACATTACCTCTATCTTATCTGGATTGACCCTCACTAGCTCTCATCCATGCTCTGATCCAAGACAGCCATTGGGAACCCATCAACTGTACTGTCTGGGTCTGAAAGTGGTGTATGCTGGAGTCAGTGCTGCTCAAACTGCCTACTTATTTCCCTAACAGCCTTGTACATACTGAAGAAGAGAGATGACAAAATAGACCCCGGTGATACTCCACATGAGAGAATCTACTGCAGGGCCTATGAGCAATTGCCTTTTACCGGTTTCTTAGAGAGAAAGAACGGAGCCACTAATGCAGACTTAACCAATTAACACTATCTCCCAAATGGTAGCTGGATTTGCTGTGTGTGCGCGTGCATTCTGGAGAGAACTGCAGCTGGGACTTGAATCAGGACCCCCTTGGCCTGGGGCAGAAGCTGCATTAGCAGGTGAATCAGCCGGCTGCTTTTGTCTATCTATGCAGTAAGAGATTTGCTAAGCTTGTCTCATCTAGAATTCTTTTTGCATATATTACAAAATATACATCAAAGCAAACTGGCTACCAGACTGTCTGATTTTTCCTGGCCTCAGACAGTAACTTTTTCAATATTAAGTTCTCGCAACATCTTTCTTACATGCAGTCTGCAGTGGGCACTTTTATTACCTCCATTCCAGCCCTTTGATGGGGGCCTGTTGTGGATTTAGCAATGTGTTATCTGTTGGATGGCAGATAGCTTTGAAGCAAACATAAATGTTTGGGATCAAAAGGGCTGAGCAAGAATCTGAGACAGTGAAAGGAAGAACTAAAGATTCAGAGGGAGACAACTCTTGGATGAACTGTAAAAGTCAATTTGGAAAGTTTCACACGAAAATCAGTGAGAATAGGGCAGGATATAACCAAGCTGAGTGGCAGGACTACTAGGGTTACCATTCGTCCGGATTCCCCCGGACATGTCCAGCTTTTTAAGCTAAAAATAGCGTCCGGGGGGAATTTGTAAATGTCTGGACTTCCCCCCCATGCAGAGCACGCGGGGCTAACAGTGCTGCCGGCCGGACGGTGTCACTTACATGGGGCTCCGACACTCAGCCAGAGAGGGCTCCTCCTCCTCCCCCCCCGCAGCAGAAATCCCTCCCTCCCTCCCTGCATCCCAGATCGGCTCCGGCAGTCTGGAGCTCCTCCCCCGCTGCTGCCCAGCGGCTCAGGCCATTCCTGAGCAAGTTCACCTAGACATTAGGTGAAGAAAGGCCAACAACAAGGGGGCCAGGGGGTCGGAGAAGGGGCAGGGAGATTTTGGAGGGGGCAGTCAAGAGACGGGGGGGGGTCGGGAGTTCGGGGGGGGGCTTTCTGGGGGTGTGGATAAGGTTTTGGGCAGTCAGGGTACAGGTAGGGGGTAGGGTCCTGGGGGGCATTTGGGGGGGGTCTTAGGAGGGGGCAGTTAGGGGACAAGGAACAGGGAGGCTTAGGTAGGGGGTGGGGTTCTGGAGGGCAGTTAGGAGCAGGGGTCCCAGGAGGGGGCAGTCAGGGGACAAGGGGGGGTTGGGAGTTCGGGGGGGGCTGTCAGGGGGTGGGGAGTGGTTGGATGGGGCGTGGGAGTCCCAGGGGGCTGTCTGGGGGTGGGGGTGTGGATAAGGGTTGGGGCAGTCAGGGTACAGGTAGGGGATAGAGTCCTAGGGGGCCAGTTAGGATGGGGGGGAGGGTCTCAGGAGGGGGCAGTCAGGGGACAAGAGGCAGGGAGGCTTAGGTAGGGGGTGGAGTCCTGGGGGGCAGTTAGGGGCAGGGGTCCCAAGAGGGGGCAGTCAGGGGACAAGGAGCAGGGGGAGGGTTAGGGGTTCTGAGGGGGGGGGAGTGGGAGGGGCAGGGGCGGGGCTAGGGCAGGATGGGGTGGGGCTAGGGCAGGACAGGGGCGGGGCTCCTCCCGTCCTCTTTTTTGCTTGCTGGATTATGGTAACCCTAAGGACTACAAAGAAAGCAGGTCTAAAGGCATCACTGAATTTAATAAGATACTTTCCAGCTGTGAGGAGCAGAGAGCAGGGCATTTTGTCCCTGTAACAACTTTTCATTGAGAACCACAATTATTGTTGTTTTGATTTCCTCCTGCATTTCTTTTACTCTTTGACAATTAAGAAGACTAGCATAAAGTGAATCCTCCAACTCCAGCCCTTTTCTCCTACCTCAGTCACAGCATGTAACATTAGAACAGCTGCTGTTGTTGCCAGTGCTCTGATCCTGTATGTACTAGGAATTTGTTCTTTGTTCAGCAAAGAACAAAATGTATTAATTGCAAGATGCTCCTTTGCATTTTCAGGACAGGCGATTGAAAGCAGTGAGCTCCACAGAAGGCACAGAAATGTAATGTGGTACACCGGCTAAGAGGGTCCCTTTCTAATCACTCCCAGTGCAAGAAAAACCCATCAGTCAACAATAACAGAGGGAAAAAATCCTTAGCCAGAAAATTCCTAAATTGTTGCATTAATAGGAATGTCCAGTTCAACTATATCATCGATAAAAGGTTAAATGTATATTTATTGGAATCAAAATACTCAAAAACCAGTGGGAGAACACTTTAACCTGTCTGGTCATTCAGTGACAGACCTGCGGGTGGCTATATTACAACAGAAAAACTTCAAAAACAGACTCCAACGAGAAACTGCTGAGCTAGAATTGATATGCAAACTAGACACAATCAACTCCGGTTTGAATAAAGACTGGGAATGGCTGAGCCATTACAAACATTGAATCTATCTCCCCTTGTAAGTATTCTCACACTTGTTATCTAACTGTCTGTACTGAGCTAGCTTGATTATCACTTCAAAAGTTTGTTTTCTCTTAATTAATTGGCCTCTCAGAGGTGGTAAGACAACTCCCACCTGTTTATGCTCTCTGTCTGTGTGTATATATATCTCCTCAATATATGTTCCATTCTATATGCATCCGAAGAAGTGGGCTGTAGTCCACGAAAGCTTATGCTCTAATAAATTTGTTAGTCTCTAAGGTGCCACAAGTCCTCCTGTTCTTCTTATTATTCCTTATGTGATAGTTTTAACACCTGTGCTAACTGAAGGCCTGCACATGGATGTAGACTTGTGCTCACAATGCTTACTCATGCAAGCAGCTCCACTGAGGTTAGTTGGATCAAGACTCTGAGTAAGGATTATGGGTGGGATTTTTGAAGCTACATAGGGGATTCAGTGCCCCATAACAAGAATCAGGTCTCCAAATCCTGTAGGTGATTGTGGAAATCTGAGCCTGTGAGTTTGCAGGATTGTGCCTTTTGCATATGTTCTTAAAGTCTGCAACAGGATGCTCCAGTTACAAATTGCAATATGTGACATTGTCATCTGTTTGAGATTTTAAGTATCTTTAACAGCATAGCAAGGATACTCTAGGCTCTAGTCAACCCTCAAAACAACTCTAGCCTGGATTTCCCTGGGTAAATATAGGGTTCACCCTTCCTACTACTATAGATAGCACCACAGTTTCAAAATAATCAAATGGCATCTGCAGCATCCATTAAGACAACATTCTTCCTCTCTCATGATTTCTTTTCATAGAGTCTGGTCTCAGCCTTCAAAGAAGACCAGGATGCATGGCTTCCTGTCACTGGATTCTATTTTCATTTATGCCAGAGTTAATCCAGAGTAGCTCTGTTGGTTTCATCAGAGTTTCTTCAGATTTGTTATGGAATAAGCAGATCAGAATCTGGCCCCACATGCAGAAGCAACTCATACTGAGTAGATAGTGGAATTTCCAGTACATTGATGATAAAAATACATTGACTCAGAAAAAATAAAAGAATACATTCAAATCAACATATAGGAGATGCTGTTCATAAAGCAGCTGTTGTTCTGATAATATTATTTATGTAATTCTGCCATAGTCAGGGAGACTTTCAGTTTGTTCTGTGTACTAGAAATGTCAGCTACAGTATGTGAGTTAGACTTGCCTAAGAGGAAGAAGCTACTCACAATTGAGGCTTCTCAGAAAACATCTCTTCCACTGAAAAACACATCATGTGCATTTGTTCCCCATTTTCCTTGCTCTTTTTCTCCTTTGAACTTGCCCCCTTTCCTGTTTTCTAGCAATTTTGTAGATGAATGACCCATTGTGTGTCAAGTGAGCCACGTTTATGTATTTTGAACTTTCACAAAAAGAGAATATTATTAACATGGGGTAAACCTTAAAAAGATGGTTCAGAGGGATCATTCAAAGGTTTGGACTTTTAACCAACTCCTTCACCTAGAAATAGTTCTTGAAATATCTTATAAGAATAGGTTATTTTATGAAATATCTAGCACTCCTTGGTGCTTGACCAGGAATATACTGAGGATAACTTTTTGTGGGGTATTTTTTGTATTTCTGCTTCAAGGCTTACAAGAAATTAGCAATATAGGAAATGTAGCTGTTATATAACTTCAAAACATTACATTAAACGAATATTAAGGATGTAAAGCCAAACATCCAAAAGTTAGGAAATGTCAGAATTAAGATTATGTGTGCAACCTTAATTCCTCCCCCTTGTGCTTATGCATTATGATATAGTTCTTAATTATATTATCACATACTATTTTTTTCACTGGTCCTCTGCCTCATTCAGCAAGTGAGTAGTTGTTCAACACTTAGTTTTACGTTGCTTGTGTGGCCCCATGCCTTTTTAAATGTACACCATCCAAACTGCACTGAATAGACAATTATTAATTTACTCATGGACGTTTCTTTGGTACTGTCATCAGAGTACCTGAGTTCTTCAAAAGCATTAATGGATTTATCGCCACAACACTCCTGTGAGATTGGGTGGTATTATTATTCCCATTTCAACCAGGAAACTGAGGCACAGTGAGATGAAGGCCAAAAGTGTCAAAAGTGTCTACTAATTTTGGGTGCCCAACTTGAAAATACTATGGGCTGATTGTTTTCAGAGTGCTTAGCATTTTTATAGTACTTTCTGTGTTCAAAGCACTGCTCCAAACAATTTCAGTTGCAGTTGTTACTGTTTTAGTTAGTCTTCACAAAGATTCAGCCTGAGGCAGACATCCAGCATAGAGAATTTCAACCCAAATGGTTAGAGTTTGGCAAAGTTATAAGACTGAAAACAGGATCTGATAATAGGAAGTATTGGGCAAACTTAACTGTAGGCAGTGTTACAATATCAGCTTATTTCAACCTCCAAAATAATATTTGGGCTTGTTTATTTAATTTATTTTAATTTTATCCTAGCTGGTACACCCATAGCACCAGGCAGCCTTTTCTACGAAAATCACTGAAAATCCTCTGGAAAAGGTTTTCTTTGAAAAGAACCTTAACGAGGTCAATACGATTTTCACTCATAACTGCAATATCCTTATTATCTGAGCGCTGGGGATCTCCTCAGTATATACTACCAGTATTGTAGGGTGGCTTTGTAATATAGACTAGTGTCTTCTAAAGTTTTATGCAGAAACCATTCAATCCACTTTCCCTCTTGATCTAAACCAGAACTTGAACATGTGGACCCTAATTTAGCCCAGGCACGAGGAAATGCATCACGGTTGGAGTTAGTTGAGTTATGCCTGCTTACACTGTCTATTTTTATATTAATATGGCTCTCATCATTGTAATAGCTGAGTTTGGACAATGGTCTCTACAGATGAAAAGCAAATGCAATAACTCACTGTAGGGCTGCCATAAACCCTCAATGACTACTTTCTGCTGTGGTGTTTCACTGTTAAAATTTTGCTCCTTTCCTGCTTCTATAAAAAGGAAATGTAAGTGATGCTCAGTGAAGCAGCCCCAACTTAAAAGGGCAAAGCGATAGCATACATCAAAGAAAATGAAATTAATTTCTGAGCCTGGCATTTCTGTGGAAAATTCTAGCCACCGGGGGTAGGCACAGAACCTATCACTGCTTGGAATAGGCTGGTCCTCTACCCCCAAACAGCTAGAGGGGACGGAGAGGATAAATGCACAAGTATATTACTGGACAGGGTCCAGGAAACTTCAATGAGATCCCCTTTGCAAAGTTTTCAGTGAAATCTTCAGTGAAGGTTCAACATTTGTAGGTCTGGTTCTCTGCATCAACTTTTGGATTCTTCCCCTGTGCTATTTGGCAGCACGACCCTTTGGAGCCAGGCTACCAGGGCTTCCCCAACTGGCAGCTGCCATAGCATCACATGAAAGGGGCGATTCCTTAGCAGAAGGGAGGTGGCTCAGTGGAGTGCTATCATCTCTACCTCTACTACCTTAACCTGGGAAAATTTGTGCAGCTGTTAGTTATTGATATGCCCTTCACCCTTCCTCTGTACCGATCCCTGAGCTGAGGACGTCCAGGGGAAGTGAGTAATGCTGCCACAGAGGTGGCTGACTTCCATCCAGAACCAGGGCCCTAAATAGCCCTAAATATGTCTTCTCTTCTATAAATACCTTCTTCCTTCTCAACCAGTGATTTGTAACTCATTCTGCTCCTCTGCCAGATGAACATGTTAGCCACTGTGGCATTTCAGGATATTGAGGGACTAGAATTCGTTTAAGAAATGGTGTTGATTTTATGAAACTAGGATGGCTAGTCCCCTCTCATTCAGTTGCCATTTCACTGCAGAGATAGCAGCAGCATGAACGGCACACCCTGAACTATAGGGTTATTTCTTAACCATATAATTTGCCATATTCCCTTGAACTGGTACATTTATTTTAAAAATAGCTGCATGTGTAGTGCTGGCATAAGGTGACCTCTTGTAGCAGGTCTGTGCATTTCCAGGCAGTCTTTATTTGTACCTCTGCTTCCCTGAGAAACAACTGAGGACAACTAACGTCAAACTCAGTACCTATTTTTACTCTTTGATTCATGTTGTTTTATTTGGTTCACATATGTATCTATGTCTCTGTCTAGCTAGCGTTTTTTAGCATGTTGCCCTTTACCATGGTTTATGAGCACAGCCCTAGCAAAGGTTTTGGGATCCTGGAGGCTTGTAAGGTAAATGTTGTTAAATGCATTTGATAACACATATGATAGCCTTTTATGCAGAGTCTGTGTACACGTGAAAGTCGGCTTTCAGAGGCTGTTATCTGCTCCTGAGTGCTGCTGAGCTGCGCATGCTGCAGTATGACTCATCAACCTGTTGACATTTGGGGCACATGCACTGTGGTCAAAAGTTGAATTTATTTTTCAAAACTTAACATATTTTGGCTAACTACAAAACCCCTGGTACATTTAGAGCAATATGTTCCCCACTAAGGGTATGACAAAAATCTGCAGAATTCCACAATGTAAATTATGATGCCATTGATTCATGAGAAAAACATATTTGTGGTAACCAACTGTAGGCCTGGTTAGAAACATATTTTGCTACGCAAAGGTGGCATTTTGCCAGTAGCAAATGAATGCTGCTTTGGCATAACTTACAGAAACTTGACATTTATTTTACTGCGTCTGGATAATAAATTAATTTAGCAAAGGTCAGTGTGGTTCTCGACTATCTATACAGAGACTCACCGCATAACACAATGGATTCTCAGCAGCATCTACTGCAATGGACATGCTAGTCAGGTCACTTTGTTTTAACACATGACGAACATAGGTTCTGAGGCAATAAAGAATTCACAAAGGGACAATCTGATGATTTGGAACAAATCAGAACATATATTGCAAAACATTCAATACAAAACACTGCCCTTTAACAGAGTAAAACCACAAATACTCCAGCAAAAATTGCATACGTGCCTGTCCACATAAAAAGTAGGCTTCCTTGTTCTCTCATTTAGTTCTCTAGCAAAGATTGCCTTTGTTGAAGGAGAGAGAAGTGATGAATTCTTGGTCTTTGACTGTATTCAGTCCTATGGTTGATGTGCCTGGCCTTTCTTTATCTCTATTATTCACCTTGTATAAGATTATAAGATGATGTTGTCTCTCTCTGCTCAATGCTCCTTTCAGCCATTGAGTCTTTTACATGGATTTCTCTTTACCTTCTCACACAGGTGAGGTAGAGAACAGGAAGAGAGATAGGTCATAGGTTCTCAACCTGGGAGTTTTGAACAGGTCCAGAGGGGTTGTGGCCAACTACTCTTTTTTTATGGCTAGATGGGATTGGCGTTTCCAAACATTTTTCTCTTATACTATGGAGTCATGGGGTGGAAAAGTCTGAGAAACACTGAGATAAGTAAAGAAAAGTGGGCAAGTTCTACCATCTGTCATGTATATGCAACTCCCACTGAGTTCATTGAGAATCTGTGCAAATATTGGCCCAAATGCTGTAAAAGATATACAGATAGCAAGGTCTGAGGGATAAGACTAGTGTTTAAGGTGCCTGAGTCCTGCTTTGAGGCTACGAGGCGCAAGCTATAGATCAGGGGTCGGCAACGTTCGGCACGCGGATCGCCAGGGTAAGCACCCTAGCGGGCCAGGCCAGTTTATTTACCTGCTGACGCGGCAGGTTCGGCCGATCGCGGCCCCCACTGGCTGCGGTTCACCGTCCCGGGCCAATGGGGGTGGCGGGAAGCGGCCCGGGCCGAGGGATGTGCTGGCCGCGGCTTCCCACCGCCCCCATTGGCCCGGGACGGCAAACAGCGGCCAGTGGGGGCCGCGATCGGCCGAACCTGCTGCGTCAGCAGGTAAATAAACTGGCCCGGCCCGCCAGGGTGCTTACCCTGGCAAGCCGCGTGCCGAACGTTGCCGACCCCCGCTATAGACTCAAAGGTATAGGTTACAGCTGTTTCTCGAAAAACTGAAGCCTTCCTGGATTTTATCCTCAGGCTTCTTCCTCCTCAAGCTTTCCTACTTTACTGCTGGGAATTAAGGCTACTTACTGAACGTCTGTTTGAATTTATCTGTTTAATTGACTTAAGGTTTTTTTTCCATATGAAGCAGTGTCCCTGATGGTAGATAGTGGTGCTTATCAAAAATAAAACATCTATCCTAAGTTGCATTTTTTATTAAACCAGACTTCTCTTTCTTTTTCCCCAAGGTAGTGTCACATTGTCGTATCAGGTCTGCAATTAAATTAGAGACCTTATGCCCCAAGTCTTCTAAACGTCAAATAAGTTACATGTTATGCGTCAGCGGTTCACTGAAGCAGTACTTTAGGAGGACAAAAGATCAAAGAGTCTGTGTCATTTTAGCAGTGTAAACCAGAGCTTCTCAGTTTAAAATATGCATCAAGTAACTGGATAATATTATACACTTTGAGGATAGTCTTGGGCAGGGGGGTCTTTCTACTCCAGCCAAACTCTGGGAAAGTACCTGCTGTCAGGCAGATTTCCATGATTGATTCGTATCTGATGGGCTGGTACATGTTTTCTGAGAAGTCAGTGTTTCTAGCAGTGTTGAAGAAACTACTTTCTAAGAGTTCTGAATCCAACATTTGAGTCTGTATCACACTGCCTTTTTAGAAAATAAGGAAACCCTAGTTTTTTTAATATCTGCCTGTACTACATTTTAAATAATGGAGTAATAAAAGAAAAACATTCATTTTAACTGAAACTAATGCTCACCCTTTCCTACAGAAAGGTTCTACTGTGCAAGTTAAAAATATAATAATGATGGCCCTGGTACAGTAAGGATTTAGAGGTTAAGCACTTAAAAGCAGAAAGACTGCCAGAAGTACCAGCACACACAATCCTCCTATAATCATTTTCACTGAACAATTTCAGTTTCACTTGGAGTCACCTACAAACAAAGAACAAAAGACATGGAAAATTAAATGAAGAGTTTTATGCCTGCAGTACTTCTTGGAGTACATACAGTGTGATGCAGTCTTAATCAAACACTGAAGCATATTTATAGTGTAACTGTAATGGGTCATTGATTCCAATAGCTTTGCACCAGTGTGAGAGACGAATTTGTCCTTGTAGATCAAATTCTGTCCTCAGACACACTAACATAAGATCTAATCCAACACCCATTTAAGTCAATGGGAGTTTTCCCATTGGCTTCAGTAGGCATTAGAAGTGGCCCATACTGCCAAATACAGATCATAGAATATTAGTACCATTTAAAATCAGTGAATTGGGATGTATTTTTATTCCAAAATGTAATGTTATTCATTTATATCAACTAAAAACAATGCTTTCTGCAAAATAGGAGCTCTTAAAATCATATTGGTAAATAAAAGCAGTCTTCAAAGCCATATTCAACAAGAGGATTTGAACAGCTTTAAAAATGCTTTTAAAATGTCAGATATTATAGTCATAATGAGAAGGGAGAACAAATAATTTGTACACACTAAAGTAGTCAGCAGGTGGTAGCTTAATTTTATTTTATTTTAGTTGGTGAACTCCTAACATTCTGTAAGTATTTCATCTACCCTTGGTTTCTCAGAAAAGTAGAATGTTATGTAAACCAAACTCCAGGTGAATCTGTTGATAAGATGCAGCCATGTTTCTAGTGTGGCTTGCCAGTCCAATGAAAATGGCAAAGATATTAAATGTTTAGATGGTGTTGGGGGAGCATATTAAGAATTAAAAATACAAATAATGTTGAATTTTAACATTGTAAAATTTAGTTATTTTTATTTCTACTCTAACATTGAATTTTATTCTCTGAAACGGAATACAAAATACAGTTCCTTTTAATTTGAAACTTAGACAAATATTAACATATCTTTCTGCCATATTGACATTTTTTATTTTGATTGTCCCTTGACAATAGAAATTGGCTGATTTTTTTCCCTGAAGGCAGCAAACCTACCTCTTCTGGAAACATCATAAGACTGTAAATCTCTTGAGTTATGAAAAGTTTCTTATATTTAGTAAGGCAGAAATAAATAGATCTGAATTATATTGTATTTCCCCTCTAATAATACTAACTGGATATTAAATCCATTAAGAATCTTTTAGTTAGTGTTGTCATTCCCCCAAACTCCCTCACACTACCTTGGTAGAAGTGAAATTACTGTTTACCTTTGATCCCTAAAAACAGCCTTAAGGAGAAAGTAAGAATTGTAAGATTCATTTAAACAAAAAGGTAATACAGAATAGAAATTAAAAAAGGCGGGATATACATCTGCTCAGAATGAGCAAATGAAAATAAAACATCACATTAAAGCTTAGAAAAGCAAACTAACTACCCATTCTTAATAGATATAACATTTTTATTCAGCTGGTGAAGTATTTCCCCATTTTCCTGTTTAAATGTAGCACAACAGCTGCTTTGAGTCAAGAGACTACAGAAATGTACTAAAGGTGAAATCCTGGCCCATGGAAATCAGTGACAAATCTCCCATTGATTTCAGCGAAGCCAGAATTTCACCTGGGGTGGTGATGTGGATGTGTGCGTGTACACAGGCATATGTATCTGTCTATACACCCACCATTCTGTGCTGATAGAGATGATATAGATAGATAGTACCTATCACCATACTAGAAACACAGTATGAGCACTGTATAACATTAAACAAAAAGTAGTCAGAGTGGCTCAGTTAGCAATCCATTCAGTTGGTCATTCCATATCACATTAAAGAGGTTTACCATTCTAACCCCCTAGAATTTATGCCTTCCCGGAGGAGTGCTCCAACTGGGCTATCTGGGTTCCAAGAACCATTTAGACTAGATTTTTTTCAGCAGGCATAAGAATCAGATTAGTTTTAAAATGTTTCTCAGACCTGTTTTAATGCCAGGGTTAAACAGATTAGTTTTCCTACTAATCTGACACAGTGCACTAATGGTCTTTTGAAATCTTCCAGAATCTACTCCCCTTTATGATCTGTGCCAGGAACTGTAGGACAGAAACCCAGAAATCATTGCAGTTGAAATAGTTTAGAACCGTGCTGGAGGGGAAGCGAGACAAAAGTGTAAGTGTTTTTAAACTGCATCAGCGTGCCTAGTGTGCTTAACCACTGAACCTTTTGTGCTTAAACTGGTTCTCTCCAACTAATTCCATTACAAATGGTTCAATTCTCTAGTGTTGACACAGCCTACGGCCTGATTCTGAGAATAATTTTAGTTCTCTATATATCACTGTATCGGTATAATTTGCCATAAACTAACATATACTTCTTATCCATTAGGAGGATGTTAAACAGGAGCTACTAAAGTTAGCTCTTTTAAAACTCTTGGACATATGTTATATGGGTCTGCTTATTTAGAAATGTCTAACTGAGGAGCCCACTGGGTCATGAATGCAGATTTTCAGTAAGTCTTGAAACAATGGGGAAGTTCCAAAAGACTGGAAAAAAGCTAATGTTGTGCCCGTGTATAAAAAAGGGTAAACAGGATGACCTGGATAATTATAGGCCTGTCAGTCTGCCATCAATTCCAGGCAAGATAATGGAGTGGCTGATACAGAACTCAGTTAATAAAGAATTAAAGAAGGATAATATAATTAATGCCAATCAACATGGGTTTATGGAAAATAGATCTTGTCAGATTAACTTGGTATCTTTTTTTGATGAGATTACAAGTTTGGTTGATAAAGGTGATAGCGTTGATGTAATATACTTAAGACATCTGTAAGGCATTTGACTTGGTACTACATGACATTTTCATTTAAAAATCTAGAATATAAATTTAATGTGGTTCTACTGAATGGATTAAAACTGGCTATGTAACAGGTCTCAAAATGTAACTGTAAACACGGAATCATCATTGAGAGAGTGTGCTTCTAGCGGGGTCCTGCAGATCTCTATTGTTAGCCCTATGCTATTTAACATTTTTTATCAATGACCTGGAAGAAAACACCAAATCATCACTGATAAAATTTGCAGATGACGTACAAATTGAAGGAGTGGTAAATTACGAAGAGAGCAGGTCACTGACTCAGAGAGATCTGGATCACTTGGTAAGCTAGGTCCAAGCAAATATTCATTTTAATACAGCTAAATGTAAATGTATACATCTAGGAACAAAGAATGTGGGCCATACTTACAGGATAGGGGAAGCAGTGACTTTATCCTGGGAAGCAGTGACTCCAAAAAAGATTGGTAGAGGGGGTGGATAATCAGCTGAACATGAGCTGCCAGGATGAAACTGTAGCCAAAAGGGCTAATGTGATCCTTGGATGCATGAACAGAAGAATCTTGAGGAGGAGTAGAGAGGTTATTTTACTTCTGTATTTTGGCACTGGTGCCACCGCTGTTGGAATACTAGGTCCAGTTTTGGTGTCCACAATTCAAGAATGATGTTGATAAATTGGACAGGGTTCAAAGAAAAGCCACAAGAATTATTAAAGGCTTAGAAAACATGTTTTATAGTGATAAAGCTCCTTGAGTCTATCTATGTAGCTCAACAAAGAGAAGAAAAAGTGGTGACGTTATTACTGTCTATACATACCTACATGGGGAACAAATATATGACAATGGGCTCTTCAATCTGGCCTTGGAATATATGAATCTAAATGCCCATTTATTGGTGAGGCAGTTCTTTCTCAGTTGATGATTACTTCTTTTCTCTGGGAGAAAATCTGCTAATGAATAAAAAGGAATGTTCTTCCCCATCAATAATCTCATTCAATACTGCTCTCCCCCCCGGCCTAATTCTGTAGCATTGTTTTGCCGTATAAACAGAAACGGGAAAGCTGGGCAGTGTAGTATAAATGCAGAGCACAAATATCGCCTCTAACCATGAATAGGTTTGGTCACATTCCTTAGATCAAGTCACCTCACTTTTTGACGATTTCCTTGGATGGTTAGTGAAAGGGACATCTGTATTTGGGAAGTCAGGTATAAACCTCAAGGATCAATATAACTTCATTTTGTTTGCTCCTTCTGAGTCCTTGAACAGTGAGCGTGAAAATCCCTTCATTTTTCTTCTCTGATTTAATTTCTCCATTCCTCATCCTCAAGGCCTTTCATCACAGCTACTATCCTTTCAGCTGGACTGGGCTGAATGGTACTCCGCTAAAGGACTACTTCAGCAGCTGGGCTAATGTTAATAAATGCCATTAATAAAGAAATTTGGGGATTGGTTTTGCCATCCCTGTTCATTCTGAGGGGAACTTACTCATGCAAGTAGACCCATTAAAGGAGTCAATGTATTAGAAAGTTAGGTAGCATAACAGTACTATCAGGCCTGAAGCTTGCTGAATAGTACTTAATTTTAAATTATTGCTATAGCTGTAGCGAATAAATGAGATTGCAAAGTCAATGGGAGTGTTTGTATGAGTAAGTCCTACTCAGCATAAACAAAGGGGACAGTATTGGTTCCTATAGTAATACCTCTTGGTTTATCACAAGAAGTACAGTACTCAAGCTTGTTCTTCTAGCAAGTATTCAAATGAATGAAGATCATACTTAATAGAAGCAACAGAGTCCTGTGGCACCTTATAGCCTAATAGACGTATTGGAGCATGAGCTTTTGTGGGTGAATTCCCTCTTTGTCAGATGAATGAAAGCTTATGCTCCAATACGTCTGTTAGTCTATAAGGTGCCACAGGACTCTTTGTCACTTTTTACAGATCCAGACTAACACAGCTACCCCTCTGATACTTAATAGAAAAATCTCTCCTTTCAAAATGCCTAATACGATAAATTTAATTTTAATTCACCTGCTTAGTGTTTTACATCACATGCACTCATTAGAAGTTAAACCTTCATCAAATTCCATCATTCAGTGACAGCAGTCAACTTAGTTATTGATATACTCCATCCCAGGACCCTGAAGACCACCCAAGGAGAGTTATTTGCTAAAAAAATTGGTCATTGTCATATAGATGGCTGTTACTCACAGGGCTAGATTCTGCAACCCTTACTCACACTGAGTAGTCTCATGGAAGTATATAGGTTGCTCAAGTTAGTGCTATTCAACGTGCGTAAGAGTTGCAGAGTCTATCCCACAGCACTAAACTGCTTAGTCGTTATGGGCACTCAGGAAAGTTAATTAATGAAAGCATAAAGCTGGATTGCTGCATAATGGGATGGCACCAGTGGGGAGTGCTCCTTTCCATTTCCTGAGTATTCAAGATATTTTTTTAAGCATTGAAAAGCTAATTTACACATTCTCCTTTACTGCTGCAGTAATAAAGTATAATTAAATACTATTTGGCAGATTTGGTGTGGCAGTCATTTTATGCAACTTTCTGCATTAACTTCGCACAAAAATGAATTTGTGCTGGAAGGAATACATCCGTCCTTCATCTATTCCTGAGTGTGGATACACCAATGTTCAGAACGACCCATGTGCAGAAACAGCCTGCACAATTTATGAAAACATTAGGGATTGTTAGCAGGAGCATCCTAGTGGATTGAGAAAAGGGCCAGAACCAAGTAGGAGGAGCTTCAGAAAAGGAGGGGAATGGAAAGGTTAAAAGGGTTTCCTAGGAGCACCAGAGGCTGATGAGAATCAGAAGATGAGCTAGGACTAACCAGAGGGATAACAGTGAAGATAAGGCGATCAGTATGAGCAAAGGACTGAACAGGTCTGGAGATTGAATTACCTTCTTCTCTATAAATGAGGTCCCTTCAGGTCAAGAATGAGGCACATTTGTAGGATGCTATAGGGACACTTGTATGGCCACTACTATGCTGTGCCTTTCTGCGAATAAAAATACTTCAGTTTGCATCTTTCATGGGAACTAACTTCACTATAATAAACAATGACAAAAATATATTCTTGGGTACCAGGTTCAGGAGATATTACATAGATTATGAACTCAGATTTCTCCATGGAGTCATTATGTGTGTATGTACTGGAGTTGGGTAGAACATCACCTAGGTCAGGGGTCGGCAACCTCTGGCACATGGCTTGCCAGGGTAAGCACCCTAGCGGGCCAGGCCAGTTTGTTTACTTGCCGCGTCCGCAGGTTCCGCCGATTGCGGCTCCCACAGGCCGCAGTTCGCCGCTCCAGGCCAATGGGGGCTGCTGGAAGCGGCGCGGGCTGAGGGATGTGCTGGCTGCAGCTTCCCGCTGCCCCCATTGGCCCGGAGCGGCAAATCGTGGCCAGTGGGAGCCGCGATCGGCCAAACCTGCGGACGCGGCAGGTAAACAAACCGGCCTGGCCCGCCAGGATGCTTACCCTGGCGAGCCACATGCCAGAGGTTGCTGACCCCTGACTTAGGGTATTGTCCCAATGCTGACCCCAGAGAATTTTATTTTCTATTTTCTATAATCATGGTAAACAATTATTAAAAATTATAATTCTACTACAGCTAGTAAGATGATATTATGTATGTTAAATGATCCCTAACCAAAGAACCCAGTTCACTCCCCATCCCCAGTGTGTGACTTTCTTATTGGTTTTACACTGGGATACTTTCTCAATCTGTTCTTCTGTGTTGGTATTTTCCATTCTCAGTGATGCAAATATTGGCATAGGATAAAGCTGAGAAATTACTTCTATGTTTGGTCCAACTCTATAAGGTCTGGATATACAGTAAATTTTCCACCAGGGAAGGAGAAGCTGGGAATTATAATGCAGTAATTGTAAAGAGAAAATTTGAGCAGACAGCACTGTAGTCTGGCCAGAATCCCTCTTGATTTGGAACAAGAAGGTGTCTGTAGAATTCCCAAATGCAGTAGCATTACTGGATGTGCACAGAAAATTCAGCGACTGACTAGAGGACTCCAGTAATAATTGTTTACACTTGTTCTAATTTCTGACCATCAGTTGGCAGACACAATAGTTGGTGATAAAGTTTGGATTGTCCTCATGGTCTGCAGACAGCAGCTCTTGCTGGTGAGCCAAAAAGGGAGCTGCTTCTAAGCTTGTCTGAACTTGAAGCCACTCTGCATAATTTACTGGCATTATATGTGCAACCTTCTGTAGCATGATAGTTGTTCTGGGTACTCTGCACTACCCGGAGGACCTGATGCTGGAAAGCACAGACTGTTACTGACACAGGGAGACTGACTGATTACAACAAGCCTCTGGGATGGAGTTCATGTCCCAGATTCCTTTGCAGGATCAGGGTATATAGTATGTAGGTTGGTATAACATAGTAAGCTTCTGTTGCTGAAGGATATTGCATTTGGTGTAGATTGCATTTCATTCCTGCTAAGGTTTACATTAAAAAGCCAAGGTTCCCCAGCCTTATTTTCCCTTCTTGTTGAATAGTTTATCTATTACTTTTATTTCAGTCTAAAAATGCAACCTTCACAATGTCTTCAGGGCCCATTACAGCTGCAATGCAAAAACCAGGGCTCTAGACTAAGAGCTCTCAAGGCCATTGCCTGGCAACATCCTTTCAAGATGAGATAGTGTAGCGAGTCTTATTGCCTTGGGATCATGGAAAACTTCAACATTAATTCATGTTCAAAGAAAAAGAACCCCTTCATTCTTCATTGAAAATAATTAGATTTCTCTCTGTTCCACAGGTTTTATTGTACATGTAACTAGGAAATGGCTTGGCTAATCTCTTTCATAAGCATATACAATAGTGCAGAAGCTAATTATCAGTATAATGAAAGATTACCCTGAATATAAGACTTTCCAAAACCTTCTGGAACACTGTGTACTGATGCTATGAAAAACAGCAATGAGATAATGTAGTTACGGATAGCTTCCTGTGTGCACCTGAGAAAAACTCACTAATAATTTTTGTACTATGTATGTTGGGGGGCAGATCCTGGTGTAAATCAGCATATCTCCACTGAATCAGAGCTGGTAGGCTGGGAGATAAAAGAGCAGAGTTTTGGCTGCACCTGTGTTTGCTGGCCAGTTCAACAGAACTGGAGCAGGGGGTGTGTCATAATTTGACACTTGTATAGACCAGCATCAAATTACTACCCTGTGGGAGCCAGGAAGAAGGGGAGGAACTAACTCTGACTCACGGTGCATTTTGGGGCTACTTCAGGCTTATTTATTTACTTCTATTTAAATAATAATAAAAGAGGTGCCTATCCAAGTCTCTGGGTGCTCTAACTCATAATTAATAGTTACAAAACTCCTGCAGCATTAAAGTAATGATTCCAGCCTGCCAGCTACAAAAAAAACCCTGCTTTCCACTTGATCTTTGTGGGAAATACACCCTCAACCCCCTCCAAAATCCCTATCGAACAGATGCAGCATGTCCTGAGGGTCACCAAATTTAGGCAATTTCAGATGAAAGATGGTTGCTCAAGGTTGTGTCTAAAGGGACAGTCTAGCCCTAAACTTATATAAAGACTGCCTTAATGATGATATGTCTCCAGGAATCCTGATTGCTTCCAATTTTTATGAAATGAAAAAATTAAATATGGAAGGCAGGTGAAGAGGGGAGGGTGTGAGAGAAAATATTAGGAAAATCCAAGGAAGGACTTTCTTTTGTATTCAGCTTTCACAGATGTAGATGCAGACACAGCCTTCATTTCCTCTCGGTGTATTTGGCTATAAACGTCTTTCATGCGCTGAAGAAGTCAGTATATTTGTTGGAGCCATTTGTTGCCTGGCAAGTGAAATCATCACCTAAAACCAGGTATGGACTATAGCAACCTCTGCTTAATATCTGATTAAACATTCATAGCTCACTATAACAAAACTTCTTGTGATATTATACGTTATGTTGAGCAATGAATGTTTAATCAGTAACTAGAGAGTATTACTCTAAATCATATAGAGGAATATGATTTAGAGTCAGATTCTCTGGTTTCTTCCCCTCAAGCATCCTTGCTGGAAAATTGAAATCAATTTTGTTATAGGTGCCAAGGAGAAGAATTGGACTCCCAACTCACTGCATGCAGATGATGTTAGAGGTTTTTTGAGCTGACTTTAGCTTGCAGGTTAGGTCATGTCTTAGGTGGTATTTTATTAAACAGCAGGAAATTAGTAAGATTCGTTTTGGAAAAAAATATGTATCAAGTTAGTTTTTATAGGATTGGAAACTGAACACACACATTCATTGTGTATGCTTTGCATTCAATAATGTAAAAACATAGGGCTATTGCTGTTCAACACAATGAAGTCCAGGCTTGAATGACAGTTTTATTCTAGGTCAGAAGAGATTTTTATGGCTGGTAAAAACCATTGGAAAAAAATTGAATTCTAATGGAATACTGACAACATTAACAATACACATCACTGACTTGCTATAATAAAAGTTCTACAGCTGCTGTTATGATTTCACTGCAACAGATGCCAACAGTGAGTGGTTAACAAGACTAATGATTTCATCATTCTGATGAACCACTCCTTCAATTTTGTGTGAAAGCATAACTTTCAGCAAAGTTATAGCTTTAATATTTGTTGCAAGAAAAATAGAAGTCATAAGACTTCTTGAGAAATACTTCAGAAGAAACATGGTGAAATGTTTGAAATAAATTGTGTATTGAACTTTTGTATTACAGTGATTTTTGGAAGATGATTTGTTATGCTGCTAACCTGAATATTTCCCCAGCTGGAACTGATAGTAGACTTTTAAAGGCTACGCTCTTCCCATTTATCCCAGTTTTACACATTCGTAACTTCCATGACTCCAGTGGAGTTAGTCCTGATTTTCACATGTGTAATTAAGTGGAACATCAGGTTCTTGACATTCTATTGGTGTAATTGGCTGAGACTAATCTATAATGTAGGTCTAAGTGATGCGGCACTGGAATCCAGATAAGGTTTTCAAAGCTCTGGTAACCTGCTCACAACACTAGTGTAGAGGAGATTGCTGACATAAGAACAAACAGTTAGGGATGTGTGTTAGGAAGTATGAAAAGATACTGCACCTTTAAGAGTGAGAGGCATTCGGAGGAATTGAGACCTTTAAACATCACAGGAAGCTGGAACATTTAGGAAGTCAGCTGGAAAACTGCTTGTGATGTTAGAATACTCTGGGGCAGGTCTGCAGACCCATTTTGTCTACTTAGTGCCACTTCAGTAGTGCGAAACAGTTGCAAAAGCCCAGCAGATCTGCATAGCCTGGTGGAGGATAATTACCAGATGGTGCAGAGCTGCTGTACTTGGATCTACATAGCTTCCATCTAGGGCCCTGGATGGAGGTATTCCCAGGGAAAAGGAGGTGTATCCAAAGCAATAGTGATCACTGACTCTCAGACTGGTAGCTTGGGGCTGTGGGCCTCTGAACCTAATTTAGAGCTGTTCTGAGAATGTTTTACGCTACACCAAGGACTGGGAAAGATCCCTGACTGGATCTCTCTCCAAGACCGAGGTGCAGCAAAAGCCAATGAAAGCTAACTTTACATTCCCCTCTGCCGCCTCAGCTGTATCAAGAGTAGATCTTGTCCCCAGCAAGACATCCAGCTCTGTGTCTGTGGGCATCTCATCTTGAAATACACCTATGTCCAGTATTAGGGTTACCATACGTCCAGATTTTCCCGGACATGTCCGGCTTTTGGGGGCTCAAATCCCCGTCCGGGGGGAAATCCCCAAAAGCCGGGCATGTCCGGGAAAATCGGGAGGGCTCGGTGGTGCTCGGCCGGGGCCGGCGGTGCGGGGCTGGGGGCATGGTGCTGGGCCGGGAACCAGGGGCGCAGTGCCGGGCCGGGCGCGGGGCCGGACGGGGAGCTGGGGGCGCGGGGCCGGGGAGCCGGTCAGCCGGGCCCGCGGGGAGCCGGTCAGTCGGGGAGCCGAGCCCGCGGGGAGCCGGGCCGGCGGGGAGCCGGTCAGCCGGGCCGGCGGGGAGCCGGTCAGCCGGGCCGGTGGGGAGCCGGGCCGGCGGGGCGGGGAGCCGAGGGGTGCGCCGGGCCGCCGGGGGCCGGCAGTGCTGGGCGGGCCGGGGGTGATCGGCCAGGGCTGGCACCCCAGGGCCCGAGCCGACCCAGGCTGGAAACGCCGGGGGGCCAGCCTGGGCCGCGCCTCCTCCCCCCACACCCACCTTACCTGCTTCAGGCTTCCCGCGAATCAAATATTCGCGGGAAGCAGGGGAGGGGGCGGAGACTTTGGGGAGGGGGCGGGGCGGGGGGCGGGGCCGGGGCCGTGGAGTGTCCTCCATTTGGAGGCACAAAATATGGTAACCCTATCCAGTATAAGAAAAATCTTTGGGTATGGAATTTTGAGGGTATAGAACATTACTAAATGATCAGCCCCATAGTAAATGTATGATCCTTTAAATGTCCTGCAAGCAAAGAATGGGCAGGCTGAAAGCTTGTTTGGGAAGCAACCCTATCCTAGTCCCTAGTGCAGTGGTGGGCAACATGCGGCCCATCAGGGTAAGCCGCTGGTGGGCTGCGAGACAGTGTTTACATTGACTGTCTGCAGGAACAGCCGCCCGCAGCTCTCAGCGGCCGCGGTTCACCGTTCTCGGCCAGTGGAAGCTGTGGGAAATGGGATGGGCCGCAGGGACATGCTGGCCGCCGCTTCCCGCAGCTCCCATTGGCTGGGAACAGCAAACTGCAGACACTGGGAGCTGCGGGCAGCCGTGCCTGCAGACAGTCAATGTAAACGCTATCTTGCGGACCGCCAGCGACTCACCCTGATGGGCTGCGTGTGGCCCGTGGCCCGCAGGTTGCCCACCACTGCCCTAGGAGTTATCTGCCAATCACAGAACCACCACATAACATGCCATTGCCTATTTCAGACTTGAATTGCAAACCTCTGAAACTAGCTCTATTTTCTAATTACACTCTGGCTTTTGAGACCACCTATAAGCTCCCTCCTACTACATTCCTTTGACGGGCAAAGTGGATAAATAGCAGCAGCTTAAGAATTAACTACAGAACTACAGTGAATTGTATCACTACAATATTTACATCCTTTGAAAACATTTAATCATGTGCAAGTAGTGAATGATTTCCAGTGAATACATACACACATAGATTAATAAACATTAACAATCTGACTTCAACCCACAGAAGCCTGGAAATTGCAGCTACCAGGGCAGTTTTGTCCTTGAGTCACCCTTTTGCACGGCTCATATACCCTAGTACTCTGTAAAGAGGTCTCACAGGAGAGGGTCATCTTACATACCATATGAGCTACAACATAAGGCACACTTAGTTAAGAGAAGAGTGGCAACCTCAGCTTTTAATTTCCTTGCTGCTTTGGTCTGAAGGCCATTAATGCTATTTTAAAACTGGCCTCACACTTCATTCTCTCTTTTTTTAAAAATAGGGAATATACAAAGATGCAGGCCTGTAGAATTACACCGAATGCTGCACCAACTGCTGTAATGTTATCACTATGCCTAATGTGAAACAGATTCACTATTGCAGTGTGAATTCCATCTCTGAGGATAATCACGCTCTGGGAGGGGAAATGGGATACCGCTGCCACTTTCCCTCTAAAGGGCTGGGGACAACTCATTTATGGCCAAGGTCCCACAGACAGAGGCTGTGGAGGAGCTACATTGATTCATTTAATCCCCTGGTCCTCTGCACATAATGACAGTCAGTTGTCTCTTTCCTGACCAGCATCTCTCCATTTGGAGCAGTGCGGGCTGCCTACCCTATCCCAAAGCCCAACTGAGATTGCAACCACTTTGCTTCATTGCAGACTCTCCCCTCAATAGCTTTTCTGCCAATGAGAGCCTGTACCAGAGTCTATGCCAGTTTGTGCCACACTAGGTTCCATGCTGAAATCTAGCTCTGTGCCTGCCTCATACTCCTCTATTGTGATTCTGCAAAGTCCAATTCGGTGGCTTATGGTCCAGTGTGTTCCAAAAGTACTCTGCAAATTAAAAATAACATGGACTGAAACAAAGTTCTTATCACATCCGCCAGTCACGGAAGTTTTTTTTACTACCATGTCTTGCTCCACCACATTGCACAATATAAGGTATTGTTATGCAGATTGCCATTGAAATCAATGCTGCAGATGTCCCATCCATTTCAATGGATCTTTGTGTACTAAAGATAATACTTGGCAAAAACACTGCCAGTGACACTATTGTCAAAACTACTCACAGAACAAAGCTCTGACTAGATAAGATGCACAAGCACAGTAAGTAGGATCTTTTGTTATTGCTCTGATGTATGTTTCTATACAGCCTCGCACACTATTACAGTACCGTGCCCTTTCTGAATGTGCAGGGGAAAGATATTGGGTACATTTTGCACAATAACTCTCAATCCTGCTTCCCAATGAGTTTTGCCTTTGACTGCAGTGGAAACTGGGTCAGACCTGTACTGTTGAAACCCCTCCCCCTCCACTCTTCATGCTCAGGTGGCCTGGGTGGGGAGGGGACATATTTATTGTTCACTGACTCTGGGACCAGTGGGCACTGATCAGGTTCCAAGATGCAAGTTAGCGTAACAACAAAGCTGCTACAAATTATGCCAGCTGCCAACAGATCTTTTTCTTGGACATGCTCACTGTACTGGTGGATGGGAGGGGTTATTGTGTAGAGCTGCTATGCTTAGGGTTACCATATTCAAACATTTAAAAAAGAGGACACTCCACGGGGCCCCAGTCCCGCCCCCGGCCCTGCCCCAACTCTGCCCCTTCCCCGCCCCAACCCCACCCCTTCTCCGCCCCCATTCCAACCCCTTCCCCAAAGTCCCTGCCCCAACTCTGCCCCCTCCTCTGAGCACCCCGCATTCCCCCTCGTCCCTCCCGCTCTGATCTTGGTTGGGGGTTGCTAAGTGCTTCCCTGCTCCCCACTCGCCCCGCAGCCTCTATGCCCCGCCTGCCCGCCCTGCTCCGCCTCACCCTGCAGCCTCTGCGCCCCCCGCCCCTGTAGCCTCTGTGCCCCCTGCTCCCCACTCACCCTGCAGCCTCTGCGCCCCCTGCCTGCCCTGCCCCTGCAGCCTCTGTGCCCCCTGCTCCCCACTCGCCCTGCAGCCTCTGCGCCCCCTGCCTGCCCTGCTCCTTCTCGCCCTGCAGCCTCTGCACCCCCCCGCCCCTGCAACCTCTGTGCCCCCTGCTCCCCACTCGCCCTGCAGCCTCTGCGCCCCCGCCCCTGCAGCCTCTGCACCCCCTGCCCTGCCACTGCACCCCCCTGCCCCTGCAGCCTCTATGCCCTTGCCTGCCCTGCTCCTCCTCGCCCTGAAGCCTCTGCACCCCTCTGCCCCTGCAGCCTTTATGCCCCTGCCTGCCCTGCTCCTCCTCACCCTACTGCCTCTGCACCCCCTGCCCCTGCAGCCTCTGCGCCCCCTGCCCCTGCAGCCTCTACACCCCCCCGCCGCCTGCCCTGCTTCCCCCGCTCACCAGGCAGAGGGAGAGCTACAGGCTCCACCTGGACTCAAACACTGCCGCGCTGCTCTGTGGGGGAGGAGGGAGTGGGGGAGGGGGAAGGACTCTGGCTGCTAGAGGCCCTAGTGGCTGCGAGCGACTTTCAGTCAGGCCAGGCGTCCAATCAGCCACGCCGTACTCTGCCTGAGGGGAAGGGGAAAATCCCGGAAATTTCTACTTGATTAGAAATCTCCCCCCGGACGGCCATTTAAAGCTGAAAAACCCGGACATGTCCGGGGAAACCTGGACGGATGGTAACCCTAGCTATGCTGGCTCTATACCCCTCAGGAAGCCTCATGGCTGGTTAAGCTGCCTTTACAGCTGCTTTGTGATGTCAGTACAAAGTAATCATAGTGAAGCTGAGAATCTGGCCCAAAGAATTCATTTTCCTCCAATCCAACCACAATTTATTCCTAAATATCCTTGCACCAAATTTAACCTTCCCATTCCTTTCTGCGCATGGAATACACAGGAGTGTATGTCACTGTATAAGCCACAGCATGGCTGATGGGAGAGAGTGGAGTCCAGAGGGCCTCCACACCACCAAGAGTCCCCAGCGGTGCAGGCACACAAAATGTTTCCAGGGACTGATGAGGTTCCATGCTAGAAAGCAGCTCCTGCAGCCACACTTGGGCAGTGCAATGTGTGTATCATGTGCTGCTCTACCTTGCACCAGTTCCAGCCATCACCCTGTCCCCTTTGGATCATCTTGCACTTTGAGGTGACACTAACCCTGCCCTCTCTTGCACTCATAGGCAGGATTGTGGCTACCTACTGCTCAGGTGGGCAGTGGAGCAGTGTAACCCTTCTGCCAGGTGGTTAATGGCAGCAACAAGTGTCACATTCAATATATCTAGGTTCCCTCTTGACAATAACTAGATTGGCTCAAGCCCCCACCCAGAAACCTGGGAACACTAAACACACCTTCCCTGGGTTCCTTCTCACGCAGAACTTCTCCACTCACAAGCACTCCAAGACTGTGAACAAACAAGGGAATCCTTCTTAGGGGAAAGGGAACACACTCAAACTTGGAAAAACCCACCATCAGAATATATACACCAATAAGGAGTAAAATACCCCCCCTCCAGTAACTTTGGCAGTAGTCCATCTTACTACCTTCCCATATGCCAGTGAGAATGTCCCACAGGCAATAATCCTTTGGCCATACCTCAGATCACCCATCCACCAAACCCAACCCATGGTTGGGATCAATGAGTAACAGTCGTTCAAGTGTCTCTTTGCTGGTCTCGCTCCAGTCCCAAGCAAGCTGCTTGCCTGCTCCTGTCTGGAGGTGCCGCCACCTAACCCAGCTTAGTGATTCAGCTTGAATAAATGCTGGGTAGGCAGGGCCTCAGCAGAGTCCACTCAGCTCTACTGCCGTTTTTTGCATCATCTCTCGACGCAAAGGCCTCCGTTTGTCGAGCTGAGGTACTTTCTTGACCTCCAGCACCACAGTATCTGAGCGCCTCACAGTCTTTAATGTATTTATTTTTACAGTGCCATGGTAAGGTAAGGAAGAGCCATTATACCTATTTTACAGCAGGGGAACTGAGGCAAAGAGAGGCTAAGTGATTTGTTCAAGGTCACATAGAAAGTCTGTAACAGAGCAGAGAACTGAACCCAAGTCTCTGGCTAATGTCCTAATCATTTGGACTATCCTGCATTGTCTCTTGCCACAGTCTATGTTGTCTCTCATAGCAAAGGCCGCATGGGAGGGGAACCAAGAGCACTTGGGACCCTGGAGCAGAGTCCTAGCTGATTGGAAATGTGCTCTGACACAGGTAAGAGCTTTTTCCTCTCTTTGAGCCTCTCTGGGAGCCTACTACCTCCAAAAATCCAAATTAGGGTGTACTTATACTGACCTCCCAAGAGTCACTAGAGGAATTGTTGGCAGCATTGTTCTCAGTTCATCAATAGAGGGAGTAGAAAGTTCATTCACCTCTGGAGCTTCTGGCCTTAGGGCATACAGCAGCATCTCCTTGAGTTCCCTCCCCAGTCTCCCCACCCCTTTTCACATGTGCACAGGGCCAGTCATAATGTGGCCTGTATATTGTTAAGGAATTGTTATACAAATTTACAATTCCATGCACAATTCTCAGTCTTGCAATGAAATGGGAGTGCAGCTCATCAGCAACAGTATCTGAGCTTCATCTCCTGGCAGGAAAACATTCTTCCAGATTAGCTCAAGTACATAAAAGTGAAATGAAAGAGTTGTCATATCTTGCAATAGATTTCTTATGTTTAGATTGTTTTGAAAGTGATCTTATATTTCATTAGCCCATGCTTTATGCATCTAGTGAGTCTAACATGTTTCTAAGCGTGTTGAAAGTGTAAGCCATTAAAACCAGAAAAGTATGCTATTTCACAACCAGCACTTCATTCAGCCCAATTATATCTTCACTGGAATCTGCTTTGATTTACAGGACTTTAGAGCTTCTATGCAGTCACACATTATCACCACCATTTCTCCCTTTGAATTTGCCTGGTACTGAAGTTAGGTTTACAGACCTGTAATTGCCATTATCACCTCTTGAGTCGTTTTTACTAAAGTCGGCTTTACATTAGCTATCCTCCAGTCATCTGGTTCTGAGGGTTATTTAAGCAATAGGGTACATACCACAGTAGTAGTTCTGCAATTTCATATTTGAGTTCCTTCAGAATTCTTGGATGAATACCATCTGGTCCAGGTGGCTTATTACTGTTTAATTTATCAATTTGTTCCAAAACCTCCTCCTTTGACACCTCAATCTAGGTCAGTTCCTCAGATCTGTCACCAAAAAAATGGCTCAGGTGGGGAATCTCCCTCACCTCCTGTGCAATGAAGATGGATTCCAAAAATGTATTTAGCATCTCCACAATGGACTTGTCTTCCTTGAGTGCTCCTTTAGCATCGCAATCATCTAGTGGCTCCCACTGATTGTTTGGCAGGCATCCAGCTTCTGATGTAGTTAAAACATTTTTTGCTGTTAGTTTGTCACTCCTTTGCTAGTCACTCTTTTTTGGCCTGCCTATTTATCTGTTTCTACTTGACTTGCCAGAGTTTATGCTCCTGTCTAGTTTCCTCAGTAGGAGTTGACTTCCAGTTTTTAAAGGGTGTTTTTTTCTCTCTAACCACTTCTTTTACTCTGATGTTTAACCATGGGGGGGGGGGGGTTGGTCCTCTTTCTGTTTTTTTATTTGGGTTATACATTTCCTTTGAATATTGATTATGGAGATTTTAAAATGTTTCCATGCAGCCTGCAGGCATTTCACTTTTGTGAATGTTCATTTTAATTTCCATTTAACCACCTTCCTCATTTTTGTATAATTCCCTTTTTTGAACTTAAATGCTACTGTGGTAGGTTTCTTTAGTATTCCTCCCCTGCTGCCAAGGTTATTACATTATCGTCACTGTTACCAAGCAGTTCAGCTAAATGCACCTGCTGGACCAGATCCTGTGCACCACTTAGGACTAAACCTAGAATTGTCTCTCTGCTTGTGGGCTTCAGACTAGCTGCTCCAAGAAGCAATTATTATTATTATTGGTGCCTAGAAATTTTCTCTCTGCATCCCATCTTGAGAAGACATGTATCCAATCAATATGGGGGTAGTTGAAATTCCCTATTATTATGCGGTTTTCTGTTTTTGTAGCCTCTCTAACCTCTCTGAGCATTTCACAGTCACCGTCATCATCCTGCTCCGATGGTTGGTAGTACATTCCTACTGTTATACTCTTATTATTCAAGCATGGAATTTCTATCCATAGAAATTTTATGGATAGACTTCCTAGCAACTCACATCTCCCAGAGCCCTGGCCTTCTGGAATGTCAGTCACCTCTGCCACCTCTCTTCTTGCTTCTTTGTGGGCCACAACAGCCCTCTGCTCCAGCCCAGTTCCTAGAGTCCACCATCAACTGACTTTACTGCCATCTGCTTCACTGAAAGTGTTTTTAGCAATACCCTTTGTTTTTCCCTGCCTTCCTGCCCCACTCAGGCACCTGATCGTCATACCCTCCCTTCTCCCTCCTCTGCTCTGCTCCTGTCACCATGCCGCCATTCTTTACTATTTCTTTGTCCTTTCTCTCCATTCCATTTCCTCCCCTCTTTCGTCACCTCTAAAAAATAAATCTCAGGGTACATCTACACTACAGGGGGGAGTCGATTTAAGATACGCAAATTCAGCTACGTGAATAGCGTAGCTGAATTCGACGTATCGCAGCCGACTTACCCCGTTGTGAGGATGGCGGCAAAATCGACTTCTGCGGCTTTCTGTCGGCGGCACTTACTACCACCTCCGCTGGTGGAGTAAGAGCGCCGATTCGGGGATCGATTGTCGCCTCCCGATGGGACGCGATAAATCGATCCCTGAGAGGTCGATTTCTACCCGCCGATTCAGGCGGGTAGTATAGACCTAGCCTAAGTAGCTATAAACAGTCGTAAGAAAGAGAAGAGAAAACTCAACGTCATTTTAGTACCCAAATTGATGTGCACATAGCTGAGTATCCTCCTTTGTGCAGTTCTTCAATACAATTGTTACCTTTAGGGTTTTTAATTTGGGATGATCTACAATAGGAGAATCTCACTTTTTTCAAACCTGACACAAGTCCTCCTCAGAAAACCTATAACTCTTTGCATTGGTTCTCGTGTCCTTTCATAGGAGGTGTTGGTTTCCATCACCTTTTAGAAAAAGACACCTTGGGGATAAGCACAATGATTAATGGGAGCTCAGAGTGACTGAGCAAATCCCATCAGTGGAGGACTGGAGACATGAATTTGGAGCAAGCTATCAACCCATCCAGACAATTACTGCTGACCCCTGTGGGGGATGACCCACAGATTGAGCAAGGCTGACCTAGACAATTAAGTTTCCTGGTTCCAGAAGAAGCACATTATTTATAGACTGAATATCATGTCCTTCACCACACTAGTCCATTGGGAACTGTTAGCTGGCAGTAATTGATAAGCATTCTAACTATAGCATAAACAAGGGAATGCAATGCTGTTTCAAGTGGAAACATTTACAACCTTGGCAGAATTGACATCTCTTACATGTCAGCTGGAGTAGGAGTTAACTTTATTCAAAATGTTGCAGGAAACAACTTCAGCCATTCATACAGCTTCCCTGTGAGGTACTAAAATAATAGCCAGTTCTATGGAAAAACATGCATGAATTTTTAACAGAGCTGCTTCCGATTTCTGACCATAACAGTTCAATCTTGGTGTAATTGTTGAAAGTTTGATATTTTTAATTAGTTCTTTGGAAAGATAAACTGCCTCGTATGTATCTTCATTATCTTGGCTTTGCTTAATAAAGGTTCTGATCAGCTATTTTTTCCATAATATTTATTGAGCAGTAGAACAGTTTAAGGTTATCTTTTTAATTACAAACTTAACACAGCCATTTATCACCAAGAAAGTAGTGGCTATCAATTACAACTAATGCAATCATAAAACAAAGTGGATATAGATTGCTTTAAAATAACAGTGTAGCTGATACTGCATATAATAACATCAACTGTTGCGTTAAGATAGGTAATGGCCAATTTGTTTCAATACTAATCACTTTGATTTTACCTTAGACTTGGTAATAAGAACCCATTCATTACATTTCTAATAACAGCTAGTGATTGCTTTTAATTTATGGTTTTGACATAATTGGCAAAATTATCCTCTGGGCTTTTGGTGCAACCCTGCAGAAGCCAGAGGGGTGTCCCCAGTGTTACTGAGGGGACACTTGAACCTATGGTTTTTGAAAATTGTAGTACAAGTGCAGTAAAGTAAGTAAAAGGTTTGGGCTCCATTGTGGACTTGCTACAAGCCCCATTTATGGTACAGCCAGTGCTTAATTTATGCCAGGGCTTCCCAGGGCAGAGCCCTGGCACCTCTAGGCTTGGCAGTTCATAGGCCTGGTACCTCTGGACTTGCTGCATCAATTATGAACATAAAAAATTGTTTGAGCCCTGGCACCTCTTTCATTACTTAATTAATTGCAGTATGTTGTTGCTCTGACCAAGGAGCAGCCCAGGACGGAGATTTTGACATAGATCATCCCAGTCTGCCTCCCAGTTCCCCACACCCTGTTTGGGAGTAGGGATATTGTATACCAGCCTATCTCTGCAGCGGTGTACTTCTCCTGGCATGCTGAAATAGCTGTGCTGGCTGGTGCATGAAGGAGATGGAGTCAAGGCTCCTTCTACTATTACCAGCATGCACAGTGGAGGCAGGGGAATGTAGCTGCCCCACAGAAGCTGCTATCCCACCTAAACAGCTACCCGTGGTATGGGTAGCCACTGCAGGAGGGACCACAATCTGGCTATTTGTTTTTAGCTGCTAAAATCAAATGAGTGAAGGTTTCTATCTGTGAGGTACAAAAACCTGGGACATCCGGGATAATCCTGAGCCCATAAAACTGGACAGTTGGCTGTGTGTACTGAGCACCCTTACAGATTTTCCAGGACAACTACCTCAAAAAAGGGCCATCTTGGGAAAACCTGAACAGGTGGCAACTCAACATAGTTAATTTCCTGAGCTTGCAGGAGCAGGCCTAGGTGGATTCCATGCTTTGATCTTCTCCTTTATCCGTATGTTAACATCATGACCTTTTCCACTTTCTCTCAAAGACAGAGACAACAGTTTACTTACTGGTCATCATCTTTTGATAATGTTCATACATAATATTCAGTGAGTCATTTGAAGTATAGAAGGTGTGGATGCTTGTATTAGCTATACTATTGCATTGAAAATAAAATTATGTGTAAATATAATTATTATCAGAAACTTTTTGGATGGAATGTTTTGGTTTGTCTGGCTAAAATGCTCCCTATTTTACTGATATCTTTGTCAATATTGGTCTATGTACTTATTTATTTAGCCCCCCTCTTCCTGATGATGCCAATGTAAGCACAGTGTAAATCTGAAACAGTACTGTATACGATGTTTGATGAGACAAAATCGCCCCTAAACAGTCCCCAGAAATGCATGGGTTTTTTCAAGTGACAGTTTTCTTGTTATCAAATGGAGCCAGCGTCCAGCAAATGATATCTAAGGACTGTTGTTCATTAGCCTTTGGTTCTGCCAGAAATTGCCTGAACAAGCGTTCTTAACTGGACTCCTGGCTTCCTGTTGGTCAGTGTCTCCTCCTGGCCTTTCTAGACATCTGGAGGACTAAGTCTTGTTGGTGGCCTGAGCAGTGGTTGTCAGGGTGCTAACACCTCCAACAGGGGGCAGAGAAGGTCAGATCCGCTCACAATCTCACATTATATTAGATTGTGGCAAAGTAATAATCTTCTTGAAGGACTGGTTTCTTAACAATGAAATGAAAATAGAACACCAATTGAAATTTATTAAATATTTTTGGATGTTTTTCTACATTTTCAAATATATTGATTTCAATTACAATACACAATACAAAGTGTACAGTGCTCACTTTATATTATTTTTATTACAAATATCTGCACTGTAAAAATGATAAACAAAAGAAATAGTATTTTTCAATTCACCTCATACGAGTACTGTAGTGCAATCTCTTGATCATGAAAGTGCAACTTATAAATGTAGTTTTTTTGTTACATAACTGCACTCAAAAACAAAACAATGTAAAACTTTAGAGTCTACAGGACCACTCAGTCCTACTTCTTGTTCAGCCAATCGCTAAGAGAAATAAGTTTGTTTACATTTATGGAAGATAATGCTGCCCACTTCTTAATTACAATGTCACCTGAAAGTGAGAACAGGCATTCACATGGCACTGTTGTAGCTGGCATTACAAGATATTTCTGTGCCAGATTTGCTAAGATTCAAATGCCTCTTCTTGCTTTGGTCATTGTTCCAGAGGACATGCTTCCATGCTGACGACGCTTGTTAAAAAAATATTGCATTAATTAAATTTGTGACTGAACTCCTTGGGGGAGAATTGTATGTCTCCTGCTCTGTTTTACCCGCATTCGCTCACATATTTCATGTTATAGCAGTCTCGGCTGATGACTCAGCACTCGTTGTTCGTTTTAAGAACACTTTCACTGCAAATTTGACAAAACGCAAAGAAGGTACCAATGTGAAATTTCTAAAGATAGCTATAGCACTTGACCCAAGTTTTAAGAACCTGAAGTGCCTTCCAAAATCTGAGAGGAACGAGGTGTGAACCATGCTTTTAGAAATCTTAAAAGAGCAACACTCCAATGCAGAAACTACAGAACCCAAACCACCAAAAAAGAAAATCAACCTTCTGCTGGTGGCATCTGACTCAGATGATGAAAATGAACATGTGTCGGTCCGCACTGCTTTGGATCACTGTCGAGCAGAACCCATCATCAGCATGGACATGTCTTCTGGAATGGTGGTTGACGCATCGAGGAACATATGAATCTTTAGCACATCTCGCATGTAAATATCTTGTGACGCCGGCTACAGCAGTGCCATGCAAACATCTGTTCTCACTTTCAGATGACATTGTAAAGAAGCAGGCAGCATTATCTTCTGCAAATGTAAAAAAAACTTGTTTGTCTGAGCGATTGGCTGAACAAGAAGTAGGGCTGATTGGACCTGAAGGCTCTAAAGTTTTCCACTGTTTTATTTTTGAATGCAGGGGTTTTTTTGTACCTAATTCTACATTTGTAAGTTCAATTTTCATGATAAAGAAATTGCATTACAGTACTTGTATGAGGTGAATTGAAAAATACTATTTCTTTTGTCTTTTACAGTGCAAATATTTGTAATAAAAATAAATATAAAGTGAGCACTGTACACTTTTTATTCTGTGTTGTAATTGAAATCAGTATATTTGAAAATGTAGAAAACATCCAAAAATATTTAAATAAATGGCATTCTATTATTGTTTAACAGTGCAATTAATCAGAATTACATTTTTTAATCGCTTGACAGCCCTACTATGAATCTATGAAACACCTTGGGCTAGGTCCTCTGCTGGTGTAAATTCACATAGCAGCGACAGTCAAAAAAGCTAACAGAATGTTGGGAATCATTAAGAAAGGTATAGATAATAAAACAGAAAATATCATATTGCCTTTATATAAATCCATGGTATGCCCACATCTTGAATACTGCTTGTAGACGTGGTCGCCCCATCTCAAAAAAGATATAGGAGCCTGATGCCCCTATTTTCCCCTATATGCCCAGACTCCCTGGCTAGACTACTTCTCCCATGATGCACCTGTAGTTATATGACTTCCATGATATACTACTGAGCCGGGGACGACATCCTAGTTGCATCATGAAAGATACAGTCCAGCTAAGGGAGCCTGGCCAATAGGAGAGAATGGAGAAAAACAACAGCTCCCATGATGCATTGCACCACAATGGAGAAATGCAGTTTAATGTTGAAATGATTCATAATTAAATGTTTTGGGTTAGTTAAACAAACGGAAGTATTCTGATTCAGATCAAGCAGACCCAAAACCTAATATATTGTTTCAAATTTTCCACTGGAAAAATAAAAAGCTTTCCCAGTGGAAAATAGGAATTTTCTTTGAAAAATTGAAGGTTACCCATTGAAGTTTTTGATTGAAAAACTGCATTTGCCATTGAAAAACCATTTTGACAGAAAAATCCTGGCCAGCTCTAATAGTGAGAGGATAAGTATTTTCCCATCATTTGTTCCGCATTTGTGAACCCTTGGTGTTGTATCTTTCATTATTATGCTGTCTTATTATACATTTCCATTCCAACTTTCATAATCTTAATTACCTCAATCAAGTCCTTTCCAACTCTTCTCCTTTGCAGGCTGCATAATCCTGATTTAATTCCAGTCAATCAGATAGAAATGTGTGTGACAAGAATGCATTCGGAGAAATGGAACAATTTGCTGCTTGGTTTAGTTTAACAGCTGAACTGTTAAAGATGGACCAAGTGGGAAGAACTAGTCAAAAATCTGATTGGTTTTATAACAGCATGTGTAATGCATAATTTATAGTAACCTATATCAAATCTGCTACTCATTTATGCAACACCTTGTAATTTCAGCTTTTACTATTGCTCGTCATAGGCCCTGATTCAGAAAAGCATCCCTGTTCAGGACAGCCCTTAAGTATGTCCTTAAATCCCAATGGGATTGAAAGTAAACACATGTTGAAGTTAACCATAGACATAAGTATTATGCTGAGTAGAAATGGATTTAAGCACATGCTTAAGTGCTTTCTTGAATCAGGGCCATATTACTCACTAAATATTCTCCCTTCCCAGACTTTCAACTGTATCTTTCTAAAGGTTTCATGAACAAAACCAGACACAGTTCTCCAAGGAAGCATGCACTGGTTTGCTAGAATACATTCTAAAAACCTCTATATTATTTTCTATCTTTAAGCACTGGGGGCTTGATCCTACATTTATTTAAGTCAATGGAAAAGTGCACATTGACTTTAATGATGCAGGATCAGTGCCCTGGCACATCTCTTTTATTGAGATTTCCAAGGATGACTCACTCCTCCAGTATGCACTCTTTTTCTGGGTTGATCTCAAGTCCAGAGCCCATCAATACATGAGAAGTTTGGGGCTAGATTTTTCAAGTCAATAATGAGGCTTATTGTTATGAAGGGGAGACCACAACTCACCCGGGAGAGTCAGCAAAGAATTTAACCTTAACACAGAGAAATAGAAGAAAATTAATTAAATACTATTCTATTGTATAGAGGTCCAATATCTGAGCATCTTCCAGTAGTGCATTAAGCAATGTGAGTAACATCTGTCTCATCTGGTTTGTTCTTTCTCTCCTCCTTTCCTCGGGGGGAGAATTGTGTGGTGTTCTGTTTTGGTGGTTTTTTTTTAAAATGTACATACTACTGTGCATTTATATTAGAGCAGGTGAGGTTGAAGTGTGCTTTGCCTTGCACTTAGTACAGAAGGTGATGAGGTTTTTGACAGTCTTTAGTTTCTGGGGAGTTCATTTCATACTCTCAGACCTGCCTCCAAGAAAGCTCTGTCCTTGCACAGATAAGCTTTACCCTTATTGTAGAAAGTTCCATTGTCCCTGAAGAGTAGAGATGTTGACCATGATATGACTATCTGAAATTGACTCTCTGAAATCATATGAAAATTATTCTTAAATATAGAGAAAATAGGAAAATAAGCTTAATGAAATTCAGGAATAGTAGAATTTGAAAGCATATTTTCCTAATCATCCACGTTAACTTGAGTCAGACTTTTTATGCAATTGAGCAGTTAAAAGTAGGATGATTATTTAGGCCTTATTCTGAGAAATGGTTGAAACATTTTTCCTGAAATTTTTCAAAAAATTCAGTTTGAGACAGACATGTGGTATGGAAATTTCAGCCCAAATGGTTAAAGTATGGCATCATTATAAGCAACTTGAAAATAGAATCTGTGACAGAGTCCTGTGCTAGCAGGTGAGCCAGCCCTGCATCACTTAGGGTATGTCTACAGAGCAACTAGATACCTACGGCTGGCCCGTGCCAGCCGACTTGGCTCATGCGGCTCAGGCTGATCATTGCTATGTTGACTTCTGGGCTCGGGCTGGAGCCTGGGATCTAGGACCCTCTCACCTTGCAGGGTCCTAGAGCCTGGCAGTCTACACAGCAATGAAACAGCCCCAGGGCCCAAGAACCCCTTGAGCCCAAGTTGGCTGGCACAGGCCAGCTGTGGGTATCTGATTGCTATGTAGACACACCCTTAGGTAACAGATCCCCTGGAGAAAGATTATTGGTGAATATGTGGCTAATGAACTGATCAATCCAGGAGCTGATGAACCAATAAGCCATCAGCTGAGGGCTATAAAAGAAGGCACAGGAAGGAAGTGAAGGAGAGGACTGAGTTAGCTGAGCCCAGTATGCTTTGAGATCCTCATCACAGGGTGGGGTGGAGCATGCCCTATTACACATTCTTATCATGGAAAGTGTTGGGCAACCATAGCTATGTGAGCCATTACCTGTGCTGTCTGTAATAATGTAAAGAAAACCTCACCAGGTGTACATTTTAAAGATGGAAAGATATTCTATAAAGATATTTGACTATAACAGGGTTCAAAAAAGAACTAGACAAGTTCATGGAGGATAGGTCCATCATTGGCTATTAGCCAGGATGGGCAGGGATGGTGTCCCTAGTCTCCGTTTGCCAGAAACTGGGAATGGGTGGATGGATGGATCACTTGATGATTATCTGTTCTGTTCATTCCCTCTGGGGCACCTGGCATTGACCACTGTCAGAAGACAGGATACTGGGCTAGATGGACCTTTGATCTGACCAAGTATGGCTGTTCTTATGTTCTAGAATGAACCTGATTGGTATGGTGATAAATGAGTATCAAACCTGGTGCTTCCTTATATCTTGAGAACACAAGGCAACTTCTTGAAGTTCATTTACTCTACTGTTGAATAAATCTTAAGGTAGCATAGACCCAAACTATTGATGATAATTACACTTAGGTAAACAGACTATAGTAGAGTCAGCATTTATTCACCACTGCTCAGCTAATAGTCAGGATTCAATAACTTGATAGAAAAATAATTTCCCAAAATATATCAAGGTCAGTATTAATCAGGAGAGAATACTTTGTGATATTGACCCAAACCAGAATTCAGTATAGGGAAAATCTAGCCCCTATCTTTGTGGAGAGGGGTTGGGCTCCCCAGGTAATATGGTTTCACTGTTCAAACTGGTGGACCTGAGATATAGGGATGCTGTGCAGTTGGAGGGAGTGGGGCCTGTATAGGCTTGGGCAGGAGAAGAGAAAGTGCAGAAGAATCCACTGCTGTGTGAATCCTCCTTTTCTTCCCACCACTGGCCATTTTGAGAAGAGGATTGTTCTTTCCTATTTCCCATGCCTGATCCAACTTCTAGACTCAGGTGCTGAGCTCTGTATTTTGGCCTATCTAGAAGGTTCCATATGTTCCATTAGAAAAAATAAGCAACTATGACATTTCAGGCTGAATTCTGGGGCACTCAAAAGCAATAGTATAGACTGTGCTGTAGAGAACAGAGTACATTCTGTTCCATTGTAGTGGTTTATTTGCACATGTTATCTGTTGGATAATCTATTAATTCAAAAAACAACTGATATCAAAGGTGACTTTGGCATCACATTAAATGGACAGAAGGTCAAGGGACAAATCAGTTTTATCCTGGTAAAGGCAAAAACTGAGAGTAACCTCACTGGGCTTGATTCAACCTTGATAGATGAAAATTGCTGCCCCCTGGGCAGCTGTGCCTCCTGGGGGATTCACCCTCATGGAAGGACAGAAATGTTAGCACTGATGCTCCCTCCTGGGGTTCTAGGTGGAGAGAACAGTTTTAAAGTATCATTAGGTACCATCTAAGATCTGTCAGTGGAATCAGTGCATTATCAAGCATCCTAGCCATTGCCTTATATAGCCAGCATCCCCCACATTCAATGCAGCTCCAGTCCTGCAGTAGAATGGCAATGTGACCTCGATGCTGCTGTGGCATCCCCCCTGGTCTGGGTAGGTTTTACACATCTAGAGGTCCACAGTCTGGAGTCTGCCAGTAGAAATCCAAGAGTGAATCAGTTTCCTTGACCTAAGTGTCAAGGATTTACACCACTGTAAGCTAGAACCGAATTTGGCTCTGGTTCATCATCATGTAGCTTTGAGATGTTTGATGTCAGAGGTGAACAGTTGCTAATGCTAGCTATTGACCTCTGCTTTAAGAGCAAAATAAGTGAAATCCAAGTTTGAATATTGAATGTTGCTGGTGGATCTCAGCCGCAGTCAATAAAACTGTGATAAATGAAGGAGTAGGGGGAGCAGCTCTCTTTTATAGACACCCAGCCAGCATCTATAAAGTCCCTCTTAGAAACTGTTCCCTAATTGCTCTACCTGTAAAGGGTTAAAAAGATTCTCTGCTATGCATAGGTAAAAGGAAGTGAGTGGGCACCTGGCCAAAAGAGCCAATGGGAAGGCTAGAACTTTTTACAATTGAAACAAGACCCCCATTTTGTCTGTCTGTGGTTGTTCTCCCAGAGAGAAGGGAGAGAAGAGTTATGCTGTGAGAAGCTTGGGCCAGGTATGGAAAAAAATCAGTATCATACCTAGAAACTACTTATTTAAAACCCCACATATTTAAGTAGATCAGGAAATGGCTAGGAAGATGCAATTAGGTTTAATTCTTTTATTTCTTTATGGCCTGTGAATTCCTTTGTGCTAACCCCAGGTGCTTTTTGTTTTGCTTGTAACCTTTAAGCTGGATCTCAAGAAAGCTATTCTTGATGCTTAATCCTTGTATTTTTTCTTTTTAAATCTAGCAACTGCCTAAGTTCCCAGATGTATTTTCTCTTTTTTATTAATAAAATTTACCTTTTTAAAGAACAGAATTGGATTTTTGGGTCTTGAGAGGTTTGTGCATATGTTTAATTAGCTGGTGGCAACAGCTGGTTTCTTTTTTTTCTTTCTCAGCTCTTCCCTGGAGTGGGGTGGGAGGGTGTGTGAAAGGCTTGAGGGTACCTCTCAGGAAGGAATTCCCACATGCGCCTTCCTGTGTTCTCAAAGGGGTTTTGCACTTGGGTGGTGGCAGCATCTACCCATCCAAGGTCAGAGAAAAGCTGTAACCTTGGGAGTTTAATACAAGCCTGGAGTGGCCAGTGTTAATTTTTAGAACCCTTGCAGGCCCCCACCTTCTGCACTCAAGTGCCAGAGTGGGGGATCAGCCTTGACAAAAACTTGTGTATAAGGACTGCAGCGCATTTATGTAGCCTTTCAAAAGTAGAAGCCATTAAGAAATTTAAAAAAAAAAATCCACTCAGATTTCAGAAACAAAAGGAAGATCCCTTGAGCAGAATGATATTTCTGCATTGAATGTGACAATAATATCCAAGAGAAGTACAGGATCACGAGTGCCTTAATTTGGAATGACATCTGAATTTGCAGAAGAAAAAAAGAAGTCTTTATACAGCAGAGATAAGCAATTAATCTCAAATATTTGATCTGCCTCATGGACATTGTCTGGAATATAAAATACTTGGTTTTGTTTCAGCCCATCGACAAATTGTGCTGTCCAGTATAATTAGTTTGAGATAACTCAGGACATGTTATTAAATGATTAGATGACCTTTAATCTAAATGGGAATTTTAGCACATTTCAGTCATTCAAAACCATCAAGGAAAAAGAATTATTACATTTCTAGAGGAAAAAAGTCAAAGTCTACTTTATATAAGGAGGTGGCTGGTAAACTGGACCAAAAAAAAAAAATGCAGGTATCTGCATAAGCACTGAGGAAAAGAAAAGATACAAAACACTGAGTTAATAAAAGAAAAACAAACAAAACCAAACCTCCAAAAATCTCCACAAAAAGAGCACACCAAAGAGGCAAGGGCAGGACAATCAAATAACTCATCATGCATTTTGGGGCACCTGATGGCCCTTTGCCCCTAATCCCAAGAAGCCTTCATGAGAGGGAAGGCTGGATCTGCATCTGGATTCCAATATTCCATTTCCATCCTCACTCATGCCAGGATTTTGGCAGGAGTTGGAAAACATTCTTGTACCCATTACAGTAGCGGTTTGAGTAACCTGTGCACAAAAAAGGCAAGTTTCACCAACAGACAGTTTGCAGGACTAGGTTTATGTACATCACTAGAGGTTGAATCAGTCAAAGATCCATGTTTATCAAACATAGTCCATTCATCTGCTCCTAATATTAGTTTTCTTTTTATTTTGAATTTCAGGTGTCACAGACTTTGTCAAGGTGCCCCTGCTGGACACTCACCAGGCAGATGCATTTGGGCCCTACATACTGGACCTGTGTGCTTTTGCAGCTTTCCTGAGTCTAAGCAGAGGCCATGCATTGCTTCTGGCTATGAGTTTCTAGGCCCCCTCAGGATGTAGATTCTTTTTCTGCCTCCCTTTCTGAGAGCTGGGACTCCATGGCCCAGCTGTATAGGGCCTGAAACTAGCACCAGCTCCCTAGACTTCCCAGTTGCTTAAGCACACACACCCCAGGCTCCAACCTTGTGGGCACTCTGTTTTATAGTTTACCTCTTCAGGGACACATGACAGTTGAAACAAAAAGACACAGACTTTGCACAAGGTTTCTAGCCCAATCACCCTTCACTTTAGATATCACAAGAGATAAATACCTGTATGCTGTCCCCTGCCTTAGTTTTCTCATCTCTCTTGAGCATTCTTTGCAATCTAGACAGAATCCTCAATGGTATCTATGCTCATGGCAACTCATGACTTCTTCTCCAAAACATGGAGTCTGATTTCACTCCTGCTTCTGGTCTCTTCTTCCTTTCGAAGGCAACTGGTAAGAGAACCTTCCTTTTATAACTTCCAGTCCTCTTTGTCAGGTGACTCCTTAAGTCAGGCTCAGTGCCTCCCCACCATCCAGTGATCAGTTGCCTGATTACCAACCCACCTGCAAGGACTTGTTCTTTTGGATGGTAGCCAAATCATTGACCTAGGGTGCCTCCATTCTAATAAACAATCACCAAGGTTTAATGACCTTCTGTTGTTAGCCCTAGGTCAAGGAATTTCAAACCAAGGTGGAGGTAAAAAGACAGCAGAGAAGGCAGAACAGCCTTACAATCAAAATGGAATTTGTAGTTTGATATAGATACATATAGAGAGTTCATAATCTCAAACAGAATTAGTACACCATGCTATGATCTGGTGTTTGAAATTCTGTATGTTGTCCATGAATCAGTCATCAGCTGGCAAAAATAAATAATAATGAGCTCATTTCACTAACAATGGACTCATAATTATGCCAGCTGTTCAGTCTGTAAAGGCTTTTCTTTTTCTTCCACAATAGAAAAGGTAAAGCTGTCCTTCTTGTTTGTCTTTTTGATTTCCAGATATTAAAAGAAAACTAAGTGAACTTGATTTGCATTTCAGGATGGCAAAACCTCTGCTTGATTTCTAGGATCTCTTTGGCAAGTCTCTGTATACGGGGGCAATATGGAGCTTCACTACTGCAGCAGGAACTACATAAAGTGTTGGGGTTCACTGGCATGTAGGGGGAGTGGATTTTTAGGAAAGTGGAGCATGTACTCTCACCCTGGTCACCCGGCAATGCTTTTTGGGGATGAGAAGAGCCATAATCCTGCCTCCTCCCTGCATACTCTGGGGTGTCTAGTGCCCCAAGGGGATGCCAGTAGGCAGCCTCCCCCTTATAGCTATTATCTCATTGTTTCCTTGTTCTCTCCTGTCTGTCTGCCTGCCTATCTCCATCTGCAGTTTCCTGTTGTTTGCTTAGATGGTAAACTCTTTAGGGAAGAGGTCATCTTTTGGGTTCTGTGTTTCTACAATGCCTAGCACAATGGGGTCCTGTTCCTTGACTAGCGCTGCTAAGTACTATGGTAATAAAAGCTACAAGAGAAAATGAAAGCCTTCCACTGTGCTTTCTGTCTGGGGTTCTAAGAGTTCCCTTATTCATGCACTAATTTTGAATTATTTTTGGAGATTACTATACAGGAGTCAAACAGGACTAAATTGTTCCTCTGAGGCAGAGCCCTGCAATAGGTAGTGTAAAAATAGGCACATTGCGGTGGGACTGCCAGGAGAAATTCTGGCTGATTCAGCATCTGTTCCTTCTCTTGGTGTCCAGGGAGTGCATGCTGGAGTGGCAGCTCACCTTAAATGGGTGCAATGTCCGTTCCTCTCCATTCTCAGCCACCTCTTTTGGCGAGTGGAGTGAGGATCATGGCCTTTGGCCCCCCACTCATCAGGAAAGTCTATTGTGGCTGAGGGCCCTAGTATGGGGAGAGGGATAGCTCAGTGGTTTGAGCATTGGCCTGCTAAACCCAGGGTTGTAAGTTCAATCATTGAGGGGGCCATTTAGGGATCTGGGGCAAAAATCTGTCTGGGGATTGGTCCTGCTTTGTTGAGCAGGAGGTTGGACCAGATGCCTCCTAAGATCCCTTCCACCTCTGATATTCTATGATGATCTGTGCTCCCTAGGCATAGTGCAGGGACACATGGTAGGGGAGACTCCTTGAGCTCTCTCTTCCCTTGTGCTCCCTCTTAGGGACAAAAACACAATCTGGACCATGGCATTGACTTAACATTTTCCTCATAATTCTGGAGTCTCCACCATAAAGCCTTTCCCTGCAAGTTCAATAGCTTCATCTGCAATTTAAAGTATATCCAGATTGCTGTTCCAGCTACATCAGTTCATGTACCCATTTCCTTGACATTTGGACACTTTGCTGATTATCTCAGAAGCTTTAAATGGATGTATTTGCCATCTGCACTACAGAGAGTGGAAACTTCTGACAGTGGAAACCAGGGGGACAGCGTCACAGCAAATAGTCAGCAAAATTAGCCCTGTTCTGTTGTGTAAAACATCAAAGGTGGCAAAGAGAAGCAATGCAATGTCTTTCTTGGACTAGAGAAATAAAATCATATTAATGGCTAAAATCTCTTGGGCATAAAATAAATATCATACATTAGATATTGCTCTTTGACTGCTTCCGCAGATAAAGGCAAACCCAATACACAGTGGTTAGGGGCTGTTTAGTGAGCAGGCCCATTGGTGTCAGTGGTGACTCACTAGAGTATGGTCTGAGGATTTTGGACAAAAAAGATTCAAACACTTTGCAAACATTAGCTAATTAATTATAACACTAGTCTCCAAGCTAAGTGTTATCCCTATTTTATAGACAGGGAAACTGAGTAAAAGAGTTTGCACGACTTGCCCAGGACTACACAGAGTTCTGATGTTCTCATTTCACAGTCTGCTGCTCAGAATTACTTGTCTATCAACTTTCCTAGAAGATTGGTATTAGACATACTAGAATATAATTTTCTATTGGACCCAAAATAAACCAGCAAAAACGAACAAACCATATAACTTACTAGCCAATTTAGTTAAAAATCACACCAAACATCTGTGAAAAGTTTTACACAATGTAAATACTCAGCTATTACAAAATATGTTTGCAACCAATGTTAGTTCTGTTTTCTCAAAATCATAGCATCTCCTGGTTCTCAGGAGCATAGATGCCAATGGTACCGTATGCTCACCAAGTTTTATTTTCCTTCCATATGATCCCTTATTTCTTTTAAGAAGTTTCCTTCTCAAGTCGGTATTTTAAATTTAGTATTTAAGAGCTACATGGCAAATAATTACTGCATTCTAGTCCTACTATGATAAGATGCATAAAGGACTCTGGAAACATTTTGACAAACTTTAGTAGCAGCTGTTTAAAGAAACAATTACATTTCTTTGTGGCTCTACCAAGTGTTGTTTGGCTTTTCATTCAGAAGGCAGAGGTGAGTTTCATGACTTTAGAACTACTATCCACAAGTTTAGGTTTCCATGTATTCTGACCTTCTCAAATTTAAAAGTAACTTGCCTGAAGAAATAGAATCATTTGCAAAGAGAAGTCAGCCCACTTTTGTAAACACTACATGGCTCACTGATCCCTGTTTCTGCCCATATATCAGTAAACTTAAATATGTTTTGGAATAGAGACCTATACTGCCCCAGATTCAGCTGAAAATGGAGTGTCCGCTGTGGATGGGAATACAAGACATTGCCATTATCCAGGGTCTCAAAGTGAGATAGATTTGGGAGATGTGAATTCATATATTCTTTCCTAAATAGTAAATGTAATTTCATTTCTAAACCCTTTATGCTTTTAATGCAATAAAAGAGAAGGCAGCTGTATACAAACCATTTGGTAGCAGCTGAATGTTCGGGTTATTTGGGACTCTGTTAAATCTTTTATACGAAATGTCTTAAGCAAACTACTACCAGCTGATCCCTGTCTTCTGCATCCCGAATCTGGCAGAACTGCATACAGTTTTTCTAATGACCATATTTAACTGCTGAAAATTTTCTTCTATGCAATAAGGGACTACATTTTGGAGAAATTAGGACAATACCCCCCTTCTTTCTGCAGTCTACCATGCTATGCAGTATAATAGAACCAAGATAGTCTTGAATAATGGATCTCAGATTAATTTAAAGATAAGGTAACTTTTATACTTTAACTTTTTACCAAGTAAATACTGTGCATTCTGGTACTATAGATAGGACTCTGGCAAGCAGAGAAATAGAAAAAAAAAGATAAATGTGTGTGTGTGTATATATATATATTCTACATGTCTGTGTGATCAGAGAAATCTTGCAACAAATTCATGTGGGGACATAGATGGCAATCCTAGGAGCGTCCAGTGATTAAATTAGTTGTTGGCATAAATTAGAGCAGTGTCAAGGCCTCCCTATTAGCCATAAAAGCAATTATAATAATAAAAACAGTACATACAGTGCTGGAGAAAACTTTGTCCTCTTGCTTCTTAGGGGCCCAATCCAACACCCCCACCCCACCCCCAAAAAAGTCAATGGAAAGACTCCTATTGACTTTAATGCCAGTTGGATTAGGTCCCACAAGATCAGACCCCAAAGTAGTAGCCATACTCCAGGCAAAGCATGAAACAAGGATTAAATCAACACTTCTAGGTGTCAGAATTCAAGTGTCCCCCTCTTTTTGCACACACATCCCCCAACCACGTGCTGAAATTCTTGGCTAACTGAAGATAATTCCCATGTACTCTCATTAACATTTTCAAGAAGCCTGAGAACAAAGATTTCTAGAGAGCTTGAATAAATTGGAATGATTTTGTATTTTCTTGGTGCAATTACATTTCATAAAACTTATTTATTATGATTACAGGGTACAAGTAGCTTTCATCCTTTTCTCACTCATTACACTGTTTCTGGTTTCCCGCATGTAAACAAGAAGCAAAGGAAATTAATATACTACAAAGTACATGGTAGGCTATTACAAATCAAAACCATTAATGTAAAGTTGTCCATGACACTTGGAATACATTTCCTGCTCTTTAAAAATGCACACTGAGAAATCCATGGTCTTCAAACCTTAATATGAGATGAACTGAAATCAAAGAGTTTTTTGGGTTTTAGGGTGGGTGTTCAATTTTCATGGCTAACCCCCAGCTGAACTACATAATATAACACAACATTGCCATTTTTAGGGATGCTTTAGACCAGTGGCTCTTAACCTGGGGTGCACGCACCCTCTGGGGGTGCAAGATGCCCTTTTGCGAGACATGCCAGATTTTTTAGAAGGTAAATCATCGAAAACACAAATTAAGCACAGGCGTATTAAGTACAACTACTTTGTTTCATCAAACCTATATATTTATTAACATTATACTTTTTTTTTAACAATTGCTGTAATATACAAACAAAAATATATCTAGGTTTAAAGAACTGACCTACTTCAACGATTTTTGATAAGGGGTGCGAGAACATATTTTGATTTTTGATAAGGGGTGCGAGAACATATTTTGATTTTTGATAAGGGGTGCGAGAACATATTTTGAGAACCAGAGGGGTGTAGGCTGCAGTAAAAGGTTTAGAACCTGGCTTTAGCGCAATGACCATTTCTGGTTAGAGTGGTATAGGCAGTGAGGAAATGGTAAGACTAGAGTTGTTTTCTTATAGTCTGTAAAATATATTTTTGCAAGGTTTGTGTATTAGGTTGTTTTAGACAGAATCAAATGTTACTTGTGCCTACAAATTTTTAATTATTTTTTTATCCACTAAGTATTATCTTTAAAATGTTCTATGGTAGTTTGAGCTGGCTGTTTTTCCATTCTAGAAGATATTATGGGTGATGGTACAGTTCACTAGGTCCTGTAGCCTAGAAATCACAGGTGGCTTTAACAGGGGTTCACAGGTTCAGTTGCACACACAGAAATCATGAAACCATGGGTGTAAAAACAGGCAAACATACATGTCTCCTCGCCAGGTGCAGATGGAAAGCCCCTGGGGTGGGTGATGGAAAGTGAGTTTGCCCGGCTCTCATCCTGCAGTGGCAGCTCCTGTCCCACAGTACTGGACCTGACTCCCCATTGCAGGCATTGAGACCTGATTCATGGAGTTGCAGCCCCACTCAGGTTTGGCCAGGCTGCCTCTCTGTCAGTGCCCCCTTCTGCAATTTAGTACAGTGCATCCATTGAATCAGGAGGCTACATCTGCCTCTGCTAGAAACCCATTCTTATAGGATTAATTCAAATTGGAAATAACAATGCAAATAATCACCTTCTGGAATAGATTACTAAGGCTTGTGGTAAATTCTCCATTGTGTGTTACATAGGAGGTCAGATTAGATTATCATAATGGCCCCTTCTGGATTTAGTCTGAAATTAGAGGGGCTGTTGAAAACTCATGAGTTTGGATAGGCCGGAGAGAGGTTTGTGATAACCACTTACAAAGAATTTTGCAAAAGAGTTTATTTTCTCTCCCCAAAAGGGTATATAATCAATAAAGATCAAGGATCAGATTCTCTATTGAGAATCTCACTCCAGTTCGTGATTTTCATGGATAGGATATCAAGGCACAGCTGAGCTGTGGAGTGCATCCAGTACAGGGACTCAGAGGTGGTATCTCTGCTGTTTGCAGATGATATTGTCTTTCTTGCTTCTTCAGATTGTGATCTCCGATGTGCATTCAAATGTTTCTCTGCTGGCTGGGATGAGAATCAGCACCTCCAAATCAGAGGTCATGGTCCTCTCCTGGAAGGAAGTGGACTGCTCTCTCCGGGTGAGGGGGGAGCAGCTGCCTTTAGTGGAAGAGTTCAAATATCTAGGGGTCTTGTTCACGAGTGATGGTAAGCAGGAGCGTGAGATTGACTGTTAGATTGGTGCGGCAGGCATGCGGCGATGTACCAATCCATGGTGGTGAAGCGGGAGCTGAGTTCTCGGACAAAGCTCACAATTTACAGGTCGATCTACATCCCCATCCTCACCTATGGTCATGAACTTTGGCAATGACCGAAAGGATAAGATCACGGGTACAAGCGGCAGAAATGAGGTTTCTCCGCAAGGTGGCTGGGCTTACTCTCCAAGACAGGGTGAGGGGCTCGGCTATTCGGGAGAGCCTCAGCGTAGAGCTGCTACTCCTGCAGATTGAGAGGAGCCAGCTGAGGTTGTTTGGGTACCTGATAAGGATGCCTCCTGGGAGGTTTCCTTTGGAACTCTACCAGGCACTTCCCACTGGGAGGAGGCCCCAAGGCTGACCCAGAACATGCTGGAGGGATTATATCTTCTGTCCGGCCTGGGAACGCTGAGGAATCCCCCAGGAGGAGCTGAAACCTGTTAAGGAGGTCTGGTCCTCCCTATTCTCCATGCTGTCGCCACGACCCTCATCAGGAAGAGCAGCATAAAGGAAAAAGAATAAGTTTATTTTCTCCCCCCAAAAGGGTATATAATCAATAAGGATCAGATTCTCTATTGAGATCTATCCCTTTTGTATCACTCAGGCAGCACAAAGGTGTCAGCAACTGGCTACAAATGGCCAGCAGAAAATTCCCCTTGCATAGAAAAATTCCCTGTCTGGGTCTCTGCCCTTCTTCTCATCGGTTGCAGCTTAGGGGATGTACCAGGAAAGAGAGTGGCATACCAGGCAAGGAAGGGGACATGTCAGAGGGGCTCTGCTGTACCAACTCTTCACGGACATGGGATCCATTAAGGATCTCATATTAATGGCATATGTTAGAATAGCCCAGCAGCTCCTCTAAGCATCACTGAGACTGACCAGGGTTGGCATATACCAGCCACCAGGAACAGAGAGCCATAACTAGCTGCCTCAGTATCCCCCTCTTCTGTGCTGAATGGTGCTCAGGCACAGGATAGGACCTGGCGTGATGTGTATGTCAACTACAATGGAGTTAATGTGAATAGCAGAGAGGAGGGTTTATTGCGCAAGTAGAGTGCTTTTTATATTCTCAACATTTTTGTTTTCAAGATGAATTATTGTTTTTGCATCACACACTCAAACAGCATGCACTAAACTGTTTTGTATCAGAATCACAAGAGTAGCAAACATCTGGATCCATGAGGCCAACCCTATTCATTTCCACTAGAGCAGAGGTTCTCAATATTTTTCTTTATGAGCCCTCCCCCCTCCCCCGCCCACACACACACATGCTATAAAAACTCCATGGCCCACCTGTGCCACAACATCTGGTCTTCTGCATATAAAAGCCAGGGCTGGTGGTAGGGATAGCAAGCAGGGCAATTGCCCAGGGCCCAAGCCCACAGGGGGCACCGAGAAGCTAAGTTTCTCAGGCTTCTGCTTCAGCCCCAGATGGCAGGGCTCAGGGCTCTGTGCTTCAGCCCCATGCTGTGGGGCTTCGGCTTTCTGCCCTGGGCCCCAGTGAGTCTAATGCTAGTCCTGTTTGGCGGCCCCCCTGAAAACTGCTTGCGGCCCCGGACCCCTGGTTGAGAATCACTGCATTAGAGTTCATAGTACCCTAATGCAGTATGAAGCACAAGGTTTGTGTTGTTGCAGACATCTTAAAACCCTTACAAGATTACTTCCCATTTTTCTCCCCATCCACCACCTCTATACTAATAAACAAGTCATTTGCCCATCATTTTTCAAAGGCTGAAATCTTGATGCATGAGTTCTAACTCCCACTCTTAGTTAGCTGCCTGCTGGCAGGTTTTCTGACTCTGTTTCAAGGAATTGTGATTTCCAGGAGCAACAATAAGCTATTAGTGTGTGCTTGCTTGCTTATAATTGTTTTTTAAATCCTTAATCTTTTATCGACAAGTATATTTCAGTTTAAAAAGTGCTATATGGAGATGTAAGATAGAAGGGAGTTCCAGAAGTAGCATAAAAATGAGCCATGTTAGAGGATATCATTACAAAATTCCCCCCCAGTTTTAATACCAACCCATCTTGTGAAAACAGAGAAGGAAAAAGAATAGCACCAAAGAAAATAAGATGATAAAGAAAAGAAAGATGGATGATAAAGCAGACAAAGAGGAAACCAAAGAAACATTATCAGAATTTACCAGCCTGCATCGATAATCATTATGATATTTAGTGAATCAGTGCTGTGATGCAATTATTAAGCCCTATAACTATTCAATGATACATGTAATATAGAATAAATGTTGACATTATCTAAAATATAGTGCCTAATTCACCGTTGTGTTATTCCAGATTAACATCAGAGTTGCTATAGTTTAATCAGTATTCATTCTCAATAATGGACATGATGCCAACAAGTGCTGGCACCAAGAGGTTAATGTGTCACCTTTTTCCTCTCTTCAGTTCTGATCTTAATGGCCTTACTGCAGTGTAAAGATGGAATAACACAGCGGTGAGTGAGGCCTATAATCTCTTTCATATCTTTTGCCAACATGACCTCTATTTCTAAAGAGATGGAAAAGAGGAACAGCTATCAGTAACTGAGTGTCAGTTGCAGCTGTTAGCTACTCGATTTTCCACTTCAGTTTCCTTTAATAACAGCAGATATCATATTGCGGAAAATAAGATTAGAGTTAATAGAGAGATTTCATCATGCAGCCATATGTGTCCAGGTTTAGGAAATATTTGTTACCATTATGCATATAACCAGTAACTGTGGTAGTAGCAAGTGAAAGAAATAATCAGAGAAAATAATGTGATGATAACCTTGAACATCTACCAGCTGCTATAGGAAGCAGATGGGATCTTGGTTTAACATCTCTTTTCATAGTAAACCTTTCAACAGCTAGGTATGTGTATAAATATTTAAATCCATAACATTCTTGTTCAATAAGAATCATATTGGTAACTGCAAGATTATACCCATAATTTCAATTTGTATCTTTAAATCAGATGTTTTTACCAAGCTAATAGTAACTACCCATTATGCTGTCTCTTTCTAGCTGTAATATATCCATGATAATTTTATATTATCTGCCATTAGTACTTGCAAATTGTTATTAATGGAAGTATTCTGGAAGTTTGGAATAGTTTAATGGGTTAGTTTGTTTTTTTCCCCTCCATGTATAAAACTCATCTTGTTTGATTTTGATATCATATAAGTATTGTCTAACAATATTACTTCACCCACCCTCCAATATCCTGGGACCAACATGGCTACAACAACACTGCATACAACAATGGAAGATATTGATTCTTTCTAATGAGTCATGAGAAGTCACTTTGAGGTGAGTCTTAGTCTGCTGTTCCAGATGAGGAGCTATGTGAATGAGCTGCCAAATTATTTTTTTAGAAAATGTGTGCACTGCATTGTAATCATAAGTATGTCTGATAATTAAAAGAGAACAGACATAATTATACCATGTGTAGAATTTTCATTAGCTTGTTTAAAAATAGTTACCTTGATCATTAGAGTTTCATTAGTACACAGAAGAATCACAGAAAGACATTCCAAAGGAAAAATTAGCCAGTATCCACAATCAAGCTGACTGATTTTGCAATATTCCATAGTGCTTGAGAGTGATGGTGGGGAAATAACAGATTAACTTTTTGATACCAACAATTGCCTCCATCATGTCTGCTGCTGAATAAACATATCAAGGACAAGACATTTTGACTCTTGATGTCCAAGGCAGTGATGGATTTAATTGGTTAATTGGAAACTGACATTTTCACTGATGGAATCCAGAGGTTATGCACTATTGTAGTCTGATGTGTGAAAGGTGATATATGTGTGAAGCTTTCTGAGGTAAAATCACTCCCAAATTCTGCTTCAGAAATCTTCTGATCCTAGTGCGTTCAAGTCACTGAGGATACTCCATGTAGAGTGCTGAAAAATAAGGCCGTTTGCAGCTTACAAACACATTTTGGGTCTCATTTAACTTGATATTTCTGTTTGTGTATCTTTGGGTATGTCTACACTGCGAAGTTGTCGACAAAACTTTTGTCTTTCATGGGTACTTTAAAAAGCGCCCCCACGAAAGACAAAAGTTTTGCCGAAGCAAGTGGCAGCGCTCTCCTGCCGACAAAGTTAATGCCGCTCGCGGGGCTGGAAGTATTTTGTCGGCAAACGAGCTGACAAAGTACCGACCAAGAGCGTTTACACATGCTGACTTTTAGCGACAAGGCTGTATCGACACAGTCTTGTCACTAAAAGCTGTGTGGTGTAGACAATCCCTCATCAGTGTCTTTCTGTACTTTCCTTTAGATCAGTGTTTGAAAGTAAAAAAAATCGACTTCTTTTGTAACTTTTGTTATATTTGTAAGAGGCTTTTTGTTTTTAAAAAAGTTTCAACTAAATCCAACACCTTAGAACTCTAAAGAGAGATATTATTGCAGCCAATTGCTATTATACATCATTTACTGTTTATTCACATCCAGTCTGATGCAAGGCCTAATAAAGTCAATTGAAAGACTCCCATTGATTTCAATGGGCTCTGGGGATCAGACACTATTCTTTGTGATATTTAATACTTGAATGCATTAGCACACATTGTAAATTATCAGTGGTAGACAGGGAAAACACAAAAAAACTACCCTGAACCATAAGAATGTTTGACAACAAAGATGTAGTTCCATTCTGAAAGTAGCCTGAGAATTACAACTGTGATCCAAGTAAATTAAAAATTATACCTGGAACTTATTTTATACCTTTAAAATGTGGTAGTGTGAATTGAGTGTACAAAATATTTAGTCAAACAAGAGTGGCAAACAACTCATTTAGACTGAATTTCTGTCTAATGGAGGAACTCACTTCTGAAGGGAGGGATTGATATAAATAATATGGGGTTTCAGTATATATGTAGTATTTTAACAGTTAAGCCTTTGTTTTTCATTACATCATAAATATAATGCAAATAAATTGTTTAATCACTTTCTCTGATATGAACTAAATGATTATGCCTTTTCAGAATATAAGGAACAGAATGCTCATAATAAACTATGTGACAGATTGGTTTTAGTCTGTCAACAATTCACATTTGATACAGAGTAGAGCTAATGTCAAGAGGAAAATCTAAGAATTCTATAAGCCACGTCTATTTAAAGTCAAAGACAGTGCAGACAATGAGCTGTCTATAAATTGACATCTTCAGACAAGGAGGTTAATCATACTCAAAAAATATCTTCTAACAACAGACAGTCAGCCAAAGAGTGGGGTGAGGGAGTTGCAAATGTGGCCAGAAAGTCCATAGTTGTGTGGCTCTACCTTCAACAGCATATTTAAGGTAAAAAGTGACCCAGGAAAACCGATCCTGAAACTGTTTAGGCACAGAACTGAATACAACCCTCTGTGAATTTGGAGACAGGAAACACCACTTTGGCTCTATGTCTACACTACAAAGTTTGGTCAATATATGTTATGTTGGCTTACAGCTGCCAGCTTCTATATGTCATTCAGGCATGTGCACAGTTGGTTGCTTGCGTCGGTGCTGCATGTTCTGATCACAAGTAGTTGCATCGATAGAAAATGTAATACACCATGGATAGATATTCCCTCTGGTACAAAGCCTTGTGGGACATTTTAGCAGTGCTTTGTGGGATACCAGCAATTCCCTCAGGGATTTTTGGGGAATTAGGGGTCAAGTTCCCACAATCCCACATTCTCCATCCCATAATGCTTATTCCATGCTATAATTTCATGCCATTTTAAACATTTCCACTGCTTTTCAGTCTCTGACATCTCTCTGGCAGAAGTATGGCTCCTGTACAGCTCAGCTCAATTCTTATGACTATTGCTAAGACACGACACACAATTCTCCTGTATCTGTGAAATTTCAGTGACTACTACAACCAGCAGTGCAATGAGGATGATGAATGGATGAAAGAATAAAAATGCCAGGTTGCTGCTGGCATTCATACAACCATTCCACTTGTTAAATTAGCATTTCAGGGCCCAAGAAATGAGCACTGAGTAGTGGGATCGCATTGTAATGCAGATAGAAGATGATGAGCAGTTGCTGTAGAACTTTTGGATGCGAAAGGCCACATTCCTGGATCTGTGTGCTGAGCTCTCTGGCACAAAGATGCCAGAGTAAGGGCAGCACTGACACTGCTAAAGGGAGTGGCAGTGATGCTCTGGATTGCTGTTGGTCAGTTGGGAATCAGTTCGGAGTTGGAAAATCCACAGTGGGGGCCATTGTGGTCTGAGCGTGCAAAGTCATTAAGCATATCCTTCTGCACGGGACTGTGACTCTCAGCAATGTGCAGGGAATAGTAGATGGATTTGAAGCAATGGGGTTCCCGAACTGTGGTAGGGCAATAGACGGGATGCATAGCCCTATTCTGGCACCAATTCCACCTTGCAAGTGAGCACATAAACTGAAAGGGGAACTTTTCCAGGGTTCTGCAACCACTAGTGGATCACTGGGGATGCTTCACTGATCATAACAGTGTGGGCTGGGCAGGAAAGGTGTATGATGCTTGCATCTTTAAGAACACAGGACTTTTCCAAAAGCTGCAAGTAGGGATATTCTTCCTTGACTGGCACATTCACTTTGGCAACGTTGACATGCCAGTAGTAAATCTGGAGGACCCAGCCGATCTCTTGCTCCTGTGGCCCAAGAAGCTATACACTGGCTACCTTGACAGAACCAAGAAAAGATCTACGGGCTGAGCAGGTTCCGGGTGCCTGCTGAATGTGCATTTGGTAGACTCAAAGCGTGATGGTGATATTTAATAACTACACTGGATCTCAGGAAGGCACATTCCTATCGTTATTGCTACGTGTTGTCTATTAGGTAATATTTGTGAAACAAAATGGAAAAGGACACTGGATGAGTTGAGGGCTGAGGTGGGCCTGCTGTTTGCTGAATTTTAACAGCCAGACACAAAGGCTATTAGAAGAGCCAGCAGTGGAGCTATAAAGTTGATGGAGTCCTTAAAAAAATCATTTGAAGTCAGCTATCGTCGTGTTATACAGTGCTTTTGGGAACTTGTGTGCCTGTTATGGATTCGTAATGTGGCAAATCTGCTTGGTGCAAACTGGTAAATATACTCTGCATTTCAAAAAAAATAAAACTTTATTGTGTGCAAATAATGGGAAACAAAGCTAAAGTGCAAATAAACAAGTTAAAAACATTTTAGCAGCACTGTAAGAGTGCGATGCATCCTTATAAAAACTGAGTAAAACATGCATGTTTACATATTCAAAAACGTATTACAATGTTTCATTCATGGTAAAAACAAGTAGGGGACTGTGCTTTCTGGTTTATCCTGTAGTTATCACAAATCAGAATAAGTGTAGTCATGGTTCTATTTGTTTGCCCCTGCCATGGAGTGGTAGGGGTAAGGGTTCATGTTCTGCTGCCACCTGGTATGCTGTGGGGTACAGGGATCAGTGATCATAGAGTTTTCCATGGAATGGCAAGGCAGCTGTGTATTCGGTCTTCGGGCATTTAGCTCAATAATGTTCTGCAACATCTGTGTTTGTTGCCTGAGCAAACCCACTTCCTGCCTTACTTCTCAGTCCTTTGCCTCTCCTCCAACAACCAGTCTTTCCATTCCTGGTACTTCACCCTGATTTTAGCCATTTGGCCCCTCCAATCTCCATGTTCACAGTCAGCAGCTGTGGAGCACTGGAGGATAGCACAAAACATGTCCTCCCTGGTCTGCTTCCTTCTTCTCCGATCTGGGTCAGGCATTCAGTGGACATGGAGGGGGCACCTCTGAAGGCCCCCATGCTAGAGGCTGCTGATTAAAACATACAGATACAGCATTATATTTACAGTCAAAAGGGAAAGGGAAGTCTCACAACTCCGTTACATTATTCCCATAAAAACCTTTAATAAAAAATGCTATTGTCACTTTAGCTTTGAAGCACCTTGTTACAGCATCACTCTTCAGCTTAAGCCATGGTTAGTACAGAGTATATGGGGCATGGAAACCGTTGCATAGGAGGTTTAGATGCTGGCTGCTCCTTGGTATGAGTATAGGGAAAGCGGAGTAAATATTGCTAATATTTTCACATGCAGTGGTGATTTTGATTAACATCTCACTCCTGAGGATGACAAAGGTCCAGAGAACACTGCTGCTACTGGCATCCCAAAGCCCCTTGGTCCATATGTTGCTAGCCTGCTTATTGTAATGGTGCCAGCAGAACGCATCACAGAGTGGCATGGGCCTGTCTCTTATCGCCTGGGAAAACACAAGGTTGCCATCCCTAGAAATGTTTGGGAGAGGGTTGCAGAGCATTTTCCATGAAAGTTTTGAGATTGTTCAAAAAGATAATAGAGACGTCCTCTTCAGATAAGCCAAGTACTCCCCATGGGGAGAATTTTGGGCACCCTGTCTAGCCCAACAAGCCAAAGAATGGAAAAGCGAACACCAGCTGTACCTCTTCATTCTACCTCTATCCAGAGGAGGGCAGTGATCTGTTGTGGATTGTGTAAGTCGGACTGCTACACTATATTTTTTTGAATTAATTTTCTAACATGTCATAGTTGATTGAAGTGTCAACTAAGTATGCATTCTAAAGCATTAACTTTAATTGTATTTCCAGTGCTGGTTTTAAAAGTAAAGCGAAGAAGCAAAAGTTGATGAATTTGTTCTCTAACTGGGCAGATGGGTTAGGTGCTATTTTTAAACAGGGAAGAAGGGCAGAGGGAGGCAGTAAGGAGAGGTTTTTGGCATCGAAAAGGGAAACAAACTGCTTGTAAGGAATAATTCATCTGTGCATGTACCTGGGCTCCCGTCCCCTTCATCTCCAGGCTATGTGTGCTTGCCTGGTGGGACTGGCTCAACTACAATGGAGTTTTGAAGAGCTCCTGGCTCGCTGCAGGCTTTGAATCACCCTCCACTTCCCCCATCCCCTCTTCATCCTCTTCCCTGCAGGAGTTATCATGCCTGGGTCTAATGCAGCATCCAAAGTCACATTCTGGGTGCTGGTGGGGTTCCCACCAAGTCTGACATACGGTTTGCAGTAGAAGTGGCAGGCCTTCTGGGTAGCCCCAAATTTGTTGTTGTTCTCCCTCACTTTCTGATAGGCTTGCCAAAGTTCCTTGGCTTTCACCCAGCATTGATTCTCATCCCTGTCATGCTCAAAGTTTAGCATCCCCGATGCAATCTATGTGTAGATATCTATATTCCTTCAGCTGCTCCTTAGTTAGGCTTGCACAGCCTCTTTTTCCCATAGGCCAAGGAGATCCTGGACTTCTGCTCTATTCCAGGCAGGAGCATGTCGAAGTACAGCGCTCTGTCAGTGCAGAGCTGGCATGGTCAGATGCTCGCAAAGGTGGGCTAGAAGGTTTGATCACCAAGGTGGCCAACCAGGAAAAGGCATTTCAAAAACATGTTGAGGTTTTTAAAGAGGACGGGGTGGGGCAGGCTTCCAGGATCGATGACCCCTGGGCAGTAGAGTTCAAAATTGTGACCGGAGTGACCACTGTCATGGGAGATGGTGCATTGTGGGATAACTGCTAGAGGACAGTTAGGGCTGACACAGGTGATGCAGTGTCTACATTAGCACTATGCTGATAAAAATAGTCAACTTTGGCTGTGCATCATTTGGCAGGGGTCCTGGGGGGGGGGCTGTAATTGTGCTTAAGTTGATGGGAGACATATTTAGGTTTGGATAATACAAACCAAAGTTGAAACAAGTCGACTTAGGTCAACCCATCTTTGTAGTGTAGACCAGGCCGGGGGAAGGAGATGTTTGGTGTGATTATAAGCCAGTCATATCAAAGGAGCCAGAAATGCATAAGAGGACTGTGAAAGAGACCTAATACTATAAGCTACATGGGACTGATAGGCTTGGTGGCCAAATGGATCACAAGGGAGAAAAGGAAAAAAATGCTCCCTAGAAAAATAAGTTACTTTACTGTAACTAAGCATAAATATGTACCTGCCTAGCTTAACTCTTTCCAAGTATGAGACTAGATCTGTTATACAGTCTATTTCTTTTGTCTTAATCTCGTTTTTAATTTATTCTTAAAGAACTTTCTTTTTAAATAGACCATTTGAATCTTTGTCAGTTGTCTGCAATTTCATGAAGCCCATCCCTGAGCGGTGAAAAAAACTAAGCAACAGCAGCGAAGGAAGGGTGGCTGGAGTGGAGCACTCTAGGGCCCTGATCCCTGGTGGAAGCTTTTAGGAGCTATGGCATAAAATAACAAATACTGCTATGAATAAAAGGGCATACCTGACCCATTAGGTGTGCCACCCACAGGGCTGCAGTCACATGGGTGCACAGGGAGTGCCTAGTGATTATAGATGGGAATGGAGTTTAAAGGATGTCAACAAAATTCAGATCTAGATTTTGATAACTTCAGAGTTCAGAGATGTTTGGATGTGGGATTCTGATTTGGCCTATTATAAAGATAAAGGGTCAGTTCTAAAATTCTGATTCAGATCCAGTTCAGAATTCAAACATCTTCTACAGTCCACAAGTATTTGAACTGATAACTTTGTACAGGCCCATGTCTAAAGAGCACCGAATTAAAATGGGCCTGATTTTGCCAAGTGTTCCTTTCACCCCCTCCCCATTAGTTTAATTGGCACTGTACTGAATACCACACATATTTGAGCCCCAAGATACCAAATGAACAGCTACAGTCAGATAAAACATCAAGTAAAGGTATATCACTGTCATCTACTATTTTTTTTTTTTGTTCTAGGTGTGTATTGTACAAAAGAGAGATACGGAGAAGATGTATGCCATGAAGTACATGAACAAACAACAATGCATCGAAAGAGATGAGGTTCGAAACGTGTTTAGAGAATTAGAGATCCTGCAGGAAATTGAGCATGTATTCTTGGTGAATCTCTGGTGAATATCTTCTTTTCTGATGTACACTTCTGGTGACTGCATGCATTCACAAACACCTTGCAGTAACACTCATAGTCATTCAGTTTGCTCTTGACAAGGGGCAATGAAAGAAATCTATTGAGTTGTTTCCATGTCATCAATGGATTTCTTGCTTATGTGAAAACTCAGGGAACCTGTCTTGACACTAAGATGTCTACATTTTAAGGCACATTTTGAAATGCATTTGATAAATTATCTTACATGATTTCTTTGGAATATTTTGTTTTTTTTAATAGGTAAACAAGTTCTCTTTCAAATCTGAAAATCAAATAACTGTTCCGCTAATATTTTTCAAGTTAAATTTAAAATAATTTTGCAATTCAACATGTTAAAGGGAAGTTTGGCAAAGGAACCTTGATGCAGTCAAACAACTTAGTCACGGTAATTTATGTATGGAGATACTGATCACTGTGATTCTGTCCACGTTCTTTACTGTTTCATCGTGAATTGTGTGCTATAATTCGTGCATCAGGCACAAACTTGAACTTAAAGAATTAAAAGAAACTGGTAGCTCTCCATGATGTAGATTATGTTTACCATCTTAATAATAAATAACAATAAATAATAATAATAATACCAGCAACATTTGTACATGGTACAAATGTGCTAAAAGTGTATGGGGATTTACACATGGTTCCTGTCTCTCAGGAATCTTTCATTCTAAAGGACTTGATCTTGCAAACACTTGCTACTGGACTAGGTAAATGGAGTGCTCTGGGTCATAAGCATTAGAAGTAAGATTTTGCTAGGTAGGGCCTATTAGAGGGGCCCCAGGTCATCAAGGCACTTTAAATATGCACTTTAAGTTAGGCACATGTTTAAGTACCTTGCTAAATGGAAGCCAGGATGACAAAGAGAGGCCTAAGAGGAGGGTGGCCAGACTACATAAAATATGGTCGTAGGGATGCTCCAGTGGCACCGTACATCTCACGCTATACAGTGAGCATCCAAAGATACATTTCAAAAGCTTTTTATGGGTCAAAACAATTTTTAGACTTTAGTTGTGATATAAGGAAATAATTGCAATAATTTCATTGGTATTTGTTGCAGTGAACCAGTCATTGCATAGTCTTTACCAGTGGACACATGATCAAGTTTGAACTGCAATTAATAATGAGCAATTTCAAATGTAATCACTTTAGCTAGTGTTCTCCTTTTGAGACAATTTGAAGAGACTACTTAAATATATCAGCCATATGGCAATTATTGAAAGCCTTGTTGTAAACAAAATGCTTTATAATAAATTAAACTGGTCAATTAAAAGTGCATTCCTTTATAATTCAGATTTATTTTCGCTATTAACTTGTGCACAACCCAAATCTATTTGCTGAAGATAGAAAATGATCCAATAAGCCCCAAAGAATCATAAGTTCGTTTTTGATGAGCGTGCAATAGTTCAGACCTTTATCTGAAGTTTATCAAAAATTTTGATGTTCCTTCTACCACCATCTTCACGACCCTCTAATGGGTCCTACTCCAAGTTATCCCTGCTGCAATTGCCCATCGCAAATGTTCTTTTGCAGGGATCAGCAAATCTCAGTAAGTCTATCATCTTCCTTGGAAGCTGGATTCAAATTGTGCATGCTCAGAGATGCTGTGCCCAGAGAGCATTTTATGCATGAGTGCTCATAAGATTCATTGGCAGCCAGGTCCAACAAACAGGTTTTCAGAACTACTGAGTTCCATGATGGAATCTTCAAAGAAAGCATTAGGAAAGAGGTAATATTGGAAGATACAGGAATGAATCCATGACCCATATTTATAGACAGTGGGGAAGGTCAAATCTCTATAGCTTGGTGGAAGGATGCTGGGGACAGGTAAGAAGATTACAAGAAGGGAGCGTGATGTGGCCATACTGGGACAGAGGATGAAAGTGAGAAAGAGAGGGAGAGAGATGGGCCATCCTTATCCAACCTGAAAATTGGCATTGGGCTGCTTAAAATTTTGAGTTGCTTTTATATTTTTCAAATGGCTTCACGCATCCTTTGTTACAGTTTATAATATATTATTTCAAAAGATAAAGTAGCTTTTTGTAAAACCCCAATTCCTCATTTGGAATCTGGAGAATATAATGGAATCAGGTAGCCAATATTTCCAATCCAGCAGTTTTTCAAATTACCTAAAGACTCATGCAATCACATCTTCTCTACTGTTACGAAAAGTGTGTTGTAATGATAAAATAAAGAATTTGTTCATAAAAGAACTGGTAAATAAAGTGATATTTTAAAATAAAAAATGCAGTGAAGTGTATTGATAGTGCCATAGTTTTCTCTAATAGAGTCCAAATTTGCTGTTGGATTCCAAAGTTTATATCACAAATGAAATGTGTTGGTTAGTCTAAAATTAATCCCTGTTGCATATTGTTTGACCTCACAAAGACACATCAGGAATTACTGGCACTTTTTCTCAGGAAGGATCCACAAATCTGATAGCAGGACAGGCTGAATTTGCATTGATAGAGTTGGCAGGGATGTTTGCTTCAAGGAGTCAGTCTCTATTGCCAGTGCTAATCCTCCAGCCATGTTAATGTGCAGTGAAATTTCCTGAAGACTGAAAAAACCCCAATAGCACTAAAATAAAATGATGAAATAAAGTCAATGCATGATGCCTTAGGATTAGATTCAATAAGTCACTTCAGTATAGTCAAGACAATCGCCTGAGTTTGTCAAACCATTTTAACAATTGCTCTACTGAGGTCGTTAAGAAAGTGTTTTCTTTTAGCACTATCAGATAATAGAATTGTACATTCATTTCTAGCACACATTCAGTATAAGAACAGAAATTTATGATGCACAATCCCACATGTAATTCACTAAGTAGTACTGTTGCCACAAACGACTACTGGAAATTCTTTTGAGGTATGTCCAGAGTGCAGTGGGGTTTCTTACAAAAGCCAATTGTTTCAGATTTTAAAAAGACCTTTCTATTTTGTAACTGATATAAGGCTCCTGCTCTGACATTCTATGAGTTAAATTAGCCCTTGTGTTCTCTTACTTCATTTTCAAAAAAGAGAAAAAATCAGTTTATGAAAAATACAGAAAATCTGCATTTAGAATGAGTCTGAAGTTAAAATGAAATGGGTCTTTAGTAGAGTCCCAAACTTTACCTGTTAATGAGGTGAGTGATTCATAAAAGATAATAGGGAACTATGTAGCTCTGGGTGAATGGTTAGCAGGGACTGACAATGTTTCTCACAGTGAAAATCATTAGTGCAAAGTGTTGAAACTCGAGGCCAAATTTTCATAGCTTAGCCTCCCCGTAGCTGCAATTCAGGCCATTTTCCTGATAGTGCCACAAATCAGGTAACTGGGTCTCTAATGGTCTGATTTTTCAGAGCTAAGCACTCAACTCCACTGGAAAACAATGGGAACTGTGGACCTCAGCCTTAGGCTAAAACTGAACTAAATTGCACTCTCAAAGAAGTGAGAGTGCCAAATTTCACCTGTAATTATTTCTGCTGACAAAACTGTGGTTACAAAAACTGTAGGCCTGGTTAAGGTCAGGCTGAATCTGAAGCCCTAGAAATCTCAGATAACTATTTTCAACTAAATAATTTAGGGCCTAATCCTCTGAGTTGCTTAGCCCCTCCCATAAAGTGCTAAATGCACTCAAAGGGCCCTTTATTCCCACTGAACACCACACGGGATGGGACCTTTAATTTTGTTTGGCTGATACCATATATAATGAGGGTTTTTTTTAAACAATACATAAGCAATAAACTTTTGTAACGTATGATCCCGTTGACACGCAGGCTGCCATGATGCATGCTGTGTGCAATTCCACTGACCTCAAAGGATTTGCACATGGCGTTAGAGAAGAATTTGGCTCACTGAGTAAATGGTGCAGATCCTGTACTGGCTTTCTGGGTGTTCATTGGAGCAGGGACTGGAACCCAGGTGTCACCTCAACCCAGGTGAGTCACCTAACCTAACCACCAGGTTCTCACTCTCCCTTCCTAAGGCTCAGCTGGGAGGTGAGAAATCCAAGTTCAAATTCCTGCTCCAATGACTATTTAAGTATTTTATACAAAGAGGAACAGCTTCAATAGGCGAGACTGAGCCCCACCTAGAATATCCCATATCTTAGTGGTTAAGGCGCTCATCTAAAATGTGGGAAACTGAAGTTCAACTCCCTACTCTGAATCAGACAGAATGGGGACTTGACCCTGGGTCTCCCCCTCCCAGCTCAGTGCTCTAGCCACAGGGCCATTGGGTAAACAAGAGGGTCCTCCTTTGGTTTTATGAATCTATCCAAAAACCTTTTTGGGGAGCCAAAAGTATTTAGCAAATTGGTGTCAAATCTGTGAACAGTTTTAGTTAGCCTGAAACTGCATTTTTCAGCAGCTAAACTATTTATCCAAAAATTCTCGCCCAGCTCAACTAAGAATTATAGGTATGCCCCCCACAATGGGGCCTTTGAGAGAGTGCAGCATAGCACCCCACACATTGACCTCATGCTACTGCTGAAGCAAGGACAGTCTCCCCTGGCCCATCATAGGTCCTTCACACTAGATGTCAGAGAAGTGGATAGAGGCTCAGTCAGGGGGCTAGAATCAGCACCAACATTTTAATTGTAATGGAGATTGGCTAACAGTAGCTCTGGGTAGCATATTCTTTGTTGGTGACTCATTAGAGCTGATAGCAGGGAGGTTTATCAGATAATTACATTTGGTTTGCTGCTCATTATTCCAGCACAGTATTGATTATATCAGGAAGAATAAGTGTGTTAAGAATATAGGAGTTAAACGACAGTGCCCTGGATATAAAAATGGACTGTGCAAGTAGGGTAAAATTAATGAGCATTGCTGCCCCTCCACAGAAATTTTGCATGGGATAGCCTGTGTAAGTTACAAAATGAGAAAGGCAGCAAGCAAATTAATTCATCCAGACAGAACATAGCAGTAACGAGTTAAAAAATACGAGACAGTATATTGAATCATGCATGCACAATTAAAATGATGTAAATATTGAAGCCAGGATATTCCTGTAACTTTACTTGGGCAAATGGGGAGCATATGGTTGTTATCATTTAACATGTAGAGTATAATTAGGATAAAAAAAAAGCTCCTTCATTTTGTAGCACCTGCGAAATTTGCAAGGTGCCATGCTGTTTACTCACCTGTGTTTGTTTTCTGTAGGTACTCTTTTCAGGATGAAGAAGACATGTTTATGGTAGTGGATTTACTCCTAGGTGGTGATCTACGGTATCATCTACAGCAAAATGTTCAATTCACAGAGGAAACAGTGAAGCTTTATATTTGTGAGATGGCACTAGCTCTAGACTATTTACGAAGTCAGCATATTATTCACAGGTAACAGCAAAATCTGTTAGTCTCAGCTGTTGAAAACTGGTGCAGCTAAATAAACCAACAAGGATAAATGAGACGATCAGGCTCATTAGAGAATAAGGGGCCAGATCATCAGCTGGTGCCAACTGGCATAGGTCCATTGCAGTCTATGTTTGAATTTAAGGTGCAGTTGTCCCCATTGTGTTGTACGCTAATGAGTATCCCAACGTCATTAACAGTTGGTATTCAGTAAACAGCTCCTATTTTAACTGCACTTGGCCATATGACCCCTTGGTTAAACTTCTGCCCTCATTTATACTGGAGCTGGTCTTTTGCCATCTGTGGACTTACTCTAAATTTACCCCAGCGTAAATTTGGCCCAGTATTTAATTCAAAGTTATAAAGTTCTTCATAATAAATACCAAATCTTGCAGTATTAATTTCAATGGGGGTTTTTCAAGGGCAAGATCTGGGAGTTTTGTTCCCTTTTTTTTTTTTTTTTGGAATGGTTGCGCAGGAAAAACATTTATCTATTACATATATAAGAGATGGCAGATGCATGAATAATTTCTCTCAGACTAGGGTACTTTGTTTCTTTGTTTTATATTTTCTACCCTAATTATTGGGTCACAAGAAATAGTTTTGCTTTTCTTTTGAGTTGCTTTTTCCATTTGCATAACTTCTTACATACATCTTCATTTCTTTTCCCAGAGATGTAAAACCAGACAACATTCTCCTAGATGAGCAAGGTAAGAAAAAAACAAAACCTGTCTGTCTATGCAGCTCCTTCTAGCCTAGGTCCTGATTCTCCACTACCATGCATCTTGTGTGCATATTTACCCCTGGGCAAGGTGGGAGCAAGACACTACTGCTCTGGTTTGGAAATATTTTATATTAATTTTGCACACAGGTTATGCAAGGCAAGGGAGAATGAAGTCTCAAGTACGTTCGTCATAAACCAAAGCTTATTTTTACTAGCTCTTATATTTTTAGGACAAATAATATTTCTGGTTGAGATTTTAAAAAGTGTTATTTTGTCTTCAAAGATATTAATATGATAGCTTCCAATCAAATTAACTATTAGAAAATAACTTTGTTTCCTACCAATCTGCTAGTTGATAAACAATGTTGGGGACCTGTTTCCACAAATACCTTAGGCCAAGGTATCATAATCATTTGTCATCTTTAGTACTTGGAGTCAAGAAAAGAGGTATTTATATATTTACTTTGAGCTTTAAAAATACAATTGTAGTCACCTACCTTGTGCTTTGGGAACTTGGGCTATACATTAAAAATCACAACATGAACATAAAGGACTGCCCATAAACATCTTCTCCTCAGCTTATACTCTCTTCAGCAACCTTACAGAAGGGGAAGGGCGTGGTGGGGGGAATGGGTTTTACAACTTGCCTGGAAGATTAACAAATCTGGGCTCTGATGGAACAAAGTGGAAAACTAGATCAGGACTCTTCACTGAGGACGTACTACTAGCAGCTCTCTGTTTTAAATGGAAGGCGTTCCAGCTTGCGCACCTCTGCTAATCTTAGCTGTTGCAGTATATCATTGGGAAAGACAGGCAATCTCTCAGGCAACCAAGTTCTAATCCTTTCCAGTTTTTATAGGTTCAAACCAACAGCTTGAATTCAACCTGAAAGCTTACTGGAAGCTGGTGCAGATCGCAGAGCACTGAAAAACTATTGCGCATAAGATAGAAGAATGAGAGGAGAGGAGAAAACAGGAGGAGAAAGGGGGCTATTCTGCCTTGATTCAGATACGAAACATCCAAAGATGTCAACTGGGGAGCCACATGCAGATATAGGGCAGAAAATAGCCTTACAGAAGAGAGAGAGTGGTTTGCTTTGGACTAGATTTCTAGCTTGGCTTGAAAGTAACTATCCCTCAGGCAAGTTTTGGAATAATTGGTTGACCTGCTGCAACTCACATTGGATTTCTTTCTTGTTTGCCTTGACAGAGTAGATGAATTGGCCACAGATTTTATATGCTTCACCTAATGTAGTTTTATTGTTATGTGTCTGTTACACAAGTAATCTATGAACAGTCACCTTAACAGTATGAAAAACAAAATTGGCATGTAGCCAGCTTCTTTTAAAGAGCAGACTTGGCTATATTGGAAGCATGATCAGAGTTAAAGAATTAAGGAATACTGGAGTTAACTACAACCCAGATTCTCCTCCTTCAGTGCTATACTTAACTGTAGTGATGTCTCTTTTCTTGCTGTTTTGAAATCAAGGACCTAAGAGAGAGTGCTGCATCTTCCTTCATTCAAAATATGTTTTTGCTCTGGAGAAGACACTTGAATGCAAACAGACCAGTGAGCTTTTGATGATTTATAAGCAACTTCTTGACAGTTTGTCCACATATCCCTCTGTCTTCATCTCTTTTCAGATCAGGCAGCATTGGTCTCATATGCATAATTCATATAGCTATCAGGCAGCTTCTCACAAGAAGGAAGAAATGGCAGGGATATGGTACTGCCAGCTTACTCTGACCACAAGCTGTTTGGAAGACTTGCTATACATACTCATGGATAAACCAGTTTATACTTAAGCCAGGCTGGTTTATACATGGGTTCATGCAGTAAAGAAAGAAAAAAAAGAGAGCCAGATCTGCCTGAGAAAGCTGTTTTTCTCCAACCAGAAGATGAGAGATTTATTACCCATTGCTTGAGAGCCACAAGTCCAAACTGGGATGCACATCCCCTATAATGGGGGAAAGACAAAATTGTCACAGCAGCTGGGGAACAACCAGGTTCCTAAGTGCACGTTAGCATCTTTGGACTTGTGGCTATTACACAGTGAGCATATTATAAAACTTGTGGAGATCATAAAACACACATGCTGCAAGTTCTTTATTTGCAGTAAGAGCTGCTAGCTGGGGGGGGGGGGGGGGGGGGTTAGTGTCTCTTCTACCACCTGGGCAATGCAGGGGCAGCAGGTTTGTATCATTTTTGGTGGTGCCCAGAATAGGTCCTAGTCCCACCCCCCACCTGCCTTGTAAGCCGATATATATTTTTTAAAATAATGTAAAAGTGGACTGGAAACAGTAAGCAATTAACAGTTTCCCTATATTGCACAATGTGATTGTGGGGGGGGGGGGATGAGGGCTCTGGCTGGGGGTGCGGGCTCTGGGGTGGGGATGAGGGGTTTGGGATGTGGGAGGATGAGGGCTCTGGGGTGTGGGAGGGGCTCAAGGCTAGGTCAGAAGGTTGAGGTGTGGGGATGAGGGCTGTGGGGTGGGGCCAAAGATGAGGGGTTCATGGTGCAGGAGGGGGCTCAGGGTGGGGCAGAGGATTGAGGTGTGGGGGGGTGAGGGCTCTGGCTGTGGGTTGTACGGTAGGGCCGGGGATGAGGGGTTTGAGGTATGGGAGGGGCTCGGGGCTAGGACAGAGGGTTGGGGTGTGGGGGATGGGGGCTCTAGCTGGGGATGCGGGGTCTGGGGTGGGGCTTGGGAGGAGGGTTCAGAATGTGGGAGGGGGCTCAGGGCTGGGGCAGAGGGTTGGGGTGCGGAGGAGTGAGGGCTCTGGCTGGGGGAGTGGGCTCCGGGATGGGGCTGGGGGTGAGGGGTTTGGGATGTGGGAGGGGCTCAGGGCTCCAGCAGGGGGTGAGGGCTCTGGGGTGTGGCTGGGGATGAGGGTTTTGGTGTGTGGGAGGGGGCTCAGGGCTGGGGCACGGGATGAGGGGGGGTTCGGAGTGTCGGAAGGGGCTCTGGGCTGGAGCAGAGGGTTGGGGTGCAGAGGGGTGAGGGCTCTGGCTGGGGGGTACAGGCTCTGGGGTGTGGCTGGGGATGAGGAGTTTGGGGTGTAGGAGGGGCTCAGGGCTAGGACAGAGAGTTGAGGTGTGGGGGTGAGGGCTGCAGGATGGGGCCATGAATGAGGGGTTCATGGTGCAGTAGTGGGCTCAAGGCTGGGGCAGAGGGTTGGGGTGTGGGGGGATGAGGGCTCTGGCTGGGGCTGGGTATGAGGTCTCAGGGCTAGGGCAAAGGGTTGTGGTGCGCAGGGGTGGGCTGCGGGGTGGGGCCAGGGAAGAGAGGCTCATGGTGCAGTAGGGGGCTCAGGGTGGGGCAGAGGGTTGGGGTGCCTCATGGGGTTGCCTGCCTCACGTTCACTTGTACACATAACTCAAACTGGAGCTTGGGTTGCTCCACACCTCAGGACACCTGAGGAATTAAGTGAAAACACAAACCAGTGCTTTATTTTCACCAGTTCCCTATCAATGGTGAAACTTAAAGTGCAAAAACTCTGCAAGTGTAGACATAGCCTAAGGTACTTACATGGTACCCATCACTGTAGTATCTGAGGGTCTCGCAATCTTTAATGTATTTATCCTCACCACACCCTTGTGAGAAAGCGAAGTACTCATCTTCATTTTACTAATGAGGAATTGAGGCATAAAGAGACTAAGGGATGGATTTTTAATGGTATTTAGGCACCTAAAGATGCAGAAATCAATGGCAACTAGGTGCCTAGGCACTTCTGAAAATCCCACTAGGTGCCTATTGGAGGCCACTTCTTCAGAGTCACATGGGAAATCTGTGGCAGAACAGGGAGTTGAACGTGGATCTCCTAATGTCCAAGCTCTCACCCTAACTACTGGACCACTCTTCCTCAAAACAACTACAGAGTGAAAAATGTTGTCTAAATATTTGAAAAACTGAATTTGTTTGACCACTGTTTCTCTTGTCCTCTTGCTTTCCAACCAGGAATGCAGTTCCTTTCTTTTAATTTTGACTTTACATTTTGGAAAAATGACTGGGTTGCAGAAAATGATGAAAAATTGGCAAACAAATATTCACCAAATTTTCCAATTTATTTTGTGAAAGTTTCTGGTTCAGAATCCTACAGTGGTAAGGAAATAGGCTTTTAGATCCAAAGAGTCTTTTCCCTCACAATCATCTTTGATTCTTGGTCTGTCAAACCAACACTCCACACAAGCATAAAAGACATTTTAGAAAGGGGTAATTCATTGCAGACATAAAGGACACCAGGTTTTATGAATGCAAGTGTAATTGTAATGGCTGCCTTATGTGGAGTTAATTTATATACTGTAGAAATCAAAAAGGCATCTTCTTGTCCTTTGAAAAGCCACTAAGTTACAGTTGATAACTATGCGTCTATTGCTGTGTGGGCAGAAAGCAGTCTATCCATTTGCCCATATGTAACTCATTTTAGCTCTGATCAGATGCTTGTATGAGCTGGAATAAATTGGTCATTTTTATTGACTACAAAACAGCACCTCAAGTTTGGCATTGAATAAGGCAGAAAAATAACGATTTTTTTCCATCTGAAAAGACTGGGATCTTAAGAATACCTCCATGATCTATTATGACCATTTAATGAGAGCCAGGTGCCACATTGCCTGCTCCTTTAGTAAACAAGCATCAAATGTTTTCTGAATAATTTAATGTGTGTCTAGGTTACACAATGTTCCATTTATGACTATTTTATTAATACCTCTTTAAAAATGTGTCTTTATTTCTAAGGTCATGCACACCTAACAGATTTTAATATTGCAACAATAATCAGAGATGGTGAAAAAGCAACTGCGTTAGCTGGAACCAAACCATATATGGGTAAGAAATACTATTTGTTAATTGTCTCTACAATTTACTTTGAAAGGATACTTACAGCATACCATTTTATAATTTGTGTCTAACACAATGTAATTGAACTAATTTAACACATTAATGCAAGCAACTTAGTCATTCTGAAAAGTTAATTAATCAAGCAGTCTATCCCTCAAGATGTGTGAATTATTCCCCCCAAAACACCTCATAACCCTATTGTGTTTGCTCTCATCAGCCTCCCAATGTCATCATCAGTTCCTGTTGTTCCTGCACTAACTTAGGACCTGTTCCTGGAAGGTGCAGTTCCCATTGACTTGGGTGGGAACTGAGGGCACTCAGCACCTTGCATGGCTAAGCTCTTAGACAGTAAGCTGTTTGGGACAGGAACTCAGTTTTTTGTTTGTCTTGTAGGAGCCCATCTAGGGTGACCAAATGTCCCGATTTTATAGGGACAGTCCCGATTTTGGGGGCTTTTTCTTATATAGGCACCTGTTACCTGCCCCCCCCCCCCAATCCCAATTTTTTACGCTTGCTATCTGGTCACCCTAATCCCATCGATAGCACTAAATAAAAGTAATTATGGCATCCATAAACTGACGCTTAATCCAAATCTGCAGCGGGATGTAAACATACTACAGCCAGAGTAAATACATTGTTTTCTTTTCTGTTTTTATTTAGCTCCAGAGATTTTTCACTCTTTTCTGAATGGTGGGACAGGCTACTCCTTTGAAGTTGATTGGTGGTCTTTAGGAGTGATGGCTTACGAACTTCTTCGTGGATGGGTCTGGTGTCCTTTACTGTCTTATATGATGGTGTTTTCAGATATTTTTCTTAATAATCTTCAAAGGGAAGAATTGTATTTTTTTCATATTTCCATTTATTTTCCTCAGAGACCCTATGACATCCACTCCAGTAACCCGGTAGAGTCTTTAATTCAGCTGTTTAGTACTGTAAGTGTGCAGTATTCATCAGTATGGTCAAAAGAAATTGTTGCTTTATTGAGAAAGGTAAATACTGTTTCTTCAGTACAATTTCAATTGTGTGGTCACAAATTCCATACTGGCTACAATATGTACAGGGCTAATTAGAAACTAGTCTTCTGTTCAGCTTCAAGATATTACTCCTTTATGTCTTTATACAATGGTTAACACAATTTAATTGCTCCAAAATATAATTTGAGTAGTCATTTGCTGCTTTATCCACCTTCTCTTCTGTTAGTTAGCAAGTGAGGTGTGTTACGTGATTGGTTTAAGTGATATAATCATATACTTGCTCAAGTTAAGATACTGTAGTGTTAACATAACTGCCTGTATGGAAATGTATTACCTCCAATACTCTGAAATTCATAGCTGACTGTTGAAATAACTACCTTTCACCATAGAATGATTGCAGCATAAAATACATAGGTGTTTGGATATCCTGCTGTGATAATGTTTTTTTTCCCTTTCTCCAATTCTGCAGTCAGTGAATCTGATTCTGATTTGTCTAGTAATTAGAAATGTGTTTGTTTTCTTTTTTCCGGGGAATGGGTCCTTTGTCACTTACATTTTATTATTTATATCTAAGAAAGTCTGTTGATTTTAAGCTGATGTTGGTTTCCTGGCTTCTATTTATTAAAGGATTCAGAAAAGTGGCTGATCAAGAGAGTATAAAAGAGATAAACACTCCACTGACAGCAAATAAGTGACTCCAATATAAGTTAGAGTTGGGTGGACAATTTACATAATTAGATTTTATTTTAGAAAGAAGCAGAGTTGTTAGTTATTTTTGCAATAAAAATTACTCAGCAAGATCACATACGCCATCTACTGGATTAACTCAGAGAATGCATGTTTTTAAAGAGAATATTATATATGGAAATTAATAATACATATCCATAATCCAAAAGGTATCAGTCATCACCCCCAAACAAGGAAGTCCCCCATGCCTCCAAGAATCCCACCAGTTTTCTTGTTCTAAAACATTGTCCAGCTGAGAACTGCATGAGAAATTCTTCGGAGCCCAGTATCACTTTTCCTGAGGGTTTGTCTACACTGGCACTTTACAGCACTGCAACTTTCTCACTCAGGGGTGTGAAAAAACACCCCCTTGAGCTCAGCAAGTTTCAGCGCTGTAAAGCGCCAGTGTAGCCGCGCACCCAGTGCTGGCACCTACACCCCTCATGGAGATGGGTTTTTTTAGAGCTCTGGGAGAGCTCTCTGCATGTGCTCTGCCACGACTACACGAGCCACGTAGACTAGCCCTTAATCAGCTGGCTGAGGAATTGCTGAATAATGTGGGGCATTTCTTTCCCAACATAGGCTGAGCATGTTACCTACACAGCACTTCCTGATCTTCCCAGGCAACAAGAGATCAGGACTACTAATCAAATGTTTCCTCCTTTGGGCCCAAATGAGGAATTTTCCCATCAACTAACCCAGGCATAATTAATTATGGTATTTCCTAATGTTTGAGTGCTTGAGTTTGCAGCCTTAATAATTTTTCTTTTAACATAGGTTTTTTTGGTTTTGACACAGATAATAAGTTACATATCATTTCCCTCAAAGGGTTTTTTCTCTCTTAGTTAATTATAAGAGCATAATTAAAGACAGAATGATTCCGTATGCCTGTTCTTTCTCAGGCCAGACCATGCCTTACTGCAGTGCTTGTCATTTTAGCTATTGACAGTGAACCCTGAGCATCGATTTTCCAGCCTCACTGACGTTCAAACTTCAGCTTACTTATCAAATGTCATCTGGGATGATGTCTGTGAGAAGAAGGTGGAGCCAGGCTTTGTTCCTAATGTAAGCAAAAGTGATGACTTAATCAGTTTCCCCTTATTGAACAATGATCACTGTTTACTTAATAAGACAAAGGATTTCTTTGGCTGAAATAACTCCTAAATGTATTAGCAGAAATATATTCTCATAAATCACAGAACTAAGCTTTCAGTCAGTACCTTTGTACCATTCTAACAGAAAGGCCGTCTGCATTGCGATCCCACCTTTGAGCTAGAAGAAATGATCCTGGAGTCAAGACCCTTGCATAAAAAGAAGAAAAGACTCGCAAAAAACAAGTCCAGGGACAACAGCAAGGACAGCTCACAGTCAGTAAGTCCGTCCTTGAATAGCTCAAACAATCCAGGGGACAAAAAGCTGAGGTGTTGAAATCTGTTTGTTATAAAAGCAGTTACTTTGCATGGTGGCTTTCCATTCATACGTATTGTAATAAAAATGTTCAGCCAAGAGGACAGTCAGACTGACTCTGCCCGAGAGCTAAATTCTCCTCTTCCATCTGCATGGCAGATCTCTTCCACATTCTTCTGTTGTCCCTAAAGGGAGTGGGGGAATCTATGCACATTAATCAAGAAACTATAAACATCAGAAGATTCACTATGCAGATAGGGAAGAAAGATTTTTCACATCAGATGTGGTATCATTTACACAGCTAGGTCCTGAGTCTTCTGTTACACTGGTTTACACCTGTGTAACTCCTGTGAATTCTATGGATTTACTCGTAATTGACCCTCATGTTAGTGAAAGGAGAACCAAATTATTAGTAAAATGAGATGTGTGGCAAGTTAGAAATATTGATGACACTAATATTAGTAAAAAGCAACAGAGGGTCCTGTGGCACCTTTGAGACTAACAGAAGTACTGGGAGCATAAGCTTTCGTGGGTAAGAACCTCACTTCTTCAGATGCAAGAAGTGAGGTTCTTACCCACGAAAGCTTATGCTCCCAGTACTTCTGTTAGTCTCAAAGGTGCCACAGGACCCTCTGTTGCTTTTTACAGATTCAGACTAACACGGCTACCCCTCTGATACTAATATTAGTGATTCAAAGCTTTAAGTCCACCACTTGAAAGAATAATAAAATTCTGCAGTATTACCAGGCTGGCTTCTCACAGCTTGTTTCAAATATTGCATGTTCAGTTCTCAAGAGCTATCCTCAACTGAATTTTGCAACTCTACTAACCAAAACACTAGGATATCCTGTGCAGTCCTGATTTAGAATATTCCCAATATTGCATGGGAATCACTCTTTTCATGTAGATCCCTCCTGGACGTTCATGATGACCCTTGGTAGGCCATACAGTGCCCTTCCTTTGAGAGGTAGCAGGAGGCTTTGGAAACAATCAAGTTAAAAAGCAGATTCTAGGTGTCTCACATGAATTCCCGCTAATATCCCATGAGATTGTGCTATGATTATTTTCATTGTCTGCAATAGTTTTGTTGTTGGTAAGAAAAAATATTTAGGAAACACCCATTCTTTTAGAAACTAGGTTATATAAGTGTTTATCATCGTGGGAGCCAGGGTTCAGGCTAGACTCAGGTCACTGGTAAAATTAATACAGGAATCTCAATCTTCTCCATGATGGACATGTCCCCATAAAATAACAATTACATCATTTGGCATAGTACGTAGCTTCATCTCAGGGAAAGCCCAGTATTCATAAGGGGTGTTGCAGGCTATAACTGATGTATATGGGTAGATCTATGTGAAAAAGCAATCACAACACCTAACCACTTATTTCTGGACTCAGGGCAGTGCTCTTTGCCTCTCAATTTCATGAGCACTACAATTATCCCGCAAATAAAAATAAACAGATTTTTTAAGAATGCCATTTATCTTATAAACAGCAGGAAGTATCTGTTCGAATTCTCCCTGATTTGTGGGCTGAGTCTATTAACAGCAGTAGATCATTTCTTCCTTCAGCAATAGTTAACATTACAATCAATGAAGGTTACTGTAAAAGATTGGAAGAATAATTCAGGAAGCCAAAAACCAGAACAAGCAAACTTAACAATAACTTGCAGAGGCACTCACTGACAAGTGAGTTAAAGGCACTGCTACATTTTTCTCCAGCCTCTATATGTCCTGCCAATCTCCTTGATGGTGCTGTATGCCTGTAGCTCTTAAGGCACTGTGGGATCCTTCAGGATGATAGTCAATATAGATGAAATTCACCCCTGGACATAGGACTAGTTAAAGGCCTATATACCGCTTAAATCCTGCATGAGACCTGTTTTGAGGATTTAAGTGAATGAGTAGTATATAGGCCTTATGCTTCTTGCTCTCTGCACCAGGGTGAATTTCACTATTTATAAACTGATTATTCATATAGTAAACGATTGTGTGTATTAACATGTTATCTGTGTAGTAGGGAAATTATTGCACCAGAAGTGAAAAGAGAACACAGTGATTTAAAAATGTGAAAGAAATGAGGGTGTTCTTTTTCCATCATCAATTTAGGCTGAAAATCATACTACCTGATTAGATTATATTCATGTGCATCTAGATACAACAATACAGTAACTCCTCACTTAAAGTAGTCCCAGTGAACGTTGTTATGTTGCTGATCAATTAGGGAACATGCTCGTTTAAAGTTGTGCAATGCTCCCTTCTAACGTCATTTGGCAGCCACCTGCTTTGTCCACTGCTTGCAGAAAGAGCAGCCCATTGCAGGTAGCTGGTGGGGGCTTGGAACCAGGTGGACCGGCAGCCCCCCTATCAGCTCCCCGCTCCCCTAAGTTCCCTGTGCAGCAGCTGCCCAGCAGGCTAGCAATTGCAGCTGTCCCTCCCCCCACTGCCATGTGCTGTTCCTGCCCTCTGCCTTGGAGCTGCTCCCTGAGACTCCTGCTTGCTGTGCGGGGGTGGGGGGAAGAGAAGGAAGAGGGGGACTAATGTCAGGGTGTCCTCCTCCCCCTGCTCCTGCACCCCGCTTACCCCATCTTCCATACACCAGGGGGGACACATGACAGGGCTCAGGAAGGAGGGAGCTTGCTGGCAGCAGCTGCGGGCTCAGCAAGCTGATCTAATTAACAAGGCAGTGTACTTAAAGGGGAAATGCGCATCTCTCTCTCTCTCTCTCTCTCACACACACACACACACACACACACACACACACACACACACACACACACACACACAGTGTGTGTCTCTGTTTCTGTCTGCGATGCTGTCTCCCCTCCCTCCATTCCTGCTGCCTTATAGTGTGTGAGAGTTAACCCTTGAGGGCTCAGCCAATTGCTAGTTCATAATTTAGCAGTAAGGCATTCCCTGGGAAATATCCCACCCTCTAACTCCTCCACCTCAACCAAGCTTCACAATCATCATCGCTGTGTACCAGTATTCAATTGTTTGTTTAAAACCTATACTGTGTGTGTGTGTGTGTGTGTGTGTGTATAGTCTTTTGTCTGGTGAAAAAAAATTCCTTGGAACCTAACCCCCTCATTTAAATTAATTCTTATGGGGAAATTGGATTCGCTTAACATCATTTTGCTTAAAGTCACATTTTTCAGGAACATAACTACAGTGTTAAGTGAGGAGTTACTGTAGTCACATATATAGTCTGTTGTTTTCTCTATTGACTTCTCATGCACGTGATGTTTTTCTTTTTTCAAAACAGGAAAATGACTATCTCCAGGAATGCCTCGAAACAATCCAGCAAGACTTTGTCATTTTTAACAGAGAGAAGTGAGTGCGGGGGGTATGTTTTCATAAGGAAAAGGGGCTTCTTTTTACTTAGCAGAACTGGGATTCACAAAAACAGATTGTTGGGAGCCATAAATATGAGAATCAAAGCAATAACCCAGTTCTGCATTATTGACTTCAATGGAGCAGACCCAGGCCCTATTTTTTTTAAAGCTTATCTAAAATATGGAACTGAAAAACAGCTCCAAAAGCCTCAACGATTATTAAACTCTGTAGTTAAATCAAATATGCTACAGAATCATGTAGATTTTAAAATACTTATGATTTTGAGTCTTGAGTACACCCATAATACCCACCCATCCACTGTATTTTTGACGATATGGCAAATGAAAGAAATATGGTAAAATGCCCTCCATGCACCACAATGGTTGAATGAAAGCACTGCAATCAAAATATCTGCTTTCCCCCGTTGCTTGAAGATATTCATGACATTTTTGCTATTAAATTAAAACAATATGATAGGAGGCAATTCCTCCCAAGCTAGGAAATAAATAAGGAAACCGCCTCTAAACAAACCATGCTCCTTAATAAGCTCATCACAGTAGGTTACTAGATATCCTCTTACAGCATGTACAGCACTCAATAAGCCATTGAGTTTAAAATATAAAAATACACCTGCAGCTGTTTGGGTTCTGGTACCCTATAGTCAAAAAGACTTTAAAGCACAGGGGCTTATACAAAAAATTATGAAAACGTTAGGATATGGGTTAGGTGGATCTCAAATATGGAAGAAACACTCAGGTGTTTGTTTCATATATTACATTTGTTCATGCATTTGTTTCATGTATTACAATTGATACTTAGCGCATAAAAAGAGAGAAGCAACAGAGGGTCCTGTGGCACCTTTGAACTAACAGAAGTATTGGGAGCATAAGCAAGATGCAAGGCATCTGAAGAAGTGAGGTTCTTACCCATGAAAGCGTATGCTCCCAATACTTCTGTTAGTCTCAAAGGTGCCACAGGACCCTCTGTTGCCTTTTACAGATTCAGACTAACACGGCTACCCCTCTGATACATAAAAAGAGAGAATTCACTGCAATGGCTAAGTCATTGGTTGTCAAACTTTTCCAAAACTGGGATTTCCCTCCCATTTAGGAAGAATCTATTCTGGGCCCCTTTATCTTTCCGAGAACTACAAGCTGGTTGTGATCCCCTGATGCCTGACTGTGACCCCTAAGTTAGTACATGTGGATGGTAGGGGCACCTTAGGACTCATTTTCCATTTCAGTTTTTTCAATCATAGTTTCTACAAAATTTTAAGTCTAGAGAAAGCATGTAACATGTTACTCATATGTTCTGCACAGGTTGAAGAGGAGTCAAGATCAAATGAACGAATCTATTTCTCCTCCTGAAACTACAGATGAAGCCGAGACAGAAGCCGAATCTGAGAATTCCAATTTAAATATGTGTAGCTCCGTATGTTCTTCTACAGGTAGCAGCTAGGACTACAGTTTCAAGGCAAGGGGCCAAAAGCCTACATGCCTCTTGAATAAATCATTCTCAGGTTGCACTGATGAATATATACTGTACACTGCGTACTATAATTGAAAAAAAAGTCACAAAATCAATATTGTAAAGCTGTAGCAGAGGTAGATAGTTCTTAAAGAACTGAATTCGTGGATTTAAATGATGGCCAGTTCTGAACACTGGATTACCTACTATGAGGAAAAATACTTGCTATGCAACACCTTGGAGAAAATAGTTCAGTTTCTTTCTTTGCTCTTTTTTAATGGCAGATTGCTGACTCAGGCACATGTGAACATGGTAAGTGGAACAGGTCAGATCCTTACATATGAGCAAGGAGCACGCAGCACAAGTGTGTGTTTGGGAAAGATTGAGAAGATGATGTAAAGCTCACCTTTGCACTCCGGAAAACTAAGATTGCTGTTTGCAGAATTGGCCCCTTGTGTAAATTAGAGAAGCCCTCAGGCTGCTCTAATTAATGACAGGTGCTAACAGCCTCAAGGGACTAAATAGCTGAGGAGCATGCAGTTTAAGAGCACTTCAGCCACACCCTCTTTCTTCTGGCTGCACGCTACATGTAGGACCCTCTCTGTCAACTCAATGCAACTGGATGCTTCTCCTTGCACTGGGTCAATCCCTGAGGGGCTGGATATACTGGCTTTACAAAGAGAATCTGTTAGTGGAGCGGCACAAAGTGGTTGCATTGCATCAAAGGATCTGGTTTAAAATATTTAATCTCCTTATATGGCTATGCTTAGCTGTAAGGAGCTGTGCAAATTACAAGCAAATGAATCAGAAATTATTCTATTTTTTCAACTCGTTTAATTAATAGGACATAAGTTCTATTGGATTTAGGTTTTACTGGAAACGTACACTGTGGGTAGCCATAAAATGCTGCTCAATATTAGAAGAAAGGCGGTGTCAGTTTTACCCTTCTGTTACTTTATTCTAAGTGTAAAATAAAGTACTGTACATAATCTACTGGTACCTGTCTTAACTTTTCATTAGGACAGGAGATCTCTTGACTTTGCTCCAGCTGTGGATATTGCCTAATTGTTTCAGAAGCCTTTTCTATGTTAGGCTTAGTGGCTTATTCTACTGTATAGTGGGTTTCAGTTACTATTACTGAAATCAAGCCATCAGTTCTACTACACCATTCAATTATTGTGCAGTGCATATATCTCATTATAATTACATCCACACAAAAGCTATCAAAATCTGTTTGTTACCAGACCTTAAGAAATTTGCCGTGTTTGCATCCTTACTGTATGTTCCTGAAGCATAATGGATAGAGAATGTTTTCAACAAATGCAAACTCTTTCAAGGCAATTTCTGCTGTGTTGATATATAGTTTTCAGTGTCCATGAATGAAACAAAAGGAATAACCAGTGTAAAACAATTTTGTATGTAAAACAAGACATGCTTACCTTTCCACAGTTTTATGTGGAAACTATTAAGTGGTGAAAATTGTGCAGAACCAAATTTTCATAAAAAATATTCAAGTGTGCAGGCACAACTTGTGGGGGTGGGGGGAAAAAGACGCCAAAGCTTTTATACCAGTTGCACAGTTATTTTTAGGACACTGCCAAGTAAATGGTATGTCCTGTTAGTAATTAAACTGTAGAAGACCATGGTTCTTGCTAGAGCATGACCATCCACATCTTATCATTCATAGTATAATCAGAGCTGTGTGAGCTTGAATAGGTCCTAACATGGGGAGCCAACTCTTTTCAGAGAATAAATACCATTCAACTATGTTAATGTTCCTAGATATTACTATAAACTATCCCTGCTCTAATGATAGGTTGAAGTAAGGAATGTCTTATTTTAATAAAACAGATCTAAAATAAATATTCCCCTCCCTTTCCCCCCTTCCTTACCAACTACAGAAGAAAATTTACCTCCCCAGCTCTGAGTCACAAACAAACTTAAGGGAGATTTTTTTTTTCCTTTTCCTTCTGCCCTGCAGTAACATTCCAGCTGATTATCAGTTAGCAAAAGAATTCACACAGCCATCCTCCTTTGCTGTTCCCTCCAAAGGCATGTTAAAGCATGTTTGAATAGAATGTATGATCTGGGCCCTATACTTTGAAAAAGTTCAGTGAACATTTTTCTAGGAACACATTGCCCCCTAGTCATGCATTTTGTTGTCAGATTCCACCCTCCTCCACTTACATTTTATTTTTGTAAAGGTAATGGAGCTAAAGCCTCACATTTTTGTCTTGATCCAAGACATATCTTGCTTTGCTCTCTCTCTCTTCCCCTTTCTGTTGCAGATTCCCAACCAGCCCACTGTCCCGTGGCAGGGAAATTACCTTTTTAAAAGAATCAAAATTAATAATAAGTGCCAGAGGCACCTTCCAAAATAACAGCTATTTACTCTCATTCCCCATTCCAATGGCCATATCAGAGCACTCAATATTTGCATCAGGAATTGTCTCTTTTTTGTGTTTGATAGAAAAAAAGCTCTGAGATAAGTAGGTGCAAACATACCTCAACTTGCCAAGCTTCAAATATGGGTTGCAGTGTGTGGCACAGATGCAAAGTGAAGGGAACAAAAAATTATTAATGCAGGAAACTTAAATGTTGTGAGCCTCAGTCTGTTGGTATAAATGGCTCTATCATGTCCGTTTCATTATTCTTTATTTCTCATGTGAATAATTTTCACCAATAAAATGATGGCACACCAAAATTGTGAGGAATGTAGATAGCAATGGGAATGAAATGAGCAACGTTTGGCAAGAGTGGATGCACTCCTAACAAGTTAATGTCAGAAACTCCCTCTGTTTAAAGGGGCTCTCTGCAGCTCCATTAAAATATACTGTAATAGCAAAAGCAATAGAACCCATTCACTGCTGTATTTAGCACATGGTGTAAGTGGTTTCTGAAGCTGAAGTAACCGTGTATAGGAATGAACTGACTTTTTTCAGTTCAGGCTTTGTTTATTGCTCATTACTTCCACTTTTTGTCACTTATCTTTTCCATATAAACCAAGCAGAAATGTCTTCAGTAGTACCAAGCACTAAACAGCAACGCTTCAATGAGGACACTGCTTCTAGGTCATTGGGGCCAAAGTCTGGTCGCCCAGAAGGCACTGTTGAAGTGCAACATATTGTTTCCTAAGGAAACAAGATCTGGAAAATGCTTGTGCACACACTATTTCTGCCTCGCTTAAATGCATTTCTAAATCTTGATCTCTGAGAAGCAAATTACATGACAAAGAGAGACTTTTAGAATTATTGTCCCATGTATTTGAATCACCCCGAGTACAATATAATTTTAGTACTCGTTTTCTCTCTTATATAATGCATGCAAATATACCACTCTAATACCCATCTGGGAAATAGTTTTCTGATGCCTATTTACATATATTCCCTAGAGAAGAGATTACATGCATATAGTAATTGTAAAAAGAAGACAAATTGTAAGACATGGATACATATTTGCTTTATTGTTTTAAACCAAAAAGTGAGGTGTAATATGATGGGCCAAATTCATCCCTGGTATAACTCCGCTGAATGTTTTATAGCATTTATGTTTGTATGTTCTGAACATAAAATGTATATTTTGCTTTAGAAAAAATTATGTGAAAGGATTCTGGACTATGCACTCCAGCATATTTTACCAGTTCTCCTTCTCTTTGCTGTCTATGGGGTATGTGTTGTTTGCGGTGTGGTAGAATCTATAATGATGATATTGTGATAATTTTAATGCTGGTTCTTTACTTGACTGGGTGGCATTGTCCTGATTTCTATGTTCCTTTTAGGAGTCTTTGATTAAAACTGTATAATCTTTTGGACAAATTGGGCCTGATCCAATGGTCTTTAAAGTCCATGGTCATCCTTTATTGACTTCAGCAGACATTTGATTGGGCCATTTTTGTCTATTTCAAATAATGCTCTGTGTAAAACTTCATTTGATATGTATAAAACTTTTGAGGGCAATAGGATTTTTTTCTTTGTTCACCTATTTCATCAATACCATGTACACAGACACACACAGTTAGACCTCTTTAGAAATCAAGAGTTTAATGCATAGTCTTTCTGCTATACAGTAAATTAATGTATTTTCTTGTCTGTACTTATGTCCCTTATTTATGACTAAGGCCCTTGGTGAGCAGGACTAAGTGGAGTAAGATCACAGAGTCCCTAGCTTTCTAGTTCTTCTACCCTTGCAGCCAAGAATATTAAACAAACATTTACCTTGAGTGCCAAGGTTGTCAACACTAATCCTTGACTGAGGAAAGGAATCATTCTTTTCTGATGTTGTTTATATTATTTATATTCATAGCTAAACAAATCCATTTTCTAATATAATTCAAATAGTGCTTTTCACATTCCATAGGGCTTGCCCTAGGTAAAGATTTTAGTATTTGATCATTTAAACAATTCTAAAAGGTTAGTAGAAGCAATTCTTCGATCCTCTGGAGTTCTGGAAAATGGAGATCACATGTTTTACTCTGGCTTTTATGTTTACATGCCAGGCCCTTTAGTGTAAGTTATTTAAGAACACTTGTGACTGTGTAGTGTTGTGGCCCAATTCCAATTTCTTACACCCCTCAAAAACACAGTGGGAATTTTGGGAGTACATAATGGCATGATGGGCAGTAGGTGAAGAGTAAATCCTACTGCCAGAAATGCTCTTGACAGTAGTGGCATGGGAACTTTATTTTAAATAAAATCTGAATCATGTGCCACTTATGTCTGACTGTACCAGTGGCAAAAACGAGATTAAAGATGTGCATTGCTCATTGCATTGTATGTAATGAATGACATTAAGTTATTGTAGGGCTCTATTTTATTTATGAATGGGCTGGTTCCTATTAATAATATATTTTTGGTTTGAATCTCTCTGCACCATTTATCTTTTTACTGTATCTCTTATTTTAGCGCCTGATGCTGCACTAGGTACAGAAGCAAAACTATCGGTGTAATTCATGGAATACAGCTATCATTTGCAATTGTTTCCACAGCTGATCACTAACACTGGTTGCCATCTCTAGCTCTCCTACCAGAACCACAATACTAAATTGAATCTGCATAAGCTATTCAAATACTCTGTGTATTAATCATTCTTCATGATGCATCTATAAAACCTTTGTTGTTTTCCACGACCCGTTGTACTATCCATATGCCATTTGTAATAGTATTATCATCAATTCATTGCTGTAAATAAGTAATGTCCTTTTCTCAGTTTGTTGCATTGGAAATTTCTGAAAATATTTTAAAAACCTTCCAATGAACTCCAGCTGACTTTCCTGGGAATTTTGCATGACAAAGGCATGCAGGAATTGTCCCTTAAGGGTTAATTTTTTTTTTGCCAACTATTGGTCTATTCCTTGCCCAAAAAAGTAAAAGTAATAACAACTATTTTTCAAAAACAGTAGAAATGTCTAAAACAGCATAAACTTGGCTTAGAACAGCGCTGAAATACTGATGCCTTGCAGGCTCCTTTTTTTTTTTTTTAGTTATTTCAGTGCAAATCACATATGTAAGTATAGCTTTGTATTTTATGATAATACAATTCTGTAATTTTTATTGCATGAAAATAACACCATATTATACAAGGACATTTAAGTTATGGCAATATATTTGTGGTTTTGCAGATACTGCAGAGAAGCCATTGCATTTGTGGAGTAATAAATGTGTATTTTTAAGATATCTGGACATTTGCAATCATTTCTAGGTTTATTGTTAAATAGAAATAAATTAAGTATTGTAAGGAGGGCATATAGTGGTCACATTCCTTATTTACATATTCACAGGCTAGATATTTTTACAGTTAGGTATAATAGCCAAAACATATAACAAATCTATTTTATATCTGCCATTATGGTCATGGGTATTCTAAAGACATGCCGAGTAGTATTTTTAGACCCAATTAATCTGCCAATCAATAATCCATGTAAAAGTATTTGTAATTTGCATGCAAGATAAAAAATACAATTATATTCTCCTTTCCGGTGTTTTGGTCATTGACCCAGAAATTAAGTATACTGATCTTTAGGGGCAGTGCACACCTAATTTAGCCAGGTTAACACAATTGTGTTTACAGTACATCCAGAATATTAAAAGAATGCTCCCAGGGTGCACTTCTCTTACATGAGCACTTGCAGCATCCAGCAACATGCAGAATGTATTGTATTCCTCCAAGATAGTATGTACTGGTAAAGTAGAGACTCTCTAGTCCTGGGGAAATGGGTAATAAATTGCTCCAGGAAAGATACAATATTAGGCCTCTTAAAGCCAATGCATATAATATGGGTAATGCTTGTCCACCATAACCATCTCCATTTGTTCCCACATATCTATAGTCTGGAGGCCTGGATTTTCCTCTCAATCTGGCTTTCCTGATTTTCACCAAAATCAATAAGATTTTGACCTGTGATGCCTAGAACATTCCCAGAAATTTGGAAGTGATCGGACGTAGTGTTTCAAAGTTATCAGATTACAAGCAGACACAGAAATGCCATGAAGTTGAGTGTAGGACCTCACTTCACTCACCCAGTTATTTATTTGAATTGTGGTAGCAGCTAGCAGCCCCAGTCCTGGACCAGGAGCCCACTGTGCTAGGCACTTACAAACACAGAACAAGAAGATGGTCCCTGCCTCACGAAGATTACAGTCTAAAACAAAGAACAAGAGGTGGATATAGTCAGACAGATGAAGGACCACAAAAAAGCAATGAGAATACCAGGAGTCATCTCAGCACACTAGTTGCCTGTTGTCAGATTCTTTGTAGGTACCACAGCAGAGGATGGTTAAAAGGAGGGATTTGAAGAAAGAATGATATACAGATGCTCACCGACTTATGCAAGCGTTCCGTTCCAGAACGCCTTGCGTAACTCGAATTTTATGTACGTCAGATACGTATACCCGACCATTACACCAAAAAAAAAAAAAAAAAAAAAAAAAAACCCTCCTATTTCTAGCTTATCGAACTTTTTCCGTAAGTGCAGATTTGTGTAAGTCGGGTTTGCGTAACCTGGGGGGCATCTGTAGCTTTGTGGATGTTATGGGAAAACTTTTCCTATGAAGGAGGGCAGCATGAAGATGCTTTGTTGAAAATGTAACAAGTAGGTGATGAACACTGGCATCATTGACAGTGCAGAGCCAGGAGTAGACATCTCAAATAGCATATGAGAAATAAAAGTATCTATTATCTAGCTTTTATACTTCCACCCAACACTGTAAACCCAACACTGTAATATCTGAGTGCCTTCCATGTAATCTCAGTAGCAAAATCCCTAATAGACTTCATAGAGTCTCTGGCACTTCTCCATTTACAGGATCCAGAACTCTGCTTGAGGAAATTTTTTGTGTTTGTTTTTTCCTCATACTTAATCATTACATGATGTTTTAGCTTTATTTATTTCAATTTACAGAATATTAACACAAGGTCTCTCATGACTCTCCCTGTCTTTGACAAAGGGCACAGATGCAAATAAACATCTAATTCTTACTAATTTCTTCTCATTAAAAATCATTTTATAGATAGTGACCCTGCTGAGGCTGTAGGTTTGCAGATCCAATACTCATCTACTTCCCCTGCCCAGTTCTCAGCGCTGTCAAATCCCAATCCAGTAACTTGGCCCATTTGGTTCCTGAAAAAGGTGACATTCAGTAGTTTAGTTACTTAAAAAATATAATTTCTTCTTTGGACCAATTAATGTCCAGCAGCAAAAGCACAAAGTGTGAAAAGCGCCACAAGCAGAAAAGGTAAAGATAGCAGGGAGAAGGGGAAATGGCCTCTTACTAATGGTTTTCATTCCTCCCTCCCATGTCAGGCCACTAGTACACAGCACATTCTGCAGATGGCACACACATAACTGTGGTCTTATCAGACACAATGCCGCAAACCAAACTGCTCAGATAGTATTTATTGGCTAGCCAGGATCAACTTGATCTGTAGGGGTCAGAAGGGAGGAGTTCTTCATGCGGTGCACACAGAGTTGGATTTGTCCACATTTACTGGCATTAATTCTAATACAAATCTTCCTCTCACACAGATTAAGGAGTTTAGCCATTTTCCAGAGTTACCCCTTCCTGGATCGTTAGCCTACCTCACCCTTCTCTTTTTTCCCAATGCAGACTATCTAGGTGGGATTAAGATTGGCACAGGTAATACAGCCTGTGTCAGGTCTAAGACATATTTTAGAAGTCTCTTCGGTCTCTTCTACTGGAGTAAGTCATTAGCTACACCTGTGTTCATTAGTTGGCTTTAATACCTCTAAGATCTCTGTTGTGACTATTAGACAGTTAGAATGTGGTGCAGGGGTCCTGCCTGAAATTCTGATTCTTGCAATGTGAAAATGCTGGGGCACTAGAACAGCTGCCTCTGTCTGGGCCCTTCATTCTGAAGGTGGAAGCACTAGGGCTTTTCAATTAACAGCCATGAATGGTATATTGAACTAAAGCTCAGGCAATTATAATTTAGTTTGATTTTCTCCAACCAGTGCCATGTATCTGAGTGGCAGATACAAAGCCAATTGCCTATTCTTTAGTTTCTGTAGCGCTGCTGCAGATTTTGCTCCTGTTCCACCCCCCTCGGTTTAGTCAGTGAAACAGAAGGATGGGTCATTCACTGAGCCAATGGTTGTGCAGGACAGTGTCACTGTTTTATTGAGTTTGCAACCAATAGCACACTGGCTTAGCACATACATGTGGCCTATAAACAGAACAAGTGCATATATATGCTCTATACATGTCTGTAATAGAACTTCACTTTGTGGCATTACATGGGGTCATGTTACAAAAGACCCTTCCTGATGATTACACACATGAAAATAGAAGTAAGCCTTTTGCATGGACCTTAAACTCTTCATTTCCTACCTTTTGTGCAGGTAAATTTTTAAAAAGTAAATGTGTGTTGTATTGAATGCTATGAAGAAAATCAGAAAGGGAGAGAAGCTAGGAGAGTGAAGTCATACTGCAGCCTGGTTAAGTCTTTATCAAAGACAGTGAAAAATCCTCTGAGGAGTTTACAGACATATTGCTGTGCTTTGTGTCAGAAAGCAAGGGAGGCTCAAACCACTCTAGCCACCTTGGGTGGCCAGCAAACAACACAAACATAAGAACAAAGCCTAGATGAAAATACTAGCCAGGGATAAGGCAGATTCAGCCTAACTGTTATTCCTAATCTGAGGCAAACCCTTTCTCCATCTCCCTCTCTCCTTTCCCCTCCCTCCAGCAATCTCTCATTCAGAATGTTTGTTACTCCTCTTTATAAACTCCTGATTGGGTGATGCCGCTCACCTGTGCTGAGCAAAACAGGCTGGGCAAGGCCCTCAGCTTAGTTTCACTCTCCAGGGCTGGCCATGTCTAAGCAGGAGCTAAGATTCAGACTAGGCTGGCATTTATCAGGAGGCCACTTCTAGCTTTGAAGTTCCTAGAGTCAGAGACAGTCTTCTTTATACAAAGCAAAGCACACTGTTAATGCTTAAGAATTAAGAGTAAGCAAACCAGGATATTCTGATGTATACATCCATAGCATAGCTGCTCATTGCTGTATATAGAGGAGTGGGGTTATTCCCAAATCAGCCATAACACAGGCAACAGCTGTTTTCCAAACAAACACAGCATTTAATTTAAGAGCAGAAGGACTTGAATTCTTCTTAACAAAATAAGAATATTGCATATTCCTTTATTCTCTCAATTTCACAGGCATTCTGATTTCCCTTTTTTCCGTGTAATGCTTTTAATACTCACTATCATATCACTAATATTCTCATATTTAGCAAAAATACCAGCCAGAACTAAAACTAAATCATCAGCCTTTAATCCATCTCCAGGATGGGTGCCACTAATCTGATATGAACAGGAGTACTTGTGGCACCTTAGAGACTAACAAATTTATTAGAGCATAAGCTTTCGTGGACTACAGCCCACTTCTTCGGATGCATATCTGTAATCTGATATGAAGCATCGCTAATAGTTGTCCTATTATATAAATAGGTTGAGTACGGTATTCTTATCTCCTTAACACTGTCAGGCCTCAAAGATAAACCCACTTGTCCAGCTTTGTCTGCTATGATTTATTGTACCATATTCTTGGTTGGTGAGATCTGATTGAGTGGTAGCTGCTAAGAATGCATAATGATGGTTTTAAACATGGAGAGAAAGAGATAAATTACCCTCTTCATCCACTAGAGGGTAGTTCAAGGCCAGGTTTGGGATGAACTGGAAAAAAGAAGCAAAAATGCAGAAATGCAGCAATGGCTTCATATTTGATTGCTGTCCAATGCAGCAGATCTGCACACTCTTCTGTAAAGAACCAGGCATTTTTTTCATACCATCAAATGTCTGAGATAGATAGGCTAGTGAATGCAGACAGAAAAATACAAAATGCATTTTTAATATAGAATCATAGAAGATTAGGGTTGAAAGAGACCTCAGGAGGTCATCTAGTCCAATCCCCTGCTCAAAGCAGGACCAACCCCAACTAAATCATCCCAGTCAGGGCCTTGTCAAGGCAGGCCTGAAAAATCTCTAAAGATGGAGATTGCACCACCTCCCTAGGTAACTCATTCCAGTGCTTCACTACCCTCCTCGTGAAATAGTTTTTCCTAATAGCCAATCTAGACCTCCCCCACTGCTCCTCATTCTGTCATCTGCTAGCACTGAGAACAGCCGAGCTACATCCTCTTTGGAACCCCTCTTCAGGTAGTTGAAGGTTGCTATCATGACTGCTGAGCAACACAGCTGCTTTGTGTACTGCAGTGAGCACACTCTGTTTGAGAACCAGGAAAAGAAAACAGTAACAAGGAACGTTCATGGAAAGTCAAAATATCAGAGTACCCCACGCTATTTTTTAAGTACATTGGAAGCAGGAAGCCTGCCTGCCAACCGATCAGTGGGGCTCCTTGATGATCTAACTGCTACAGGAGCATTCAAAGAAGACCAGGCCATTGCAGCGAAGCAAAATTAATTATTTGCATCAGTTTTCATTGAAGAGGGTGTGAGGGAGATTCCCACACCTGAGGCATTCTTTTTAGGTAACAAATCTGAGGAACTGTCCAAAGAGTGAGATGTCAATAGAGGAGGTTTTGGAACAAATTGATAAATTAAAAAATAATGCAATCCCCAGGACTAGATGGTATTCACCCAAGATTTCTGAAGGAATGCAAATATGAAATTGCAGAAGTACTAATTGTCGTATGTAACCTATTGCTAAACTCAGCCTCTGTTCCAGATAACTCGTATATAACTAATGTGATACCAATTTTTTAAAAAGATTCCAGAGGCGATCCTGGCAATTACAGGCTGATAAGCCTAACTTTAGTACCAGGCAAATTGGTTCAAATTATAGTAAAGGACAGAATTATCAGACATATAGATGAACATAATTTGTTGAGGAAGATTCAATATGGTTTTTATAAAGGGAAATCATGCCTTACCAATATATTAGAATTCTTTGATGGAGTGAACAAGCATATGGTCAAGGATGAGCCAGTGGATATAGTGTACAGAAACCTTTGGAATAAATTGTCAGTTTGCATAATGTAGACAGGTAAATAGTGGGGTCCCTCAAGAATCTGTATTGGGATCTATCCTATTCAACATATTAATAAATGATCAGGAAAACGGGGTGAACACTGAGGTGGCAAAATTTGTAAATGATACAGAATTACTCAGATTGGTTAAATCCAAAGAGTTACAAAGGGATCTCACAAAACTGGGTGACTTGGCAACAAAATTGCAAATGAAATCAATGTTGATAAATGCAAAATAGTGCACATTAGAAAATATAATCCTATCTATACTGACAAAATGATGGGGTCTAAATTTGCTGTTACCACTCAGGAAAGATCTTGGAGTCATTGCGGTTAGTTCTTTGAAAACACCCACTCAATGTGAAGCAGCAGTAAAAAAAAATAACAACATGTAGGAAAGGGATAAATAATCAGACAGAAAATATCATAATGCCATTATATAAATCCAATGTAGATCCACACCTTGAATACTGCATGCCGCTCATTGGCCCTAGCTAAAAAAAGATAGAATTGGAAAAGGTACAGAGAAGGACAATAAAAATGATTAGGAGTAAGGAACAGTTTTCATATGAGGTGAGAGTAATCCGATGGGACAGTTCAGCTTAGGAAAGAGACAATTAAGGGGTAATATTATAGAAGTCTATAAAATCATGAATGGTGAGGAGAAAATGAATTGGGAAGTTTAATTTATCCCTTCACATAACACAAGAACTAGGAGTCACCCAATCAAATTAACAGGCAGCACGTTTAAAACAAACAAAATGATGTTACTTCTTCATACAATGCAGTCAACTTGTGGAACTCATTGTCCTGGGACAACCAGGTTTAAAAAAGAATCAGTTAAGTTCATGGAGGATGGGTCCATCAGTGGCTACTAACCAAGATGGTCGGGGTCGCAATCACATGCTGCAGATGTCTTTAAACTTTCAGCTGCCAGAAGTTGGGACTGGATGACAGCGGATGGATCACTCAGAATTGCCCTGTTCTGTTCATTCCCTCTGAAGCACCTGACACTGGCCCAAGTCCAAAGACAAGATACTGGACTAGCTGGACCATTGGTCTGACCCAGTATAGCTGTTTTTACGTTCTTATATTCCCACTATTATACTCTGAGAAAGTCAAGGGTTCCATGAATTGTTATGCTAGAGACTAAGGTATACAATCAGCGAGGGCAGCCGATGCTACATTAAGGGGGAAAGTGTTCTTGCTGTGTAATGTCAATAAAATACAAGCCAACAATCTCATTTTGCAGATCTTGTTTTTTATTTTGGTTGGTGTGGTTGAAAAGTAATTCTAAATAACCCTGTTCACATACAAAGGTAATATACCAAAATGCCAACATCTTTACCATGCTTACTTATCTACAGAGACTCAAAGAAAACATGAGAACATGAGAACATTTTAAACATTGAATTTTAATCTCAGAAGTCCCCTCATAAGGCCCATCTAAGTCCCACTTATGCCCTTAACATAGGGCTTATATGGCACACAGGGGTGAATGTCACTTTAATTGTAACAGAAAAATGATGGGCTGGATCCCAGATGTTCTGAAGCAGAATAGACAACAGAGCTACACCAACTTACACAAGTTGGGGATCTGGCTAGTGCCTTATTCTTACAACTCTGCCACCTCTATAAGCCATAACCTTCATTTTTTTTCTGCCCAGAAACAGCCTCTGAGGCATCTGTTGACCTCCCTGATAGCTAGGTAGCTGTGAATCTTTCTAAACAAATCATCAGATGGGCTTGCACGCAGCTTTCTCTTTGGTTGACACTTAGTGATGTCGTGGGGCTGAGAGTCTTTGTAAAAATCAGATTTCTTTCCTGAACATTCATTGCAGCTGTCCAATTACAGGTTAGGGGAAAGTCTCTTTCTAATTCTTGCCTGTCTCCCCTGCTGCCTGAATTGTCACATATTAAGTCCTCTCTGTAGCTAACCTTTCGGATGAGTGCCTAATAATGCCACCTCCTGACTGGGCAGCAGGATACATCACTATGCATCATAACTTGAACAGGTTGCCTTTTTTTTTTAAAAAAAGTGACTAGCTTTAGACCTATAGCAGTTAGGGATGAAGTCCACTGCCCTGGGCATGCAGGATGCAGTTTCAGGATAGAAGATATATCCTGTTTCCAGTGTTACTATAAAACATAGTGATGGGTACTGTATAAGAAGCCAAATTGAGTAGACCAGAATTAGAAAGCAATTGTAGAGAAAAAGCTTGCAGTGACTTGGGGGGTGGATTAATTTACCCACTACTTATTTTCCATCTCTAGTTTCTATTACTCTATGATATTAAATTAATTATGCATTTGACATTAGCCAAAAAAGACCAAGATTTTGCATAATGTGCTATATAGTGACCTATAATTGAGCATATATTTCAAGAATATCATAGCATAGTCTCATAACGTGCTCTTTGGTATTGATATATTGGCCTACACTATTGTTGTTGGTGTGTCCACTTTAATTTTAACAAAGAAGATGCTACCAGCACTTCAGATAAGAAAAGAGTCATATTGTATTTGTTCCTATTTCAGCCTCCTCCTCCTTCCCTCATTTTTCTGCTGCCTTTGCATTTAATGCCAAAGTCCTGTTGATTTCAGTGGCCCTTATAGAGCAGCCTCCTGACTTCTGAATTGCCCACTTTATAAGACAGCACCTGTGCTAGTAATTATACACACAGAATGTCCAAACACTGAAATATAAACCCTTCATTCAGAGTATTCATTATGTCTCTGTGTACAAAGAATGTTCACAGAATCTCATATTTTAAACCACAATCAAGATTTATCTGATCAGAAGCATGCAGAAAATGTGTCAAAAGAAATTAGGGACAAACTGATAGTTGCCTTAGAAAGAAAAAGACAGAGAGGGTAGGGGACTGTCTGTAGCCTCATTTCCTTGGGCACCAAACACATTTACAAATGACCAAGTATTCTGAGTTTTCTTGTTAATATTCCATTATACAACGAGGCCTGCAGAAATATTTACAGATCCTGTGTACTTGTATGTCGGGAAGCAGACAAAGACTATATGCTACCATATGTGGATACTTCCACCAATGACCCTTAAGGATGTTGATTACCCCATTTCTCCCTTCAAATGGCCTTTTAAGGCATGCGACAAGTAAAATGTAAATGTGAAAAGCTCTCTGAGAAATGATCAATGGTAAGGGATGTAGGGCTACATCCTCAGCTGTTATAAATCAATGTTGCTTTATAACCACCTGAGAATCTGGCCCCTAATGTTTAGTGAATCCCACGTCCTTGTCCTGAGATAGGACTTTTAACAATTGTACATTAATATATGTTTGATTATCCTGAACATATATTAGACTGCACCATCCACCATGTCTGGTCTGCTCTGCAGGTGTAGATGGGGGTTAGGACACATCTCCTCCCTCTTTGTGGTGATGGATGCTCAGGGGGAAACCGGAGGGAGCAGGGACTGCAAATGTAATTAATAATAGGCCTGTCACAGAGGGGAATGCAATGGAGAGGAAGGCTCCCTGCAGCTTCCACTGACAACCAGCCTCCTTCCTTCCCTCCCACCTCCCTTGCAGGAGCCAGGCACAATTTGGCATGAATGTTTCTAAAAGCTGCTCATCAATTGGAAGACCTCTGAGGGTCACACAAATGATACAAGAGGCCAGACATCTTGGAAAGGACAACAAGGCCCACTAACCAAATAAATTACCTGATCCAGCATAGAAAATGCTAGTGACCCATCAACTAATGGAAAGAAACTAACATCACCAAAAAACACGTTGACGGGGAAAGGGAACGGTTTCAGTTTCTCCTGCTAGGATTTGACTAATGGGCTTCGCTGCACCATGAGTACATTCCACAATCACAGGCCCTTATGGGGAAAAACCTGACTTTGTGATTATGCTGGGGTATAGCCAGCAAATGTAAGCAGGATGCTCTCAAGTGCTGTAATGAGAGGTCAGGTAGGGAAGCAGGCAGGCCCTGCAATCAAAGTTTTGCATCAAGTTTTTGTATATGTTTTTCCAAGTTTTTTGAGGGCCTGTGAAGTGCTTTCACCCTTCTGCTTTCAAACTTAGGGACAGAGCAGTTACTGTAGTCTTTGCTCTTTCATCCACACAGGGACCTGCCTCCTGTGAGTAGGAGAGAAGGTCATAGTATGAGGCTTTCTAGGAAATGTGCCAAGACTGCAGAGTATAACAGTTTGAAGACATGCGTGGGAGGAATCCTCAACAAGAGTGTTATTTGATAAGAAGATTTGTGCATCTTCAGTGCCAATTATATTTTAGGAGCTGAGTTTCCACATTTTGTTGCTTTAGAATAAGGGATATCATTTTTACAATTGGGCCCATTCCTGATAAAGACTAGCTTCTTGCGCAGCTACATTTTTCAGCCTATGCCTCTCTGTGTGTCAGCGTGTAGGGCAGGTTAGCAGTGTGTGTCTGAGATGCAATGACATACTGTATCATGATGATGACTTTTGTGCTTTTGAAAATTTCTGTACTAGACAAACTGATTTGTTAGCAACTCATAAATAACGTCTTTCAAGAAGAGTAATATATAGATTATCAGGTCAGCAGGACTGCTGGCAAAACAGAGGTACTTGAAGGTTGATTTTGGGGGCACCTACATTTTCACAAGTGAGGGCTTCTGTCCAAAGGCTTTTAGAACCCAGACAACCTGTCATCCTTCATTAGTCTGCACTCCCTCATATAAGATATGTTCATTGTGACAGAATATTTATTAGTGCCCTCAGATGGCAAAAATGACCTAATTTCTCAGTGGGATTCTCTTACCCTCAGCCTGTTATCATACCAGCACTCAGCTTTGTTCAAATCTCTCATCATGATATTCTTGTTCTTTTGCTAGCCCCAAAGTTTCATCCACTGTACAGTAAATGGTGAGGTATGATAGATTTGCATAAATCAAAACATGTTTCTTCAGAAGCTAAAACCCCCAAAATGTATTTGCTGCTTTTCCTCCTGTGACAAATGTAACGTCATGCCCCTCTCTCTACACGTGAGTAGTTGCATGGATCTTACATGATTGGAGATCCTTACAACTTTTCAGAGTACCTCAGATACTTTTCTATTTCCAGTAATCTCATTGTGTACTGGGTCTTGACTCATCCACTTCAGTGGGACTGAAACACATGCTTGAAGTTAAGTGCTTGCTGAATCATGACCAAACTTTCACAATTCACCAAAACTCCAATTGCCTTTTTTGATACTGGCACAATAGTTTAGATAAACAGGGCGGTACTCTAGTACATAGATTCATCATGTTGAAGCCTGAGGCCTTGGCTACACTTACCCGCTAGTTCGACGGCTGGAAATCGAACTTCTGGGTTCGACTTATCGCGTCTAGTCTGGACGCGATAAGTCGAACCCGGAAGTGCTCGCCGTCGACTGCGGTACTCCAGCTCGGCGAGAGGAGTACCGCGGAGTCGACGGGGGAGCCTGCCTGCCGAGTGTGGACCAAGGTAAGTTCGAACTAAGGTACTTCGACTTCAGCTACGTTATTCACGTAGCTGAAGTTGCGTACCTTAGTTCGAATTAGGGGGGTAGTGTAGACCAAGCCTGAGTTATGGCAAAAGTATATTAAGATGCAAGAGCATCACTGTTTTTTTGGGGAGGGGGATTTACAAGAATTTGGGGAACAAGGCATTCAAAACGTTCATCATCAGAACAGAATATTTACTTGAGCAATTCTTCCTACAAAGTCTTAGACACCAGGGAAATGACATTTACATCAATAATATATAGCTATTCTTTCCATTTGCCTTGTAATTAGCACCAGATTGTTCACAGCTCAGGTCAAGTAAACATCAGTAGACAAAGAGAAGAGAGAAATGCAGCATTTCAAGTTAACTGTACCATCTGAACACCTTACCTTGAGGATCGAGGCCCAAGAAAAGAAAGTTATGCCCTGGATATGTAGCAGTTAATGGTTAGCTGTTATGCTTGTCATTCCCTATTGAATCTGTGGTTGATTCTGGCATGGGATGTCCTTTTGAAATTCATTCTGGTGATCTCCTAATGTTTTCCTTCTGAGTGGGTTTTATGGCTCATTTACTCTTTAGAATGCCATGTAAAATCTTGGCACAACATTTAGCGTGTCGTGCTGGTACATAATAGCAGCCATGGTCCACTACAAAGATGGTTCTGCTTCGGTTATTGCACATCTACTCATTTGTATGGTGATTGTGAAGATTTCTGAGTTTCTGTGATGAAAAGCTATATTTAAATAGAAAGAAGGTAATAATGTATGGGACACATTACCCCATTTAACAATCATTACACATAGAACCCAATTCTGATGTTCGTCATACTGGTGTAAATTCAAACATGGCCTCCTGGGTGGGGGCAAAAGGGGCAGCTTGCCCCTGTTTGAGAGGGCCCCCAAACTAGTGGAGCTGAAACCAGGTCATGATGGAGAGGTGGCTGGGCCAAACCTGAGTGGCACTGCAACCCTGTGCACCAAGTCACAATGCCCAGAGCAGGGAGCCAGTCCCAGTCCGCCCCCCTGTGGGGGGGACTGGGTGTATATGGGGTGGGCTCACTCGCCAACCCCTTACTGTAGGCCTCCTCTCAGTGGTAATTGGGGGGGCAGTTTAAAATTTTGCCCCAGACCCCGTAAAATCTCTGTGTGGCCCTGAATTAATGGGAAAGCCATTGATTTCAGGAGAGTTGCAATAGATTTACACTAGCAGAATTTAGCTTTGTGTCTTTCATATTCCATCACAGGTGTCCAATGCCATAACTTCATAAATTTTGTTGGAAAACAGGTAAATACATTTTAAAATCTAGCCTTGGCACAGGTGCACCACTATAATATTGAAATATAATATAAAATAAAATTGAAGGTTGACCTGAATGGAGTATAATTTCATGTGGGCTTGATGCTGAAATTACTGAGTGAGCTTCTGTGGCCTCTGTTATGCAGGAAGACAGACTAGATCAGAATGGTCCCCTTCTGGCTTTAAAAATCTATACTTCAATCCAATTAACACATTTTAGCCATATTTAAACACTGGGTTACATAAGGTTAGTAGAATACTTATTAGACGGGAAGGCCTCTTCATGTGGAGTTTTCTGCTAAACGCCCTCCAAATTGCCTGGTCTGGGAAGTGGTCCATGCTTTCATGGTTTATTAGTTCCTTCCTTCCAGCTAGGTTTTATAAGGGCACCCCATCACGGGGTATTTAAGCACTTTGACTGACTCAATCTTCTAAGTTTTCTATGGACAGAACTGGGCAGCCAGTCTCTTCTCTGTCCTTTTTACTCCTTTACTTGCAATACCCAGCCTCCTGTGTTTTCCCACAAAATTGATACCCCAGCAATATTCCAGGACCAGATTTTAAAAGTCAGCTATTCCTCGAAAGCCCGAGCTATCGCGCGCATCTAAGCATAGCACTGTGAATTATCTTTTGGCACAGGTTGCTTTTTCAGGCCATAGCAAATGTTGTATAGCTTTTATACAGTTTGAAACAGAGAGGCCCATGCTACCTTTTTAACAGAGTGAAGAGCGAAGGGTTTAGTTGCTGCTGTGTGTGTTTTCTTTCTCTTAGGTCTTGTCTAGGTAGAGGATTAGTATGCAGCAATCTGGGGTGTTTATAGGATTAGGTCAGTGTGCAGTTGGGGAATTTTAGAGCACAGCAGCAGGATCCACACAGCCAGCTAGTGTACTGCCTGGTGTACACTATTAATTTACACCCCAGCGTGCCTCACACTAACACTCAAGCCCTTATTTGTTGTTGCAAGCAGAGAGTGGCTGTGGGTTGAGACACCTCCCTTGTGTGTTACCCAATCCTCCAATATCAGGGATAGCCGTTGCAGGAGGGGGGAAATGTTAGGATTAGTTTTCCACAGCTGCCTAGGGGATTTGGAGGCCCATTTCCCATTCATTTTAATAGAAATAGGGCATCCACACCAGAACCCCTAGATGGCATTGAAAATGTCAGCCTTAGCATATACTTGAGAGTAACTGGAGTTACAGAATGTTGAACCACTACTCACCACAATTTGTTTAATGTCATGGCTCTACTGAGGCCAATGGCAAAACTCCCATTTACTTCAATAGAACTGAGTCAGAAGAATTTCACCCCATTTCTTTCCTTAGCTGTGTTGTGTTACTGTGAGCCATTCTTACTTGCAGCAGGTACCTGCATTGAATGCCCCTCTCTCCTCTGGAATTGGAATTTAGCAAAACGAGGAAATAGGTGGCTTTCTTAATGTAATACAGTGGCTCTCAAACTTCTTTACTGGTGACCCCTTTCACATAGCAAGCCTCCGAGTGCAACCCCCCTCCCCTTATAAATTAAAAACACTTTTTAGCATATTTAACACCATTATAAATGCTGGAGGCAAAGCAGGGTTTGGGGTGGAGGCTGACAGCTCACAACCCCATGTAATAACCTTCCAACCCCCAGTTTGAGAACCCCTGATGTAATGGTTTTATATTGCCACAAGGGAGGGGCAGGAGCTGTTTCACCTGACCAGCAGAATTTCTCAATTGCAATAGTGCTGTATAATGTGACCCTCCAGCTTCATGTGGAAGCAGTTAAGGGCCCTCATTCAGCACATGCCTAACTTTAAACACATGGGTAGTCCACTGACTTTGATGGTGCTTAAGTACCTTTCTGAATCAGGGCCATTGTTAGGAAGATGTAGTGGTTTGGTTCGTTCTCTGGCCTTTCTCATGCATATTGTGGCTAAAGTAACTTAGAAAATAATTTTGCTACTACAAAAAATAAAATAAATTAACATTTTCAGACTTGCTCTGTTTTTTCCTGCAAACATTCAATATTTGTTTGATAAAATCAGCAGCCTAGATTTTAAAAAAATGACTTGTATTATTGAGTGCCTCAATTACCGGGTACCCAATTTGAGACAGCTTAAAGAGGGATGGTCATCACATCTGTAAATAAGGCAAAACTATTGTATATGTTTTGACAATGTCTGGGGTTTTTAGAAACGATTAATGCAATTAAAGGAATGTGTCCCCCGACTGACATGCTATCCATCGCTCAAGACACTTTACAAGAGCAACAAAAATTCTCAATTATTCCAAATGCTGAATTATTGAAAGGAACTCACTCTGTTACTACCACTTGTATCTATCTTAGGGTTTTATACTGCAACTCATCACTATTGTATCTGAGCATAAGGACGGGTAAAATAGTCCATTACGAATAAGTATTGGCCTCAGTCATTGCCCAAAACCTACAGGCCCAAAATCTATTGTGAAGTTAAAAAAAAATGCAGAAACTTCAGAATTTTTGGATTCTGGCAAGACATTGAAATACAGGCAATACACTGAAATACGGGAACAGCAGCTCTACCAAAGCTAAGAATTACTAGCAATTTCACAAGCCATTCTTTTGAGATTTGTTTATTGTGAATCAATGGAGTATGAATGTATGGTACAGAAAACCCACCTGGAAATGAAAAAGGTACAGTTACAGCAACATCTTATAACTTCATCACTTATCTGTGTGGCAGGTGGAGGTTTCAAAGCTCTGATCTTTTTCATGCTCTAATGAAGTTTGGCATTCTAGCCAATGTGTTTGAGAAAGGTTGTCTAGAAGGCTGTGAGCTGAGGTAATTACACCCCTGGGAAAGATCATTTTGTTTTTTCAAGTACTTGGTGTGTATAGTTTCTGAAGACTTAGTCATTTTTCTGAAGAAGAAGGAAAAAAAAAAGTAGGGCTTTATTCTGGCCCAGCTTCATCCCCTGTACACTCAAACCCAAGGCAGTTTTTATATTTACTGCACATTTTTTACTCTTACATTTTAGGAAAGTGAAAAATGTTATCACCTAGGGAGGAAAGAATAGCCCCACAAAAGATTTACTAGCTCAAGAGTTTCTTTCAGCTGAACTAGTGAAATAACAATAGGGCCATAAATAGAAGAAATAATTCCAAACAATGAAACACTCCATTCAAAGACTATAATTTTGCTCCATCCAGATGAAATTTTTATTAAAACACAAATCTAAAATGAAAGTATGGGAAGATTTCATGTGTCTTTGCCACTGTAGCAAATCCTGAACTGTTGTCGTTCCATAATTTTTATGTGTATCTTTACTTCCTAGTTTCAGATGGGGCTAAAAATGGAAGTACGGAAATAGTCCAAGAAAATTCATTCTCAAGGCTTTCACTAGTCTAGGAGAAACCAGGAAGTATTGGAAATCTAATGGAGAAGGCTGACTGAGCTTATAGTATTTCAGCCTGATTTACAGCTCAAAGAGTTTCAGGTAAGCACTCAAACTAGTTTGGGAACTATGAACAGTCTAGTTATAGAGCTCTTGGTAAGCCTTGGTATACAAGACCTGATCCAACGTCTCTGAAGTCAATAGGCCTCTTTCCCTTGATAAAGGGAATCAGATCAAACTCAAAGTGTATAAGTGAGTTTTATGATTCGCTATGGATAAGAGCCCATAGTAGGAGACAGTAGACAAAGATTAATCAAATGGCCTTATAATTTTGGTGATTTCCAACAAACTTTATTGAAAGCAATGAACAAAAAACAAAATAGTGATTTTGTTGACATTACATGCATAGTTTTATGGAATGATACTGCATATAAGATCACCTTTACTGTACATAGCTTTAAATATAATAAACCTGTTGTATTAAGCTTTATAAAAGAGTCCATCAGATGCAACTGGCCTTCAAATGTGCCTCTGCTTGGTACTTGGAAAATTGTATAAATAATCTTTAAAAAACAAGTCTAACAAAAAGACTAAAATACACTGGAACGTCCACTGTCATCTCTGTGTTCCAGAAATACAACTATGGAAAAAAAACCCAAAAAACTCAATGCATTAGTATGCCTATATCGACACTATGACAACTAACTCCATGAACATTCAGACCACACTTCGATTTCTTATATTCATGCTGTCACATTGGTACAGAGTGACAATGATTCCCAAGGCATGTTCAAGGCCTGCGCAATGAGATAGTATAAATAGATGATTATTGATCATTTCAACCACAAGATATATATAACTAACTGTATTAAAAACATACAGAGTTGAGTGTTTACCAGTTAAAATTCCTTAGAGTACAAAGGGCAGTAGTTGTTATCGGAAAGGAAACAAAGAACCTATTAAACACAAAACATGTCTACAGCTTTGTCCTGATTACAAGACAGCCAGCAGCACTGCTGAACACATTTTTAAATGAACTTCATATTGTTTACATGCATGTGTTAAAGATCTGCTGAATATCTATTTGAGAGAGAAACATATTTAAAATACTTGATGGTTGTTCTATTATCTTGGGTATTTTTAGCCTATTTTCCACTCAGAGAAAGATGGGGGGGGGGGGGGTAAACTGATGCATGGTTAATTTCATCCTGAGCTTGATGGCAGATCAATTTTATATTTCCATGGTGTCCACTCCACCCAAGCCCCTTGCACATGATAATTAATTGTTAAGGTTGCTACTTAGAGCTGCACTTCTGTTGCTTACAGCTCATAAAATCATAGAGTAACAGGGTTGGAAGGGACTCAGAAAGTCATCTAGTCCAACCCCCTACTCAAAGCAGGACCAATCCCCAATTTTTGGCCCAGATCTCTAAATGGTTCCCTCAAGGATTGAACTCACAACCCTAGGTTTAGCAGGCCAATGCTCAAACCACTGAGCTATCCCTCCCCCCTCATAAAGCAAGGTGTTCTGGGTGAGTGTAAACAAGGCAATCTTTTAAGATACATTTTCTGTAACTGTGAAACTGATGTTGAAAAATGCAGTTCTCCAGATCACCTGCTCCAGTGGAAACCAAGACTGATTGGCAAGGAATACAATACATCACATTTGGAATCATTATGACAAAGATGTAATATTGGAACGTCCACCAGGGGGTGCGATGATTTTTTGAGCAGGACGTCTTGCAATATGGTCATCTGTTTGAGATCCTAGAAGAGAAGGCATAGAACTTGAAGAGCTACAAACAAGTGACAGCCCCATTGATTTAAATACAGGAATTATTAAATGAAATGTTTTTGTTCATAACAATATATATGTACATGGGTAATCAATAGCAATTTATTTGTCTTTAATGCATATTGATTTGGAAACTGAACAATAAAATTCAAACAAAAATAAATACCTACACTTTTTATACTTTGGGACAACTTTATAAATAAGGTATGTAGCATGACATGACCAATGAACTGTATAATCTGTAGAATCTTGTAATTTTTAGTTAAAATGCTTTTGAATTTTAGCAACCCTTCTAATCACCACTGAAGCTACAAACTATACTGATAATTTGAAGATCAAATAATATTATTATGTTTTCATGCTCAGACTGAGATAGAACCAAAGCATATTTCAAGCTTAGTAGTGGGGAAACTAAACATGCTACTATACATAATGAGAATAAATTAAAAGGGTTAATTATAGGAAATGCTGTCAAATGCAATGAAAGACTGTATTCTAATTGGAAGGAACTGGAAAATTCTAACTGCTTTCCTGGAAAGATCTTTTGCATATTCATTCTAGGACTTTTTTGTAATGATTTGTTTCTCCATGAATAAATAGTTTCCAGATAATAACATTTTGGGACTTCATTTCATGTAGAGCTGTCAAGGATCCATGTGATCTCAGCCAAGTAAGCGAAGAGTTTTATCAGTAACTGTATAATGTGGCATTTGCTTTCAAAATTCTTCTTAGCTATGGTACACATGTTCATGCACCAAGTACAGTGTGACACAAAGCTGAGCAGCACATGCATGATGTCCATATATGCCAAATGACTGAAGAACGTATGTGTGGTACTCCCATGATTCAAATAAGACTCAAAATTGCATCACTGTGGATAAAATAGCAGAAACTACACCTTTCATGGTATGATTTTTTTTATGTAGAAGTCAAATTTCAACTTTATTTACACCAGGATTTATATCAAAATTAACATGAAATAAATTTAAACCTACTATTGTACAAGTAGATATGCAGTACTCTTCCCATTCCTAATGGCTGTCATAACAACTAGTTTGAATCTTCAATTCAGGAAACTCACAAGCAGTAAATCATTTATGTGAGTGTATGATGCCTTTATAGAGATGTGACAGTCTCCACGCCATTGGTTGAAGCGCTGCTGTTCTGAGCATTTGTCATAAGATCTGGGTGACCATTCCCCCTTATATCCACTTCCACTATTAGCTACTAGTTTAGTTGTGATTCTCCCCTTTTTAAATAAAATCTTGAGACAATCTTTTCATCTAGCCATTGACCTCCCCTAAAACAAGCTACTGTACATGAGCATTTGTCATCTCACCTCCACTCTAGCCATAGTACTGAATTCGTCCATAGCTGTATCTGTGCTTAGTAATTTTCTCTTCTGTAACTATGATTCCTTCTCACTCCCTCTCTCCCCATCTGCCTTGACCTTTGCGCTTTAACCATATAATACTACTTGATGCCTTTTCTTAGTTTGTTTGCATCTCAGCCATCTTCCTCTCATAGGTTTCCTATATATCCAACCACTTATTTTATGGAATTGGAAAAGGACACAACTCAGGCTGATTTCCTGGCCTCAGTGAAGTTAATAAGAATTTTGCCATCAATTTCAATGGGGCCAAGATTTCAACCTCTGTTGTCAGACCTCATCAGTCTGATGCCTGTCCTTGGCTCTTTTGTCTTCTCTGTTTCATACCCATTGGCCACCTCAATTTTTAATTCAAACTTGACATGCATCCTCTCTGGTATCTTGTGACCTACATACTTTAATGTATTTGCATGGATAGCTTTCAACCACCTGGAAGAATTTTGTGTTGCTTTTGTATGTAAGATACTATAGCTCTGCAAATTGTACTGTAGCGGGAAAAGTGATTTCTCAAAAGCAGCAAGGCAATCATCACATAAACTTAGTTGTTAATACATTTTGTCTTTTACATTAGCAGAAATTACTAATGCAATTCTATACCTCTATCATTTTCTTCTACTTGAGTAACATAACATAAGCTCTGACCCTGCTATTGAACTCAATTTGAATGTACCCCTGCATCCGTTTGGAGTTGCATTAACTTCAGCAGGGTTCCTCCTGGGTGCACAAGTCTGCCTGCAGGGAGCTCACTGCAAGACTGGGGTATGGTTTGTAAACAATATTTGCACTTCTCAGTCAGTCTAAGCTACCCATGTTCATCTCTACCTGCAAATGCTACTGTACCCACTGAGCAAACTTACCAGACAAGCTGAATCCTGACAGATGCAGATTACGGACAGGAAAAGTTGGTATTTTGCCTGAGCAGGGAGCTATCCTTGAAGTAGGAGTGGGGGCTGCAGCTTTAGCAGTCACTATGACATCATGAACTGGCCCATCATAAAGCCCCCTTGGAACACCATGAATTTCAGCAAGCTGTAGCGAGATAGAGGATAAACATGTGAGCTGATTCTGAATGAAATGATGAGAAATTTGAAGCTGAAATCTGTTCCCTTACTGATTTTTCTTCTCTCCGTCATACATATCCTGAGTTATTATTGTGGGGGGGGGGGGGGGCGGGTTGCACATAAGTTCAGGTTATTTGTTTGAGAAGAACGAACATTAAACATTTGCTCTGGAAAATTATTTTACAAGGAGTTACGTAGATTTTGGCCGGCATAAAAAAGAAAATGGCAGGTCAGTTTTGGGCTCTATCATCCATGTCAGTCTCCCGTAGAAAGGTCCCTTTCCATTAAATTGGCCACCTGGTGATGATATGGTAGCCTGGCTCCCGCAAAATATAATACCGAGAGATGAAATAGGAAGTGTTTGCTGTCAGTGTATCTTGGACACAGTGAACATGGTTCTCATTTACATGAAGGCCCCATTACACTGCTCTCACCTTAAATTACAATAACACCCAGTTTCAGGCCCCTTTACACTGCCAGAACTGTGTAAAGGGGTCTTAGGGAAAATCAGAATCAAGCCCAGTGTGTCTTCAGGGTTCGATCATTAATTTTATTACTATTAATACTGTTAATGTCTTTATTTTTACAGTGCCTCGGTGCATGCTGAGCACTGTACACTACCACAGAAAGATATTGGCCCTTCCCTCAACAGCTTGCAATCCAGTTGATTCTTCAAACCAGTATTCTTCACCTCCTAACACTGAGATCAATATTTTCATCTCCAGGGCTAGATTGGCACTTTGCAGTGGCCATGAGAAAAGAGCAGTGCATAATTTTGGCTTATTGGCAAAAGGCTTACTGTATTTTTATTTTTTGTTACAGAGAACACACAAAAATGGCATTTTTCCACCTCACATTCCATTCTGTTTTTCCTTTGGTATGTTGTGAGTTCTGATGTGACAACTCAACGGAACCTGACACGGCATGATTACAATGTCCTATTGCATCAGGTGCTACTTTAAATCATCCATCTTCTTGACTGGTAGAAAGATCTGAAGCTAGTGCAGAGAAATAGCTACATTACCAGTACTCCATTCACATTATTACCTGCGGCTAGCTAGTTCTCATCCCAAGCCACTTTATGTACCAGTCATTTTATGATCAAAAATTAGTACAGAGCATTTAGAAAATAGAAAAAGGTTTGGGTTTGAGCATAATGAAGTCAGGACAGATACAAATTGTAAAGAATAACTATTCTGCATTTTAAAATAGCATTTCAGTTTCACTGCTAACCTGTCATGCCATCTGATCTTCATCTCTGTAATACTGAAAACTGTGTAAAGTTGATATCCAATGCAATATTTTCCAACACCATTTTGGACCCTTTTCTCTCTCTCCAAAAAGCCATTGCTAGACAAGGGACCAAAAAATGTAATGCAGACAACCAGACTAACTGCCCATAATATCAAATGTGACTGCCCAAATGAATTAACTTCACAAGCAATCAACGACCACCTGATCTGATGCCCAATTATTATTTAACTCGGAGTCTAGGAACCTCCAGCTTCATGTGAGCAAAAAGTTTATATTTAGCAAAGTGCCTTCCTTGGATGATGAAAAATGACACAATGTTTTTACTTTCAAACATAACATAGATGGAGTTTGATTGGTAGCAAATAGCCTGGAGGCCTTTTGTCACATCGAGTGGGATCAACCAGACTTAGCAATCGTTTATCTGCAAGTTAAAGAAGGGTGCAAAATATGAGGGGAAAATGCAGGTAGGAGAGCATACAGGAGCAATTCTTCATATTTCAGGATAAGTGTCATTTTCATGGCCATACCAGAAAGTTAGGAAGGAGTGCAGGTGGGTGAGAGGGCAGGTAATATGGTCACTGCACTGATCATTGCTTCCACTCTAGTTTTAAATGACCATAGGTGGCCGCTTTAAAAGCTAAGGCTAGCTACTATGAACAGGATTTATAGTTTTTACAAGGCTCTGTCAGTTTCTTTTACTTATTCTGCCTTCCACTGGTGTGCCTCTATTACAGCAATGAATTCACAGAGAAAAGAAAAGCTACAGTAAATCATGTCATGTGGTTATTGCTGTAGTTGCCGATGTGCGTTGGTGTATTTGGGAGAAATGAAGTGGTTACTGATACTTGCCCTCCATACATCAAATAATGAAAACATCCACAAAACACATGGAAAAATGGAGGCGTGGTGCAGCTAAGAGATGATATAAAGATCCACCAAAGGAAGCTAGTGTAGAATAAGTCTTATTGGCCCTATAAAATGAAGGAACTACAGAAAATATTTCTGAGCTCCTTGTATTGACACCTTATCTATTAACTATTTACTTACAAACAGAAATAGATAATTCCTGTGACAGAATTGCCATACCAGTTCCTATATTATCCCTTCTCCCAGTTGCCAGCATAGGGGATATGGCTAGCAGGAAGGGAACAATCCAGGGCACAAATGAGCAACCTAAAGAATAAGTCAAATCCGGAGAGGTATTGGGAACTCCCTGTTCCCCTGAAATCCCTATTGACTGACATTTTTTAGAATTTTCTCCAGTCTAAATATTCTTAGATGAGTACATACTTGCTACAATCACATACATGTAACAGATTTAAAGTATTTGGCCAGAACATACTAATGACCAATTTGCACAATTGGAGGCAATAAGAGTGCCAACAATGGCTGAAAAGACCTGTGAGAAGAAATTAATTAATTTCATTATGGGATATATCACCAAGTGTGGTTTCCTACATTGGCTATTTGAAATAAAAATATCAGAGACCCACTAAGCCCGGGACATCTCTAATGAGAAATATCTACAGTTAAATTGTAAAAATGTTGCCATCATTTCATTATAATGTATCATGTCATTGAGATTAAATATATTATTTTAACATCTTTTACCTTTCAAACTGAATTTAGAAGGACCATGTAATTAGATACATAATGCATCTTACGTCTTTGTACTTTTCCTGTATTGGATGATAAGGTACTCTCCTGTAATTAGTAGTAGATTAGTTTACCTTTGAATCTCCTTGAAGACATTCTATTTGTCCAGGAAAACACACCATACCTTATCATCCAATACAAAATATTTGATGGAACTGTATATAAAAATTCAATACAGTTTTCTTTTAGTTTCAGATGCATGTGAATTAATAAGTGGTATCAGGTGTAAGAATTGTCATTTGAACAGCAACACCGTTTATGCATAAGCCAGGCAATGCACAAGAGCAGTTATTTGATAGTTTTACACCTTTTCAAGGCCTACAAGCAGATAACATCAATAATATTTTTGCTCCTGTAAAGGGCCCCCTTTCCCTTCTCTGTCCTACCAGGAGGCTCTGGGATGCTGTAACACAACATTAATAGCAATAGGAGAACAGGGATAAATTAGAACAGAGATTGTTTTCTTGCAAATAAAAATTCTCCTTACCCTGTTTCTTGCCTTTATTCTTTTATAAACAAAATCAGGGAATGTCTTTCTAGGAACGAAGCGACCAGACCCTTGGATGACAAAGAGGTTTCCATCTTCCAGCACAACTTTTCCTTGACTTATAACAACAGTAGGTGAACCACGACACTCTGTTCCTTCAAATATATTATATTCCACATTCTGACAAATCCAAACCAGGATATTCAGAGTTAGTTTAGGGTTAAAAACAAAAATGCCATAAACCCACAGCCTACCCAATTATATATACACACACATTTTTGTAATACTTTCTTCATGTATAATTAATCATTCCTTAAATAATCCTTTAGATTAGATTTGAAAAAATAAGGATCTCTATCAATTTGGTGAGCTAAAGCAAACTGGAATGAACAAACAAAATTCATGAACATTTAGCACTAGCTTAAACCACACACTACACTACTTGCAGGGGCGGCTCTATGTTTTTTGCCGCCCCAAGCAAGGCAGTCAGGTGCCCTTCGGCGGCATGCCTGCGGGTGGTACGCTGGTCACGTGGATTCGGCGGCATTTCTGCAGGTGATCTGCTGGTCCCGCGCCTTCGGAGTACCCGCCACCGAATTGCCACCGATGCTGCGGGACTGGCGGACCTCCCGCAGGCATGCCGCCGAAGACTACCTGACTGCCACCCTCACGGCAACCGGCACGCCGTCCCCCGCGGCTCACCGCCCCAGGCATGAGCTTGCTGCGCTGGTGCCTGGAGCCACCCCTGGCTACTTGTGAAGCAAACCAGAGCCCAATTATAGGTATGGATAAGTTCCAATTGCTTAACCTAGGTCCCCAGATCCAATTGCTTAACCTAGATCCCCAGCAGGCTTCTGCTGAAACTCACCTTGGACTGACAGAATCTTTTTGCTATGTTTGTCAGGAAACCGCAAGTTCTCTAGCAGAACTGGTTGAAAAATTCCAGTTATATTTTGTGGGAAATTTGAAAACATTTCATTTTTCAAAACTTCCCATGGAGTTTTTTTCTCTTTTTAAAAATATTCTCCCCATCTCTAAATGAAAAATCTTCTTCAGCTTTCAAAAACAATTTTTGATACAAAGGTAATAATTTTTGGTTTCTGAAGAGCAAAAGCAAATTTTTCTTTATTGAAAATCAAACTGAAAACCATTTTTTAACTGAAAAACATCTGCTTCTGTTCAAACAAAATACCATAAAATTTCATTTTCAGAAAAATATTTCATTTTGGTCAAAAATAATTTTTTTGTCAAAAATATTTCAACAAAATAATTTAAAACAGTTCTACCCTCTACATTTTACTAATGTTACATGTAGTTTTACCACTAACCCTTCAAATGTTACTGTGCTTCTCAAGTTCCAGGTAGGAGTTCATTTTGGGATACCTATGAACTGGGAAACTCTAGAGAAGGTACAGTTTGAACAGACACTGAGGCTTTCCCCAGTGGAATATTACCAAAGAGAGAGTGACAAGCCTATTTGGGACCAGGGAAGGGGTAGGAAAGCTGGGTTTGGATCTCCACTAAGACTCGTGTTGTTGAAAGATTCCCTTTGGCAAATGGCTTTTGAGAGTGGGGGTAGTTTCTCAGCTGGTGAATCATTTGCAGAGATAAGGATAAGGAGATGTTCCTAAGTAGCTGATATTCATTCCCATGAGTTAGCCTAAAGTTCCAGTTGGTGAAATGGGAATTTACCTGAGAAAGGGCTGAGTAAACACTGAGTAAGGACCCCAGGGTTTGTTCCAGTATGAATGGCCCCTACACAGCTGTGCGAAATGGAATCAATCTTGCTTCCTCTTTTTAGTTTTACATTTGAAAGAGTACAGCCCTTGCATTTATCCAACCCTCGGGGAATATATCAACAGTCCCAGTAATTTGCTAACTAAAACAAACTTTTATCTCAATAGTTCTGTTAAATCTTAATTACAGTCATAGCCCTTTAAAATTCCATGTTCAGCAATTCAAGGTTATTCAGTGGAATTCAGGAGAAATGCTGGGACAGGAAAATGTTCAGGTTAGGATTGTACATTTTTTTCTATGCCTATACAGTACATACTAATAGTATCACATTTACAGCAAAAGAATGGTCATCATGTATTGTTTTGCTACTGCATATTCTATAGCATTACTCTACATATTTTTGGTGCCATTGCAGTAAATGCCAATAACAAAAGGGATTTATTTCCCTTCCCCCACTCAGATTTAATAAACAACTATACTAATATTTTACCCAAATTCTCTGTTTCAATTTCTCTCTGATTAAAGGGAATACATTATTTCACTAATACACCCTGGTTGCAAAATCCTATAAAGAAAAAAAAATTAAATCTCACAAAATGATTTTACCAGATGGTGGGTTTTTGCTGAAACAATTTTTGTAGCCTTGGGATTCCATATAACTAGGTCAGCATCAGAACCTACAGCAATTCGTCCCTTTCTGGGATAAAAATTAAAGATTTTGGCTGCATTTGTACTGGTCACTGCTACAAAATCATTCTCATCCATCTTCCCTGAGGCCTGGAAATTAGAAAGAAAGGAGACTGAGAAAGGAAACCTATTACCAGAAAATGAGGTCTTATCAAAAAATGAATTTGCAATTTCATCTAGAATTAATGATATTTGTACACAGAGAAGATCACACAATCTTGGGCCTCACATTTAATTCAAAAATTGGCTGTCCCTGCAGGACTAGTCATTAAAGACTGTTATAATGTCATACGTTTGAAAACTGATTACAGCTCCCATTTTATAGTCACTATGTAGGTACTCCTATGACATGAATACAGCTCAACACTACAGACACTGCATCCCACAACACTGAATAATAAGTGTACAGGGTGAAGTGAGGCTACAGAGAGGTCTGTGGCAACTATTGTGTATCATCATCATTCATTTGGCAGCACTTTCATCTACAGGACTCATTTCTCTCAGCAATTACTGGGCTCACACCCAGAACTTTCTTTAATTGATACTGAAGTGAGTCAGTCTTTAGATTATATAATTTCTTCTCTTAGATAGAAAAATACCATGTTTATTGGAACCAGAGCTTTCTAAGTGTTATTGATCCTCAACATGCTACTAGGAGAAGGATACAAGAAACTGGAGGTACCAGAAGAAAGGGGTCAGATAGTATAATGATGGGTGAGGTATAAGAACCTAGACAGAGAAACAGAGCTCCAGTGAAGATGAAGATGAATATTTTCAAAGGTGAACATTGTTAGTATAGGCTAAACAATTAGTGCATCGTAAAAAGCACAGCTGACATAACAAACCTGAAGAGCTCTGTGTAGCTCGAAAGCTTGTCTTTCCCCAACTGAAGTTGGTCCAATAAAAGATATTACCTCACCCACCTTGTCTCTCGAATAACAAACTACACTCAAGATTCACTGTGGACCTGATCCAAAGCTCATTGAAGTCAACACAGAGACTCACAACTTATTTTGAGGGTACTATAATGTTGCAGAAATTACAAATGAACAAATTCCATATAGTTTGCCCAGTCCTACAGGAAAAGAATACAAATGGAAACTCCATTTCTTGCCTTTCCAAAAATCTTCTGGATAGACTTATTTCTGATCACAGTTCAGACTGGGATAGAATATTCTTCTAATAAGGAGCTCTTTCAAGACATTTATATTCAAATGTTACATTTTCTCTCATTAGGAAAGCTTTTTTAAGTAGCAGCCTAGATAATGTCACACAATGAGGCATTCAGCAATGTAAGATGATAATGTATCTCTTTCCCTTCCATTAAAATTTTTTTTGCTATTGTCTAAATCCTCATATCTGACAAAATGCCATTTGCATGCACTTGCATTGATAATTCAGCAAACATTTACACTTATTTAGTTACTTACCACACACTTCTCCCAAATTATTGACATTCTTTCTTCAATGCCATTTGTTCCCTCTGGAATAAGGGTAAAGTTATCCTTTCCTACTGCCTTCTGCGCGGTGGTAAATGTGCAGTGGGCACTGCCTGCAACCTGAAGATCCCCACTGAGTTAAAACAAACCAAAATGCAGTTAATGGACAAAATTGATTGCTCAGTTTGTATTGTTCAGCGTAATAATTCAGGGGCCTTTTCTTTGCAACAATGTACTCTTTAAGAGTGAAATTATCTCCTGTGTAGCAGGTTAAGTGTGACATAAATGGCTCATAGGTCTTGTGCTTAGCCCTCTGTGCAGCGGTGAATTTCATCCTTAGGGTAATATTTTCAAAGGTGCCTAGTTGATTTAAGTTCTTAGGTCCCATTGGATTTAAGTGCCTAGATGCTTTTGAAAATGTTACCTTAAATGCCCAGTAATTGCACTCCTTAAATCAACATCCCAGTCTTGATCCATCCTTTTGGCCCTGACAGCCTTTCAAGAAATGATTCTAAAGGACCTTTTATATCAGGGGTATTCCTGGCTATGGCCAGACCCAAGACAAAACCAGATTCTATATACCAGAATCTATTATAACTCAACAAATCTGAGCCAGGCTGATAGGGATAGGAGAAGGAAAGGAGGGAGCTGAGGTGGTTCTCTAGAATGAGGCTCTCTAGGGACATCTGCTCATGGAGCCCTGAAACACCCTTCCTGATTTATATCCAGGCTGTAATTCAAGATTGAATTATATGCATATTTTATTGTCTGTTTGTGGACATTATTCCACAGGACAAAGATTAATCAAATCAAATCAAATCTGTTTGCTTCCCTAGAGTCTAGAGAGAAGAATTTTGTGAAATCTCAGAGAATGCAAAATAATTCTCATCAGGAGACCTATTAGGGCAGAATATTTACTACTGTAGGTGCCCTTCTACAGGTCAATAGTCTCACCCTACACAGTCTTCAGGTGTTACTTTGGGGCCTGATTTTTCCATCCCTACTCAGACTGAATAGTAATTTACTCAACAAGGAGTCCTATTGAATGGTTCTACTCAGTGAGCTTTTTGGTGATGACTAGCAAAGACCCTAAGCCAAAACCCCAGATCCAGACAGTGTGGAAATTTAAGGAGATTGAATCAAAACTCCACTCTGCTCTTTGGGCCCATCTCTGAGGTTGAATAATAATAACCCCAGGGACTGGGTTTTGTTCCGCATGCCACTGTCATTTACTCTCCTTGCCAACTCACCAGGATAACAGAGAAGTGAGATAATCGGACGTAGTAGGGTCAGGGCTAATTGGTGGGGATGTAACAAAAGCTGCAGCTTTAGCCCAATTCTTACTCCAGTGGTGTGATCCATCCGTACCAAGGCTCGCTGTAATTGGCTCTCCATACACAACTGTGCCTAAAGAATAATAATGCTAATACATAATCTGAAAATATGTAACATGCTCCTGATGGTGAACTCTCTTTTCCCACAGTGTAGACAAATGCTAAGTAAAAGATCATTTGAGCCAGTTTCTCTGTGTTTCAGTTTTCTGAATTTCTGTCAGCCAATCAGATTGCTACAAAGTTGAACAGTATTCCTTGTAAAAGTACAAAGTACCAATCAGGAAACAGCCTTGGCCAAACCCCAGAGTCCTATTCGGTACTATTTTTGGCTGAGAAAGACCAAAGAAAGCAGAACACACACTTCAGGACATGGCTCCTTATTTGTAATGGCAGGGAATGTGTCTAAAAATCCCTCTCAGTGGGATACCAAAAATTACACAAAAACTTTGGGCAAAATGCATGCTTCTGATGTAACTCCATTTAAATCAGTTGATTTACACCTGGGATAGACTCAGTATTGTATGTTTATGACTGGATATTTCTGTCTCTCACCCTTGTCACCCACGTCCACACACAGTGGGCCAGATCCCCACCCCAGTTGATGTAAATCAACACAGCTCCATTGGCTTCAATGGAGATACACCAGCTGAGGATCTGTCCGAATTACTATATTCTAGGTATTGTGTTACCTTGTTTCCTTGGAGGAATATTTCTATTTCTTCCCAGTGTGTCAGCAGTTTGAGTTCTCAGGCATTCCCAGGTTCATTTTTTTTCATTCAAAGCATGACAATAGGTTGGAAATGAATTCTTGATTTTTCCAACTCCACCTAATGAGACTTGTGTAGCAAAGTCTTCAGCCAATCTCTTTGACTCTTTTGAGTTCACTTCAGTGCAATTAAACTCAGGACACTTTGAAAACTGAAGCTAACATCAAGTGTTGTGCTTTTCAGATGTACCAGAAATTGCCTAATTATGCACTCTTAACTCCTTTTATTGCAGTGATACTCATGGAGACAAGTAAATAGTTTTAATTAGTGTGTAAATGTGAAGTGGTGTTTTACCTTTTCGCTTTGCTTGAGCTATCACATCTGCGGCACCTTTGCTCATTACTTTTGTGACATACAAGGGGCAGTTGGCTTGTTTTGCTATTGTAATTGCACGGTACACTGCCTCTGCTTCAACCTTGGGAAACAAGAACACAACCAGGCGACGTCTTACAACATCTCTTTTAGTTGAATGGACATGAATGGAGACTTCTTTAAAGCTCTAAACATGTTCATTTTACGAACTTAAGATATTACCTCCTCTGGGTGGCTAAGAACATGCCCCTCTGGCCCAGTAATTCCAAGTTCCAACAGTCTCTTTTGCTCCTAAGTGAATGTAGAAAAATGAGAAAAACAGTAAGTGATGGGAACAATCTAAAATAATGTGGGAATGGAACATCATGTCTAGAGGTACTTGAGGGTTATGGAAATTCCTAAATAATATCCTGGAATACCATTTATATCCATGAAAATTAGAGCATCTTAACAGAGACTATGACAATAATAAACAAGACATTCTAGTGGGATTGGTCATACTACTCAACATACTACACTCTGGCGATTTGACAACATGTTGGTGGGGTTCACTTGCTCACAAACAATTAAGCAATCTGCAGTGATAACTATGTGCTTTTCCTGGGCTATTCATTCAGGCACTTCAAGCTCAGTGTGGAACAGGAGGGTGAAGGCTGGATAGCTCCATCACACAAGGCATTCCTATCCTTTTAGAAGTGCAGTCATCTTGAGGGGCTTGTGAAGTCCCACACATATTCCTAGTGGCAATGATTTATGGAGGTCATCCCAAATGAGCATCGGAAAAGACTTTATACCACACTGCACTGTCCAGCATTCTGTGTATCCCCTCCCACACACACTTTCAGGGGAATGTTATCATCTTTATTAGTATTATTTTTTCATAGCCCTCAACCTATGGAGCCAGTTTTCTCTGTGACCTTATCCAGTGCTTAATTTGTAATTAAAGAGGTACCAGGGCTCAAGCAATGTTTCTACTTTCATAACTGATACAGCAAGTCCAGAGGTGCCGGGGCTATGAACTGCCAAGCCAATGGGTGCTGGGGCTTGGCACTGGAAAGCCCTGGCACAAATTAAACACTGGCCTGATCCGATCCATGAGGTACTGAGCACATCCATAGCTGCCCTCAACTACTACTGAAGCCAATAGAGGTAGAGGGAGTTCAGCTCCTTTCTCTTAGCATTAGGCCAAAGCATGGGCCTGAGAGAGAGAGAAAATTGTAAGTAACACCGGAGAAACATCTCTAGGGCTAGGAACAAATGCTGTGTGTTCCATCAGTGAGCTGGGAATCTTGCCATCCACCAATGATATAGAGCTCCCTTTGCCAGTTCTGCAGAGGCCACTAAAGATAATCTGCCACATTAGGAAAAACTTCAGTGTGCTGCTCACCTCTTCATAGGCTTAGGGTGGCAGATTTGGCCCAGCCACCTCTTTGTCATGATGGGGGCAGCCAGGCCAAATCTGCGGCCATAAGCAGCTGCCCAGAAAACTGCCACCCTAGGCAGCTGCCTAGTTTACCTATTGGTAGAGAAGCCCCGGCAGCTCTGAAAGAGAGCAAGATATACGATCCTAAACCTGTCATTGCTGAAGGGCTGACTACTGCCTGTCCTGACCCTCAGGCCACTGTAATGTTTGTCACGAAAATCCCATGTTGCGGGGAGTGGGGAAAGATGAAGGAAATGTTTCTTTAATAGCCTGTTCAGGGGCAGGAGGGAATGTGGCTGTTTGAAGCTGCTCACAGCATGGAATGTTGGAGGCATTCCCAGCAAAGATGGACTGGTGGGCAGAGTGCAGGTGCATGTTAAATGCCATTTTTCCACAACTAATCAAACAGATATAACCATGTATATTTTACACCTCCTTGTTCCATCTTGGCCCTCTGCATCATATGAGGAGCCACCCAAGAGTATTTCCATTGTTTGCCCTCTCTCAGGGTTTTTGCTGGGGAAGGACAGCTTTAAATTGCACAATTGCAATAATTGCTGTTGCTAATTATTCCCATCAGCAGAAGCTGTTCTGGGGATATGCTGAATCAGCACATTCTTTGACTTCTCCTGGCCCCACCCCTTCTTAGCTAGCATCCACATTTTGTGCAGTGCTGACTCCTATCCATCATCAGTGGAGGGATGGATTCTGTAATTTTCTGCTGCCCTCTGTGGACAGTCTGCTGCCAAATTTATGGATTTTTTATTTCTGTACCATCCATGCTCCTTTTGCAGATATCCTGGAAGTTCACCTCCAGGGCTCTAATGTTATCACTTGCAGCTTAAATAAATACTTGTAAAGATATTAAACTGCTTGGGATCACATTATGTTTAACAGCCAGCTAAGGAGAATGAAAAATCCTAGTGGGGAAAACTGGTATTAAGTTCAGGCCTGTTCGGTACAAAAAGGCCACTTGAAGTGTTGAGAAATGGCATTTAATTATAAAGTCCTCTCTTATATAATACTGTGCATTCAGTTACCTGATTCTCATTTGGAATGAATGACAGGTTTATTTCTATTCTGCATTGTATATTCCTAACATCTATTTCACATTTTTCTATGCTAGACTAGAGATAGGTAGAATGAAAATCAATACAAATTTTGAATGCAAAATACTCCCTTGTTACTATTTGCCCCTACATTTGGAACTATATATCCAGCTGAAATTACGCTACTGTGAAAGCCTCAAATCTATTGAATGTTCAGGGCTAGAGCCTTCGATTTTTAAATAAAATGAGAATAAAACATCTCCAAAAGCGGGCACAGTTTAGAGAAGTAAGAAGCCCTAATTTTCTGCAGGTAGCTGTTATAAATGTACCTGTGATGATAACCAACTGGATGCAAACAGTCAGCATGATGCCTCTGCTTTTAGTAAGGACTCCAGAGATCCTTCCAAGCTCTTCTGCCAATATATGATGTCACAACAGGCTTTGCTGCCAGTCCACTCCCTCCAAAGCTCAGGTAATCAGATTATCCTAAAGGCCACATCCTGCCTAGTTGTGTGGGTGGGTGGACTAGGCAGGGAAGAAGATGTAGAGAGCACCCTCCCTCTACTCACCACATGCCTTAGCAGGGCAGAATACCGACCTAACACTGCAGGGAATACTGAGGAGAGAGACCAGCTTCTGCGCTGGCCACTACACTGCAGACCCAAGAAGGTTTGCTCTACAGGCAAATGTATGGAATTTTTATTTCTGTACCATCTATATTCCCTTTTGCAAATATCCTTGAAGTTCATTTCCAGGGCTCTCATGTTTCCTTAACTCAGCCACTGAAGTCAATGAAAGTTTTGCCAATAATTTCAATAGGAGCATGAGCTGGGTGATACTATGACTGGCAGCATGCACTAGTGGAACATAGGATGATTCTTTTCACAGAAATAGCCAGGGGTCCCCAGCAATGTATGCCTCCTGGCCAGCTTTGTATCACTTGTTCCTGAGTTGGCAGGATGACTCAAATGCTGGAAATGTGTCTGGCACTGCTCTGCCCCCTACTGCCTGTTGTGCAGCCACTTCATTTCAGGGCAGCATTTTGGCCTAAATTAATATTGTGGCCAGTTTTTTATTTAAATGGATACTGTGACAAAGTTCCTCCTCTAGCTTGGTGGGTCCTGCGCTTACTGGCAGATTTTCTTGCCTCAGAAATTCACCATGTGGATTGGGGAACAGCCCAGAGACCTTCCCCTCTGGAAGAACCCACAGTCCAGGTCAATTCAGAGGTTTGGGGGGAACCCAGGCCCACCCTCTACTCCAGGTTCCAGCCCAGGGCCCTGTGGACTGCAGCTGTCTATAGTGCCTCCTGTAACAGCTGCATGACAGCTACAACTCCGTGGGCTACTTCCCCATGGCCTCCTCCAAACACCTTCCTTATTCTCACCACAGGACCTTCCTCCTGGTGTCTGATAACGCTTTGCACCTCAGTCCTCCAGCAGCACACCCTCACCCTCTCAGTTCCTTGCACCTCTTGCTCCCAGCTCCTCACACTCACACCACAAACTGAAGTGAGCTCCTTTTAAAACCCAGGTGCCCTGATTAGCCTGCCTTAATTGATTCTAGCAGCTTCTTCTTAATTGGCTCCAGGTGTCCTAATTAGCCTACCTGCCTTAACTGGTTCTAGCAGGTTCCTGATTACTCTAGTGCAGCCCCTGCTCTGGTCACTCAGGGAACAGAAAACTACTCATCCAGTGACCAGTATATTTGCCCTCTACCAGACTCCTGTACCCCACTGGTCTGGGTCTGTCACAATACATTTACTATACCTCGTCAATGATGTCTCCATTTTCAGCATGCACTTGGGCAATGGCACCCAGGTCGCGAATAATGCTGAATATTTCATACATCTGTCAGGAAGGAAGGAAAGAATTTCCTAATGTCAGACTGGTCACAGTTTATAAAAAGTGTAGTTGATTACTTTTATTGCATTTCAGTTATTCTGTGTTACCTGGGCATCAGTGCACTGGAGCTTGTCTTTATAAGCCATGAAAACTAGAAAGGAGTTCACACCTTTAAAAAAATAAATTACATGTGTATTTATTGTCACAGCTGAAAACAAATCACTCATGTCTACTAGAGAGGGACGGAAAGAGTGGTATTCAGATCTAGGTAAGGTTTTTAGACTAGTGTTGAGGATTGAGATTGAAGCAAGGCTAGGGTTCAGATTTGGACTAAAGGGCATGAAAACTTGTTCTTATGAGATTTGGGCCCCAAATGTTGTAGTTCATGAAAGATGCTGTACCGTCATTGGTTTTTGGATGCATTTAAACCAGAACCAATAAACAACCCATTTTTTAGTTTTAGATCCAACTTGGAACCAAAACCACACAGGTGAGTTCAGTTTCATGGATCTGAATCTTAACCCTTTCCACAAACAGGTTTGAATTCTAAGCTGCAATGCTGGCTCATTTCTAGGTGCTATATTTGAATCATTTTATTAATGCTGAAAGTACAAATTAAAGCCAAAAGCACTACATTCAAAACAATGTCCTTTAGTTATAGAACTACATATACAACACTTATGTATACTGCATTGCATAACAAAATGCATAACTCGTTTCTATCTAATGTGTACTCTGATTCACTTAGTGTTGGGGCCTAGCATGTTAATTTCTATTGTATTGCTTTATACTGTTTTTATGTAGATAAAAACCACAATGGTTTTTAAATTATAGTCACACTATGAAATTCTCTCCATTTTATTACTATATATGGGTAAGTATGAAAAATGTCTGGTTTCAGCTTTGAATAGCTGCTTCCTTGACTACCACTGAGAATTTTAATGGAAGATTAATTAACAATTTCTGTGTTAACTGACAAATTCTGTCCCTGAATGTATGACTGCAATTGCCATTGAAGCCAATTAGATTTGTGTAGGCACTTCTGAGCGCAAAAAAACCAGCCCCAAATATGTGACTAACGCGACATATTAGTGAAATGCATAATCCTGTGGTGGGTGAGTTCTTCAGTAGACAATGTCTACTGGGTAGATAGCCACGGGTTCTTATATACAAGAACTACAGGTGTAAGTTTTTGTGAAGGGACTGTCAGTGCACAAGAAATACACTTTATATTCAGTACTGCAGGCTGGGAATGGGCTGCTTTATTCCTATTATATTACAGAGTGGCTGGGAATGGGGAAGCACCCACTAACTAAACAAGAAGCGAAGCAGGTATGGAGCATGGCGCCAACCCATAATACTCTGAGTAACCCAGTTAATCCCTTGATGTCCACTTTATTACGCAAGTGAAGTAATGTTGCACAATTTGGCCCTGTGGGCCCAATCCTGAAATTCCGTACACAGATAAATCTCCAGTATAGTCAGTGGGAGTCTTAACAGTGTAAGGACTTCAGAACTGGGCCCAAGAATTTTGTCTTGCACTACCAACGGCGATTTCTTGATGTTAGAGGCATGCATATTGCCCTAAAAAGTAGCTGATCTTTTTTCTTGTGTCAGCTTTCATTCTTGCTGGTAACTAGGTTAGTAGAACACTGGTCTTTTTGTCCTTACCTTTGTCTTTCACTAGAGCTTCCAGTTCCTCTTTTATGCTCTCATGCCAGCGTGTGATGTCAATATGCAGTGAATAATCACAACAGGCTTTGTTATCAGCACACTCTCTCCATTGGTCATATGCAGCAAGCAGATTCATTCCAGAGTCAGGGAATACATGGTCAACTGAAGAAATAGAGCAGAGTGTCAGCAGCCTTTATATGATGGAGTAACACAGGGACATTATTATAATGCCCATAAATATGCATTTGTCTAACAGTTTTCTATGGTAGGAAGGAGACATTTTAATGCAAATTATTCTATAATTAAAAATGAGGAATATGAAAGCTTCCGAACTGTGTTTAACTACCATTAAGACTGAGACAAAAAACAGCAAAACAAGTCAATTCCAAGTTGTGGCTAACAGTACAACCTGAATTCATCCCCTTGTGTATAGATAATATGGTGATGTGAGACAGGTATGTGCTATCATATACATGCAAGGGGCCAAATTCTGCTCTTAGATATTTGTGCACAGCTTCCTTTGACTTTAGCAATGGCAGTCATGCATAGGTATTGTATTTCCCACTACACCTACCTATGCTCATCAGTATTAACCTGTGAGACCATTTATAGTTCAGTTCTGTGCCTCCAGTGAGCAAACACTGGACTGAACTGTGTGTTGGTTTTGTAAAGTCTACTTGGGATCAGATTGAGTAAATCAAAATCATTTTTACTTTGAACCTCAAAAGTATTTGCTCTCACAACCCCAGAGCTGGAAACTAGTGCAATATTTGATTTCATAACCAAGTCACTTTTCTTTCTCCACCTACAAAAAGCACGGTATATAAAGATTAATTTTCTGTGACCATCTGTTTAAAAAGGCCCAGGTAAAAAGGTGCCCTGTATTGCTTACAACGATAAAGGTGAAAGGGCCTCATAATAAGTAGAATCTTTATCTTTTAAAAAGGAACATATAACAAAACAGAGTTTATTAAAGGAAACTTAATACATGGTACAATTGTAACTAACCTGGTCAGAACTAAAGTCTCACTCCTGTGTTAACTGACACTGAGCAATCTTTTCGATGGTGGGACACCGCGTTTGCTTTTTGAAAGATGTACTTCTTAGAGTCATTGCAATAATGCTACTTACGTATCATGGTGGTTCCTCCTGCTAGGGCTGCTTTTGTGCCTTGATAGAAGTCATCAGCAGAGGTCATTCCCATCACAGGCATTTGTAGTCTAGTGTGGACATCTATTCCTCCTGGCATAACTAACTGGCCATAGGCATCAAGAGTTTTGACGCCACCAGGAACTATCAGGTTTTCTCCAATTTGCCTAAAAACAGCATTAAGAAGTTCTATTAGCTGCAAATAACATTTGAACAAAAATGTATTAACTTCCTGTTAAAAGTGAGTATGTGTGTGTGCTCATGTCCGTTTCTGTAAGCTTTTCCACACTGTGCTGCCAATGCACATCAGTTATGCTCTCCTTTGGGAAATGGGGGATAGTTGGGGTCCTCAGAACCCTAATGGAGCTCTAAGTTTCTCCCATTTTCTCCTTACTTAGATGCCCCTTCTCTTGTGAGGCCTCATATCACAGTCACCATCCTTCTGGCAATGGAAGATTGGATGAAATTTCATTGAGACCCATAGCTGTTGCTCTTGAGAATTGTGAGCCAGTCTCTCATCTCCACTTGCAAAGCACTGCCCCCAAAACTTTCTCAGCTCTAGGATGGGATTGAGCAGATCGACGTCTCCTGGATGGCAGTGCAGACCACCAATACCAGCCCCACAGGCCAGCCCATTTCAGGGCATCAAATGTGACCCCAACCTCTCTTCATTCATGTAGTCTTAGACCACTCAATTAGTACTAACAGTGACCATAAATTTGATAGTAACTACTAAGGAAGTAAGATCAATAGGGACTAAGATCATTTTACTTGTTGCCTTCAAGAACACAGCTAGAACTCAAGAAAGGAAATATTCCTTTCAGCTTTTTCTTCCAATGCCCTATGAACTATTGATTTTTTTCCAAAAGGATATTTTGAACATATTTCTGAGAAAATTAAAGGGGTCTCTGGAAATGATTATTCATATTAAATTGCACCAACAATGTTAAGTATGGAAATTGTAATACAAAATATTTCTTAAGTAACTTACTTTATCAAACCGTCTTCCACATAGATATCAGCATAAAATGATTGATCATCATTGACGATCTTTCCTCCTTTGATTAGAAGCCGGTCACTCTAATGGAAAAAAATATGTTTCCCAAAATTATTTTATTTAGAAGTTGTTTTACTCATTACAGGCCTTCATGCATAATAATCTATAATTGCCTGCTGCAGTTAAAGTCTGAGACAAATTATTTTGCACGTCTATTAGTCCAATTTAGTTTAAAAAATACACCCAAACTATTTTATAGCAAAGCCTGACTGTATTCCACATACAGAAGTATAAAAAGTATTAAAACTAAAATAACATATATTTTACATACAAATAGAGAATGTTTTAACATCTTTAAATCAACCAGAAAGGGGATTTAATCTATATTTTTCACAGCACAAGCCTAGAGAACTGTATGCCACACAGAAGATGTAAGGAGTAATTTAAAAATAATATATTAAGGCAAAGTTACAATAAAACATTCACATACTACAGTGCACATTACTTATTACTCATTTTTTTTCATTAATTGCACATGCACAATTCCCTTCACAGCTTTAAGTAGCTCTGCAAAACATTTTGTTCTCCACCTTCCAATATAAATGACTCCTGCCCAACATTAACAAGCAGAAGGCCATCTTGCTGGTTTTGGAGAGGGTTGATGTAATGACCCTTTTGGTAAACTTACACTTAACTGACTCATTTTATATAAGTAAGAGACAAAGGGCCACTACCAGCCTCCTTCTGCAGATGTGGAGACCAGTTATTTAAACTGCAGTCTGTGCATATTTGCCAACATTTTTAAAAGGGTTTGCAAGGGATAGTTGTGCACCTAAGCCATGGATGTGGGGCTGCTTGGCCTCCCCCAAATGCTGGTACTGGCAGATTTTCTGTGCATTCGGATGAATTTTAGCACTTATATAAGTGACTTGAAAACATCAATTCAATAAGTTATCATAACCTCTTTCTGAGGAAGGTAACTATTACTCTTCCTATTTCACTGATGGGAAGACTGAAGCAGAAAGTTTAAGTAGCTGACTGAGGCCACAGATGAAGTCAGTGTCAGAACTGGGATTGGAATGCAAGTGTTACTTGCTCTCAGTGCTGTGTTAGCCCACTACACCATGCTGTTTCTCATGACATTGAGGTGCCTCATTGTGGCCAGTCTCCACTTTGACTGCTAAGCTGAGGAGCATCATATTTGCAGACAGCAGGCTGGGAGGCAGCTTGCACCTGGCCTAGCAATATTAGGGGCATCCAAAGTGGTACTGCCCTTCTACACATGGCAACTGGTCTGAGGTTCTCACAGAAACTGAGGAATCAATGTGAGTGTCACAGATCTTAAAGGCCAGCTTTAGAGGAGCTAATGGAGTGGCTGTGATCTTTTGGAAATCAATGAGAAATTTTCAACTCTAGCAACTGATTTGTAGCAGTTTACATTTTCTAGGTTCTCTTTGCAAGGAAAAGGACTAGGCGCCCACTGTTATAAAAGGAAGTGGAGATTAACTATAACATTTCCAGGTTCTCAAAATCAGATTTTCCTGCAGCCACGGGCTTCACAGATCCCAAAGGATTCTGACATTAGTCAAAGAATTCTTCACTAGTCACCATCATTTTCCACACTGGGCATTTTAGATGCATAAGAAAATATAGGATCAGGCTCATATTTTTAAATGTGAAACTGGAGCATAGTTGATAACATTTTTTTCTCCAACTGTGACCTCTACAGTGACTCTAGAGAATTTACTCCCAGCCTACAATGGCCACTGCTAAGGATTCTGATGCACATTTAAAAATAATTGCTGGATGCAACAACATGTGACAATACAGTCTGGGAGAGTGGATTACAGGACTGGAGAAATGTGTAATTATAAAATTAATCACAGAACACCACTTCTGGGCCTTGATTTTTTACTGTGGGCCAAAGGGGTATGAATAAAGCTATGAAGCAATTTTGCTGTGTTTATGAAAACTCCAAAACATATTTCATTTATATTTCACAGCCCTTAGTCTTTTTTTCAACTATTTTTCTTGCTTCCCAGTCAAAAAGAGCCACCACATTCACTGACCCTGGGGAGCGCTATTGGCCTCCTCCACTATGCAAATATACAGGCCACTCCCTGCTCTGAGAGCACATCCACTCTGTAACAACTACAGAATGCCAGATGTTCTTAACGAGCTTTTACTGAACTCACCAAGTCCCTTACAACCTGTCACATATACAGGCTGATTCTCTCTGGCTTACTCAATGTCACTTACTCAATGGACACTTTTAAAGGGGACTCAGGGTTATTTCGCTCTCCCTTTGAGTGGCTTTATTTTAGAGCCCACCAGCCAAGAAGAAGAAGAAATCATGCTGCCCAAAGGTATCTTCTCACCTCCACAAAAGTCCTGACAATCAGGGTAAGGAGGCTCCTATTACAACAGTGATAGGGATCTGAGGGGTAGCATATTCCTCCACAACACAACAGTGATGAGAGATGGAGGATGGAGTGAGGCCCACTGTAATGAATGAGCATGAGATCCCATAGCTACAGTATTCTCGCTTTTTAGTATTTTGGGTTTACAGGCTGGACCAGAGGATATGGGTTTATGAACCAGGAGTAAGAAGACTCTTGGGATCAGGGCTGATGGGGAAAGAAGACAGTAAACATTAAAAAAAGAACAGGAGTACTTGTGGCACCTTACAGACTAACAAATTAAGAAGTGAGCTGTAGTCCACGAAAGCTTATGCTCTAATAAATTTGTTAGTCTCTAAGGTGCCACAAGTACTCCTGTTCTTTTTGCGGATACAGACTAACACGGCTGCTACTCCGAAAAGTAAACATTAAGTCCCCATTAAATATATCAAATCATATGTTGTTTAATTTTATTTCTGTTAATTTTCAAATACTGTATAAGCTGGCAATCCTGCAGAATAGACCCTCCAGACTCAAAGATGTGTGTGTTTGCCTTTCTTTTAAAAAGCAATATTTGTAGTCTTTTAGGTAACATGGCTGCCCTGGTGTGTGAAAGAGAATAAGCAGGTGTACACAAGAACTGAAAAGCAGATGCCTAATGTTGTACAAGGGCCTCTTCCTGAGAATATAATGCTGCATAAACCTCTCTGAGTTCAAGCCAGGTTATGTTCAACAAAGGACCATGCTAATTCTCCAAAGGGCTTTCATAGGAAGCTTGTAGTAACAAAGGCCTAATGTCAACCCCAAGAATACTCTTTCAAACTCCTCCTGTTTTGCTCTACCCGGTCTGATTTCATTTCAGAACTAAAACCCACATCCCGTCTTGTTTAAGGAATAATGTATCTATAAATGATGCTTTAGAACTATATTTCAAAAATACTAATTATTAATAATAATTATTCTTTTCCCAATCACCCTCAAATGTTATAGAACCAGGCAAAAATATGGCCCGGCAACCTAAACTGAGGGAATAAATACATGAAATTCGAATAGACACTTCATCTTAGGCACATAAGCAAGTCCAAAGTTATCAAAGTCCATGCTTAGTCAATCATGTTATTTTTTATTTTCTGAACTCCTAGGCTGGGAGAAAAGATGTTGCTCTCTAACGACAGGCCATTCAAACTGCTGTGTCCTTCGGGCCCATCAACCCTTTATGAGAAATTAGGGCCTGAAAAGGCATGAGCTAGGAAACAAGGGAGTGCCAGCTTCTTAGCAGAAATAAAGCAGCTTCAATGGCCTGAATGATTTGCAAAGCTGCTGATCAACACACATTCTCCTCTTCCTCCCGGAGTCGGGAAAAGCCCCTACTCTCAGGCTTCTCTGGGACTTGGCAGGTATCTGCAACCTCACCATGCGCATTGTTTTCCTAACGTGTTTGCTGACTGTCCGAGCTCCTTGCCAGGGACCCTTCTACTGGGGCATGATTGTCTCCGCTGAGATCTGGGGAATGCAGCAGAGAAATATTTGATACGGCCAGGCCAGCCCTCCTCCCCCCGCCGCCCAGACCCAGCGCCTGGATTACAGGGCACGCAGCACCGCCATGGCTGAGACGCAGTCACAGGACTCGCTAGAGAGCTGCTCCGCTAGCATCTCCTGCCGTCCCCAATCTTAAACGGAGCATGAACTAACCCCACCGCCCGCGTCTCCTTCTCCGCGCTGCCCGGGTGCCGCACGTTTGTCCTTTACTGCCCCTGTCCTCTGACCGCTGCCAGGGTGCTGGATAAGTTATTACGGCTCCATCACCCTCCCGCCTCCTGCCATGAAGCAAACCCAGCAGCTCCCGGCCGATGGTTGCTCGCAGCCCCCGGGCTGCTGCGAATCAAAAGGCCGCTCGGGGGGCTCGGCACAGAGAAATGCCCTTCTAAAAGGAAAGGGGAGCAGCTCCAGCCGCCACCCCGCCAGGCCCCGGGCTGCCTGGGCCTCCCTCTCACCGTGATCCGGGGGATGTTCTTCTTGCCTTGGTACGACATCTTCCCGCAACTGCCTCCTTTCCGAGCGAGCGCAAGGGGCAGGAATCCACCCTCGGCAGGTGCGCTGCGGGGCCGGGGGTCCCTCCTGGCTCTGGGGCTGGCAGGCCGACACCTCTCCGCGGCGGAGTGGCCGGAGCGGGCGGCTTTTCGTGGCGTCTGCGTGCGTCCCTCCCTGGCTGCCTGTTGTTCTTGGAGAGCTCGGTGGCTCCCCCTGCTCTGGCCGCCCCGCAGCCTCGCTTAGCAGCTGCCTGATTAGCATTCCAGGCTCATGCTTCCCCGACAGCAGCCGCCAGAGAGGCAGCCATGCAGACAGCCCGCCGGGGCCTTTCCCCAGGCACCGGCCACTTCCCTGCTCTCCTGGCACCGCGAACAAAAGCCGGCTTTCCCCACCCCGCCACCAGCCTGCCTGCCAAGAAAGAGCCCGCCCGCCAGGGCCTGGGCCAGCAATGGCTGGGCTCTGTGTGCAGGGGCCCCAGGAGCCAGGGAGGGTGGGTGTCAGACAGAGCCTTGCCAGTGGCTCATTGTTTCCATCCTGCAACTCCCTTTTAGCCCCATATATTTCTGTGAATCTTTTTCTTAAGTCTGAAGATTGATGCTCTGCAGATTTCTAAACTGCTTGATTTCATTTACTTCCCTGACATCTGACATCACGGAGTGGGGGGGGGGGGGGGTCACCCGGTAAACCAAGTTTAGGCTTTACACTTATTTGGTACAAATCACTTGTCAGCACAAATAGGCCTTTCTTTCCTCTTCAAAGCCGCCTTCCAGCAATTCCCATCAGAGTCATAGGGAGTCGGGGCTTGTCCGCATCAGCACCCTGAGCTTCTACCCCGTTAGTGGCCTGATCGAGGGCTCCACCCTGCTGCCATTGAAGCACTCAGACTCGTTCATCAACTCCTTTCCAGACTCTTAGGGCGTCTTTCCCAGTGCTCCCATTGACTTTACTGGAACTGGTTTGGTCTCCAGTGCAGCAGGGACATGAAGACAGGTTTCAGAGTAGCAGCCGTGTTAGTCTGTATCCGCAAAAAGAAGAACAGGAGTACTTGTGGCACCTTAGAGACTAACAAATTTATTAGAGCATAAGCTTTCGTGGACTACAGCCCACTTCTTCGGATGCATATAGAATGGAACATATATTGAGGAGATATATATACACACATACAGAGAGCATATATATATATATGAGAGTGTATATATATCTCCTCAATATATGTTCCATTCTATATGCATCCGAAGAAGTGGGCTGTAGTCCACGAAAGCTTATGCTCTAATAAATTTGTTAGTCTCTAAGGTGCCACAAGTACTCCTGTTCTTCTTTTTTCAGGGACATGAAGTGGAACATGGACCCCTCCGCTTGGAAAGCCTCCCTGGCCTTTGGACAACAGGGGACGGGGCACTCCATAAATTGCCCTTTTCTGTTTACTCCCTCTGAAGCATCTGGCATGGCCACTATTGGAAGTCAGGAAACTGGACTAGATGGACCATTGGTCTGACGGAGCATGGCCAGACTGATGTTCTTGTGACCGGGTAGCAGGCAAATGGCTCATTTGGTCGGTCTGTCTCTCTCTGTATAAAGCCTGGTGTGAACCCCTGCATGCCCCACCGGTGGCAGTTCAGCTGTGGGCTGGTTTTCTGGGCCAAGGGGCCATGGATGGGAATACATTTGGGCTGCACTTAAAAGTCAGAGGCCAATTGGTCGCCTGACAAACCCATTAATCCTTTTGTAGTGAGGGAAAAAATCCATCTGCACCTGGCACCCGCTCCTCTGCTGAGGCTGCTATTGATTCAGGGGAATGAAATGGAGCCGCGCAGCAGACCCCAGAGCCACCCCAGCCTGGCGTGGCCTCGGAAAAGCAGCTGCCTCTGCCTGGATCCCCGTTTCCTGTAACATCACAGGCCAGGCTGGGCAGCGGCTTGCAGCTGGGATGTCCCAACCTGCAGCTGGTCCCGGCCAGTAGGGCAGCGGGCTTTGCCCAGCGCACGCCGAAGCCAGTGGTAACGCTCCCATTGACTTTGAGCGTTTTGTCAGAGTCCCATTTGACTCTGTAGGGGCTCCCACGCTGAGCCCCCTACAGACTCCCCCCACCATGGCTGAATTGCTGGCGCGCGGGGTAACGCTGACTATAAAGTTTTGCAAACTAAAGTGCTGCTTCCCCGTGCAATGTGCTCGCTGCGCGGGCCGCCGCCTCTGCGCACAGCGCGCAGCCGCTTCCCGGTTACCTGAGCGTAGCCATCGGGCGCGTCTCCTGCTGCCCCAGCAGCGGGCGGGGAAGGCTCCGCTCCGGCTGGGGTGAGGGCAGGGGCGCTGCGGCTCCCCGGCGCCTCGCCGCTCTCGCTCTGCCCTTGGGAGTCGCTGGGGCGCTGGCGGAGCGCCCCTCGCTCCGGGGTCTGGGCGCCTCTCCTGCCGCCGCTCAGCGCGTCCAAGTCCAGCGTTTTGTTTTCAAAGGCTCCTTCCACGCTGCAGAACATGCCACCGAATTTCTGTCTGGGCTTGGGGCTGCCCGAGCCCAGGGCCGCGAAGTAGGCGGGCAGGTCGGGCTCCCTCCGCTCCTGCTGCTGCTGCCTCTGCTCTGCCATGGCTGCGGGCGAAGGAGCCCGCCTGGGACGGCCGGGGACCGGGCAGTGGAGCGGTGCCCGCGGGAGGGCGGCTCACACAGCGCTGGGGGAGGAATGGCAGAGAGAGCAGGGGCTCAGCCTGGTCCCCTTGGCTCCAACGTGTCGCGTGTGGAAGCCCGGCCGGTGATTCGTTAGCCAGATAACGCCTTTGGGCTCTCCTGTGAGCCCGACAGACAAGGAGCTGTCCAAGGCGGTGGTGCTGAAAGCATCCGCGCCACTGGAGTTCATGAGGACGACATCCCAGGGGGAGGCCACCTAGGACTTTGATCTGCTAGGGAAAGAGCCGCTAGAAAGCACCTTTGTGGCAACTTGCTGATAGAGTGGCTTTACTAAAAGCTGAATCTTTCACAATCACCTCCCCTTTCCATAACCGTGTCCACAGTGTCACCGCTTCCCTTAGCCTCTGCCTGCCACGTTTCAGCCGATTAAATCTACCTTCAGTGTGATTTTTCCCTCCCTCGAAGGAAACCAACTGGCCTTTGGTAAATGTATGCAGAGCGTTTAGTGTCACCCCAATCCACACCACAGTGCAGCAAATGTGTCTTTGGGCTGCACTGAAAGTGAAGCGGAGTACAGTATAAGCTTCTTTAAGTAATAACGAGGAGGGTGGACAGTGCCTGTAGTTTTCTAACGCTGGGAGTCAATAGCTGAAAGGCCTTTTCACCTTTTTTTGGTTCTAGAAATCTGCGAACAGCAATGCAATGGTGAATCTATCATGCCCGTTAAACATTCAACATGATTCTTTTACAGTGATAAACACTAAATGCCACTTCTGAAACTTAGTATTTCCTGATGTAAACTATCAACTGTGAAGAAGCCACCAACTTTTAATGGAGTGAAATTTACAGGCTTCTCTAGGTACTGAGCTTTTAATTTTCAGTCTCTTTATTCTTTCCAGTGAATAGTTCTGTTTTTCCTCAATAAAAAAACCCTCTCCTCTTTTGCATTATTATTCCAGCCAAAAGAATAATATTTACATATGCCGGGATAGAGTTTGTGTTGGTAATTTATTTCAACGTTCTTTCCTAATTGGAATAATATTTAAATTTGGGGAAAATTTATGAATAATTTCTAAACCATTAAGGATTTCAGAAAGCCAAGCACTAAATTATCTCTAGATGTCATCGGATCTCAGCCATATGGCAATACCAAATTTCATAGAATATTCTCTAGCTTATATGAGTTGAGGTAGGTTTGTAGTTTCTGAAAGGCATTGTCCTTTCTAAGGTTGAATAGAATTAAGTCATCATATAGAACTGCAAGCTTAGGACCTGATCCAACACTCATTGAATTCAGTGGAAAGACTCCCACTGATTTCAATGGGCTTTGGATCAGGCTTTTAGGGCCCAATCCTGCAAACATGTAAGCATGTGTTTAACTTTTACCCATGTGAGCAGTCTTATGGAAGTCAATGGGAGTAAGGTTATTCACATACTTATGGATTTGTAGAATCATTCTTTATGTATGATGTAGCCATGGGGGAGACTCAGGTAATAATTTCACAATATTGCAGTAGAGTAAGTATTGCTATAGTTAATACAACAGATTCAAAGTCTTCCTTCTCACCACCACAAGAATAACAAAACACATTTTCTATTTTGAAGGTTTAAAACAGACTTTTTTATTAAAAGTTTACAATAATTTATGTATTTTACAAATGAATAGAAAGTCTTTCGATATATATCATATGAATCACAATACAAAAATATGTGTAAAATTTTGTAGTTGATCAACATACAGTCCTATTTTAGGCCTGTCAATTACCATTTCAGCACTGAACCAAACATTACATATTTAGGATATGGTTATTAAGAGATTACATTAGAGAACACAAATAACTCACGGCATGTTTGCCATAGGAGAAAACATTTTATATAATTTATATTTTCCATAAATTTACAATAGATCTTTTTATAAAATGTACAATAAATAAATACATGGTTTAATACACATATTCACAATATGATTTCCTGAGTCTAAACTAAATCCATTACTGTGCTAAAACACACTACCTATTGTAAGGTTTTAATGGTAACATTATAGATGCAAAGCAATTTGGCATCAATCCACCAAGAATGACTCTCAGGTATATTGTTTGTCTTAACTACAAGTGTTTGTGTTAACAAGCTGTGTAAGGCACTCAAGGATATACTGAAGGCTACAGATATTACTAGAGTTGAACACTTTAAATAACAGCCACAGTCCTTCAACAGCTTGAACAATAGGTATAGGCCTGAAATACACAAAATACAGGTGTCAACAAATTAAGCTGCAATTCAAATGGATTTTAGTTTAGACAATCAAAAACATTTGTGTTGCTATGCGCATGCTGTCTAATCAATCAATATAATTAGTGTTATCTAGACAGTGAACATTTATGACTACTTCAGTGTCTCTTCAGAATCTCTGCTATTATGAGTCAATGCATTTACACATAATTTTCAAATTCTCATAGGCAAAACTTACCTATCATAATATATTAATAACCAACCTAATGTTATACTTCTTTTTATCTGGCCCTCAATCTTGTAATAATTTGAAAGTAACATGCAAGATTTGGGGTATGCTAAGAAAACACGTAGAAATGATGGTTTAGATTGTTCAACCCTTACTAACATTGGTGAAAACTTATTCACTGGAATAGCCCAATGAGACTTACTTGTGTGAGTAGTAAGTGCTCACCAGTGTAAGTAATGGTTGTGCAAACTAGCCTTATCTTTTAATTTCCAAGTTTTTCATTTTTATATTAAATCTATATGAAAAAAAAAACTTTATTACAAAAACTTAGATTTAGGCTAATGCCCCACCCTGTAATCCTATATTTTTAGGATCAGATTTTAAAAAGGTGCACAAGACCCATAAAAGAAAAAGATAGCAACAATCACAGGATCTGATACTGCCATCCTTACATAATGGCTTCAATGACACTGCAATTGGAACAAAGTGTTATTCAACATATGTTAAGTTGGTAGAATCAGGCCCAAAATGATTTAAAGTTGACAGTGAAATAAAATCTGTGTTTAAAATATGTAGCACATATGTGAATGCAACATCTGTGTAAAAGAAATATTTTAAAAACATTCATTGAGCCATTTTTTCTTTTCTATGTACACAACATTTTTTTTTACATATAAACATTAACATCTCCATAAGTATCATCACTTATTTACATGCTTCTTTGTCCTGTACATTTAGCTTTTTTTAAAGTGGGGTTTAAGAATATTTAATTTGGGGATGGAGAGAAGGGGAACTGAATTCTAGACATATATACAACATGCAAAACCATGGCCCAAGTAAACAAAAAATAAATGTATTCAAGCCAGTTTCAAATATGCCTGCCTTTACATTCTAAACTCCTAACCAGTGCATCAAATATTACCATGCATATCCACACCAGTAGCAGCATTTGAATTCCTAAGCTTACCTGGAACATTAGGTCTGTATAGTCAGGCATTTAATTTAAGGCATTTTTATAGATGCCTGCATAGTACATTCCATTAAACTTTAATCCAACAATTTCTTATTTAGAGTTCAGTAACATCTCAGATAGAAAGCGGTTATATTATTATGTGTCATTCTAAGTAAATAAAATATTTAAAGACAACATATGTTTAAGTAGAATTAAATTGTACATTTAGGATTAAACAATATTGTAAGCATGAAATGCAAAGGTAAAACAATTAAATCAGCTATACAAATCCCAATATTGGCATCTGTATCTTATCCAACTGGAATTAGTTGAATTACTTCTATAAATTGGTCATATTTTCATATCAAAACTCACACTTCTTGATTTAAAAGGTCTTGACACACTAACAAATGCAAATATAACATTTTGATGAGAAACACATTTCCTCTTCTTTCTTATTTCCCCTTCTTTTTGTATGGTTGCTTAAAATACATGTATCCAGTTCAGTTTGGCACTAGATGTGCCAGCTTCTGGAGGACTTTCTAGAATTTAAATTCTGAAGATTTTCTTCTTAGCTTCAGTTATAGAATAAATGTATGGAAGCAGTGTAGAAAACAAACACAAAAAGAGATGCTCTTTCCAGCATGTAATGATAGTCCAAACTGTTTGGGTGTTTCTATTTCATGAGATTTAGTAGGTTGTATTAGATAGCTATCAGTTAAAACCAGTTAGAAATGGCTGCATCCACTTGCTGTTTTCTCACTGGAAGAAAATTGAAAGATAATGTAATGTAAAATTTTGAAGCTATATTGTGGACTTCTTCATGCAGTATACAATCAATTTTTTTATCCACAAAAGTAATTAACAAAATAACTAAAGCAAAAGGAAAATATTAAAGTGACTGTAAAAATGGCACACTTTATTTGACAGATCTAGTACCTGTTTTTATGTGGAGACCTATAAACTTGCTGTAGCAACAAAAATAAGTTTTTACTACTTTAAATCTATCAGCACTGCAGAACCAGTAAACTATGGGAGAATTAATTAGATTCTTCTCTGGTTTGTGCTTCATCAAAGGAAAGGTTAACTAAGTTCCAATTATCAACCCAAATTGTGCCTTGACATTACATCTGTGCAGTCCCATTTAAAACAATGTAAAGATGTAAAAAAAAAAAAAAAAAAAAAAGTCAGTCGGATTGCACAGGTGTAACCCAGGGCAGATTTGCGACAGTGGAATATTTATTACTGGAGATAATGTACAAGCCAGAAAGAACATAATTCAGCTGCCAGTTTGAGTCTGATGGTCTGGCATCAAGAAAAAAGTCTTCTATACTAAGCATATTTTAGTGTGGAAATCACTGTTTGATTCTGCAAACACTTATACATGTGCTTAACTCTACACACCATAATACCATTAACTTCAATGGGATTACTCACAATGTGTAAAATTAAGCATGTGCATAAGTGTTTGCAATTCTAACATACTTCCTTTATTTTCTTTTAACCTTTTCAAATGTTGACAAGTGTAAGTCGGGATTGGCAGTGGTACAAGTGTAGTGGAATTTTCATGAAAAATAAGAGGGAAACGGGGTGATATAAAAATGGGAAACATGAGATGATGTAAGGTAAAGACTCAGGAGAAGGAGCCAATTATTGTTGAGAAGATCAGCCCTATGTTGAGTGGATGGTTGTCAGACAACCATTTGGAGAAAGGGATGGAATGGAAATGTTAACAAAATCTTAGATAAGTTGAGGATGAAGTGCCAAACATTTTATGGCTTATTTAAACCTTTCAAAATTTCAGAATTTGAGATAGGATAACTTTTTAATGTACAGTAGCTCCTATGATGTAGAACCACTAGTGATATATAAATATAGCTACACATTTGCTACTGTACAGCCATTGAGAACATCCAGTGGCTACTTCGTGGAGGATATATTTTCCTTCACCCATCAAGTTCATGCTAAACCATTGAAAAATACATCCTTGCATCCTAAGTAAAAAAGCCATTGCCAAGCACGAACACATTCAAAAATACACACTAAAATGTATTTAGTATATCATTCCTTGAAAATGCAAACATTGCTGAGCAGTCATATTAGCCTAAAAGGCTGTTAACCATGTCAAACATTGTGTATGACACTTTCCTGTCTCAAATATTAGATGTTCTTTCCTGAATCTGGCATGTGTGGCGGTATGGTTAAGACAATGACAGTTGGAGGAACTATGAGTCTGACTGATTGCAATGATGATCCACCCTTAGGTCACTATTATAGTGTGTTTGGTTTTGGTTTTTTGTTACCCATTGGATGTTAGAATAATAAAGCTTGTAAGTTGATGAAACAGCATTGTATAAGTGGATTACAGGCAAGTCTTCTTTCTCTTGTATACATATTATGCTGTATATGTGTTGCTTAGGCCTAGTATCCATCTCTGTCTTTGATATAAGCTGTGTGATGCTTTGGGAGATGTCATGAGTGGTCAGCTTAGAGAGCACATTGGTAAAGGGTGAAGCATTGTGAGTGAGGTGAATATTTCCTTAGAGATGTTGACGTGGCACAATTGGCTGAACTTCCTAATAGTATATGGGCGCTAGATGGCCCCCTTATCAGAGACTAAAGGAGCAAAAACTCACTGAGATGAATCTAGCAGAATTTTCTAGAACTCATCTCCACTAGGTTTTGTAACCTTGCAGATCAGGAAGCGAGCAGAGGCCTCCTAACTCTGTGGTTCAAGGCTATTTGTGGGGAAGTGATGCATAAGCAATTAATATAAATACACAGTACTGTAGGGATCCCTGAAGAGATAAGATTTTGAGAAGGATTTAACTGAGGAGACAGTAGTGACTTGGTGGCCAAAGTAGGGAGTGGGGCTCCATCTGTAATGGATGGCACAGAAAAACACATTGAGAGATTGGTAAAAAAACAAAAACAAATACAGCTGGCATCAAGGCTAACATACTTTTGGAGCAGAAGGGGTGGGAGGGTGACATGCTATGGGAAATTACGTCTGCACATTCGTTTCCTTTCTGTTAATAGCATTTTTTGCAACAAAGCATGGGGTATGATTAAGGATGTGCTGTAAAACAGATCCTTTCCTTAGGTTTGCCAATGCATTTTGTGACTGATGTTTAATTTGTTTGATTGTAAGCTACTCAGGGAAGGGATCATATCTTGTACAATAACAAGCACAATATTCAGGATTAACACATAATAAGTAAGCTCGAGATTCGAATTTCAATGAAGCTAGTACTCAACAGGAGTGAGAGGGGCTGAACTGAGACCTAAATAAATGAATAATAGTAAAATGCAACAGAAAATTGTGAAATGTTTGTAAGTGCTGTAGAGGCTAAACAACTAACTATATATTAAACTTGAAAAAATAAAGATATTACAAATTGATTGAACCGTAATCATATTTTTATGAAAACGTAGAGATACATGACTATGTCCATAGTAGTTACTATGACCCCCGCTATGATTGCTGGGATCTCAGTAACTGTACCTATTTTGAAAGTACAGTCAGTGAGCACTATCTCAATTGCTGGCCAGCACCTACACCATGAAAAAAGCAGTAGTACAGTATCATGTTGACTTCCAGTTACTCCAGGGCATAAAGGAGATGGAATTCTTGTTGTCTGTTGTGGCACCAGGAATTATTATGGTTGTATATTAGATCAAGAGATGGTGAGCTTTATCTGCTCTTGCAGCATGTTCTAAAGGCTTTCATTCTTTAAGTTCTGTGAGTTGTAAGGGTTGTTTTTTGGGGGGTTTCTTTTATTGGTCAGTTTCAGGAAAGACATTAAAATTGAAAACTTTTTGTGGTATGTCAGCTAGAGCAGGCAATATCTCTGCACCCCGAGGTGGATTTTAAACACATTTGTGGTGCGATTTATTTTAAAACAAAAGCAATTTGTGAAAAATGTCCTGACCCTTTAAAGGCCAAACATGAATTCAACACAGCTTCTCTCACCAAAGGCCAGGAAAGGTACAAGGCATGGTTTGCTTTAGCCAAGTCAAATACATATGTGTGGCTAAGTTCAACAAAGCTCCAGAGAGAGAGAGGAATTCCCCCTTTTCCCCCTCAGCCCCGCTCCAGCCAATTTTCCATTCCTCCTTGTAAAGATCCTTCCTCCAGGATTCTCACCAGCAGACTAAATCCCCAGCTCCCCAGAGCTGCCCTAGTCCTGCTATCCTGCAGCCATTGTAGGCAACTTCATTTCTGTAGAGGGAAAGGGTAACTAACCCCTTCCTAGCCAGTCTCTGGACAGGATTTATATAGCATATGACATGGTAAAAAAACAAAAAGAAAAATAAGCAATCCCTAAAAAGATACAGAACTCAGAGAAATACAAAATGAATAAAGGTGGCTATTAATCATCACTTTCCTGTCTAAACTACTGGCACTCTAATCCAAACACCACCATGCTACTTAGAGCAGTGGCTTTCAAACCGACCAGGCCTTTAAAAGTCCCGTTGGCGGTGCTGCCTGGTTAAGGCAGGCTAGTTCCTACCTGTTCTGACACCGCGCTGCATCCCAGAAGCGGCCAGCAGCAGATCCGACTCCTAGGCAGGGGTGCCACGGGGCTCCACGCACTGCCCCCCGGCCTGAGCAGCCAATGGGAGCTGGCAGGGTCAATGCTTGCAGGCAACCGACACGCGGAGCCGCTTGCGCACCTCTGCCTAGGAACTGGACCTGCTGCTGGCCTCTTCCTGGGCACAGCACTGTCCATGGTGCCAGGAGAGGTGCCTGCCTTAGCCCCCCACTGTGCCACTGACTGGGAGCCACCTGAGGTAACCCCGTGCCCCATCCCCATGCCCGAATCCGCTGCCCCAGCCCTGAGCCCCTTCCTGCACCACAAACCCCTCATCCCTGGCCCCACCCCAGTGCCTGCATCCCCAGCCCAGAGCCCTGACCCCCTCCTGCACCCCAACCCCCTGCCCCAGCCCAGAGCATCCTTCCACACCCTGAACTCTTCATTCCCAGCCCCACCCCACAGCCCTCATCCCGCACCCCAACCCTCTGCCCCAGCCATGAGATCCTCCAACACCCGAAAACCCTCATCCCCAGGTCCGTTGGGTCGCGGGCATCAACAATTTTCTTCAAATGGGTTGTCAGAAAAAAAGTTTGAAAACCACTGACTTAGAGGACCTAATAACAAAGAGAAGCAGGAAGCGCCAGAGGTGGAGTCAAGATAATTGAAGTAATTCTACATAAAGCCAAATGATATAATTAACTGTGTTCACTGAGGACCATGTCCATACCAATTGAAGTGTCATCCTTCTGCTGTTTTGTGCTAACTTTTCTATGGAAGTGACTAGAGGATTTTTTGTTTATTCATTTTAAATGTTATTGTTTTCATCCCCGTTCAATTCAAAAACAGCTGAGGGGATTTTTGCTAAAATTTAATACACACACAAAAATCACCTTCCAAGCATGGAAAAATTCACCTGAAGAGGTGATTTTTTCAGAAGGTTCTAATTATACGAAAAAAGAATTTATCATGGAAAGTTTTTCAAAAATGAGGATAGTAGCAGAACAATGACAACTCTGTAAATGAGCTCTTGTTATTGATGACTCATTACGATATCATTTAAAAATCAACCTTAAAATGGGAGTGATCAAAGATTATGGATAATAATTCACATTGAAAATGAACCATTGACTTAAATCGGTCAGTTATCATATTACTGCATATCCCACTACGAATACTGTAATTCAAGGGCATATATAGGATAGCTAAAGGGATTTACTAGCAGTTTGCTTAAACACATCTCCCTGAGCTGAAAATCACATTTCACATGATCATGCCTTTAGTATTCTTCTAGTAGAAGGACAGGAGGATAATGGTTAATGGATAAGACCATTCCCAATTGACACTCAGCAGATGGTCCATCTGTCCTTACAGCCAACGTTGAACCAGGCATTAGTAGCATAAGCCACCATATGGCTTAGAGAAACAGACACTGTTAGCACTGCAAGTGGGTTATTTTATTATTCTTTGGGGAAAATAGGATGAAGTTTATATTGAAGACTGTAATGTCATTAAAACTTACATTGAGCAGCTGAATTAATGCTTTCCAGTACTTTATTCTGCTTCTTTAGATATATAATTTTCATTTGGTTAGTTTTTCAAAGGAAGAAATGATTTGCACCAACTCAATTGTGTGATGCTGTTATCCTAGGCTAACAAAGAAAGTTAAAGAAAGGTAAAAACAAGTAATAGGAATGCTAGGTGAAATGTTGGAAACAGTGGAAATAAGCAATCACAGGGTAGTTTATTGATGGGAATTACAACTGCAAAATAATGTCATCTTCTCTCTGATCTAAGTGGAAGGTATGAGACAGCTGCCAGAAACAGACATACTTTTCTCAGGGGAGGAAGAAAAAAAATTCAGAATGAAGTTAGGATGATGTCCCAACAGATAATTAAAAAACTGCTGTCATCAGCTGACTAAAAAACAAAAAACAAATCCCCTCAGTGACTAGACAGGATCTATCCTGTGTGAAAGCCATAAGATAAATTCTTTCAGATATACTGAAAACCTCACTGGAGACAGGACAGGAGGGAAGGACTTATTGAATTAGTAAGAAATTCACCTAAAGAAGGGTTCTAAAGGACTATGAAGCTGGAGTGCAAGTATGAAAAATACATCAGGGAGAGAATAAAGTTACACCTAGAACATTTTGATTTAATTATAGTTAGTATGGATTCACATTAAGGCATCACAAAGTAAGAAAAATATTTTGAAGAAATAACTAAGAGATAACCAGGTGAAATCCATGTATGGACTTAATTTAGCTGGATAGCTGGATAACATTTTGATATACTGCCATACCAAATATTACTCTATCTGGTGAGTTAGCAAGAGAGTGAACTCCTTAAAAGGCTAGACACCCCAAAACAAACCCAGTATCATAACTGGCATTAACTAGCAATTTTAACAGCGGTCTCAGCAAAGAGACAAAGGATGGAATAAGCACAGAGATTAAACAACCTTTTAACAGCTGGAGGTAATCTATCCAGAACTGGATCGAGGCTTATTTCTGGACAGTGAGCAAAATAAGTGACTTCTGGCTCCAGAACCTGTCAATCTAATACTTTTCATGAGCTGAATTCACTTAAATACTGTTTCAAACCCAATGTCACATGACATAACAGCTATTGTGTAGGACTGGAAGAGCCTACACAGAATTCATGACCCCTTTCACCATGAATGTTTGTTCCTATTGCTACCGCTTGGCCTCACATTTGGTATCACCCAGTGTAGCTTTCTTCGGCTTTGTTCATGAAATGTCTTTGAAATTAAAATGCTAATTGAAAGCCTGAGAAAAGACCCTCAGCTGTATAGCAACTACTAATCAATTTCACTGTTAATCACTGACTATAAACTATTCATCACAATGTTTGCTGTGAATTAAGTAATTCTAACAATGAGACATTCAGCCCAAGCAGGGTTCATCCTTCCTGAGAGAAAAGCAACGGACTACGAAGATTATAAGAGTATGAAACATAAAAAGAGATGGAACCCAGTAGCTGCCTTATCCCTAGATACAGAAGAGGCAATCAATCAATGAGAGGGGGATTATTTATTATATACAATTGGAAACTATGGCTTTAGAGAAATATTATAGAAATAATACAAACACCATGGTTTCAGTTCTACTCCTTTTGACGTAAGTAGGACTTTTGCTGTTAACTTCAATAGAAAAAGTCTCAGGTCCTATCTTCCCAATCTTCAGTCCTGGCAAGAACGAAGACACTGAATTCCATTATAAAGGAAAACCAGACAAGGCTGCCTATTTATAACCCTCCTAATTGCCCTATCGCTAGCAACTTATACAGTGTCGTTGAAAACCAAAAAGTGAAAGGAGTCAATTTATAACATGTATGACTCACATTTTATCACATGTAGATAAGCTATTGCTCATTTTACATAGGGGAGGAGTCATCAACAACATGAGAAGAGGAAGAATTATGTGGGGAGAGGAATATGTCCATTTACACCACTTGAAAATCTGGCCACATAGTTATGTGTGTTTTAAAGCTTGTAGAAGCTATGACCACAGCCCATCCACAGGAGGCATTTCCCTTATCCTCTTTTTGAGGCTTTGCTATTACTAATATCTGTCTATTTGAGCCTTCTGAGCACCAGAAGACTATTCACACGCTTAAAGTTAAGCCCATAATTAAATGCTTTGCTGGATTGGTGCCCAATTAAACAAACCAAAGCTATAGAAAATTAAGAAACTGCCCTGGGGCATCATCCTGTTCAGGTCTAAAACACAATTGATTACTAATGGCAAATATTTTTCAGATTTAAGAGCTCTGAGCTACATTCCATCCCTTGATGTTTACGTGTGACCTGATGAAATTAGTGTCTGTGCATGCATTCTCAAGAGCAGAATTTGGTTCACTTTTTCTTTTTTATTAAAAACTTTAATTTGCCCATTACTTAATCTTATGGTGAAATAAGGGGCCAGACAAGGTGAAGTAAATGGGCCCAGCTATTGCGGATTTGGTCTAAGATTTTTCTAGAGAAAATAAATCTTTCACACCTTTATAAACACTAATGAGTAGAGCACTTTCTGCATCTCAGGCATACGAGCTGGACCACAGAAAATCTAGGGAGAGGAACTGAAAGACTGAAACACTATTATATGGATATTCTACAGAGGGCATCTATAGTCAGGGAAAAAAAATATTCCTCTGATATTTACACAAAATGAGTATTGGATAGCTCTGATGTCAGAGAGGTTTAACTATATTCCATTTTTGAAATATAGCTAATGGCATCATAGAAAAAATATATAGGTCATTGGCAGTAGAACTTCTTTGAGATAGGAATGGGCTGCGCCGAAAGCAAGCGATTTTCAGGGGGATATTTTTTACAATAGAAAACTATTTGGACTGTGTTGTAGCCCCATCCTTTCATGATCCCACCCTCTAGAGAGGTTTTTTCTTTTGATCATATACATTAAGGGATAGATTGACCTTCAGAGCTCAGCCCCGAGCACAGAGTGGGGTATACCTGTGTCACCCAGGAGGTGATCTGGAGCTTCTCCTGTTTCCTGTTGCTCTTTGGGGGAAGAGGAGGGCACTTAGTAGGTTACTACAACCTCTTCTGAGGTGCAACTTACTCCCTCCTATCTTTGACTGCCAGCTCTGCTGGATGACACATGGGGAGTAGAGCCATGGAACTACTTGTTCCCCACTCACTCATGGGTGGGGGGATGAGTACTGGACACATCACTCTTGCTCTTCCCCTTGGACTCCAGCCACAGTTGGAGAAAATCCTACATGGACATGCAGTGGGTAAGGTTCATGGCCTTACTCCCTTGCACTGCTATGTAGGACCAGGGCACAATCTTGTTCTAAATATTGCACATTTAAACTAACATAAGTATATGCTTGTAGTAGCAGGGGCCAGATATGATATGGCTGCAGACTGTCTTGTATATTTTGGCCAATGCTGCACTAAAGTAAATAAATGAATAACTAAGCCAGAGTTATGTATCTTCTAAATAGTGTCTGTTAATATTTACTCTCATAAATAAGGTGTTTAGGATGAAATTGTCAAAAGCACCTACACTTGGCCTAACTGCTCTCATTAAAGACAATGATGAAACTCCCAATAACTTCAGTGGGTGCAAAATTAGTCCAATGAGGAGCATTTTTGAATTTATTTAGTTTATAACAAAATCAGATACTGATCCTGTAGATTATAATGATAACGTTCCCATTGCCTTCAGTCAGAGGTTTGTATAGTCTAAATCAGATGGAGAGGGGAGAGTTTGCATATCTGTAAATGAGAGCAGAATTTGGTCCTATGGAAGTCGGAAATCAAAGATTATGGATAGACCAAAATATAGCACATCAAACCAAACCAACTCTGCAGATACTGAAAATGATTTTGTCATGAAAATTTCTGCAATTCAGAGCTTGCAGATTGACATATGTGGAGATTGAAATCCTCTGCTAATTCCCAAAACAAAAATAGTTTAAAAAAGCAGTTAAGGATGCTATGTGATAATATCAGTTACAAAACCCAAACAGCTAAGAGCAAGGCAATCAGTAATTAAGGACATAATAGATCTTATGTTACCCACATAATGAACTAACATTATTCTTCTCAAATATAAAGAAAGGTATCATCACAACACAACTCTCTTAAATCTCCACTGAATTGGTGTTTGGAATGTATTTTTATTATCTTGACTTTGGTATTTAAATATTTTCTTTTAAGGGATACTGTTACATGAAAAATATCAGTGAATATGTTTATCAATTTATAGTGTTTTTTTGGTAAATTACTTATAATTGTTGCTGCTTGAAAATATTTTTATATTTCTTTCAATAGGAAAATACTATTACATTATCAATTAATCTCGTAAATACTTTCACACATGGCTACTGACATTGAAGTCAATGAGACAACTTGTGCATAAAAGTTTACCATTCACATGCATACCTGTAGGACCAGAGTTTAAATGTCAAATGCAAGCTCCGAACCCCATTGAAGTCAGTCTATTTTTCTCATATATAGTTGGCACACTAATTTAAAAAGGAGATTTAATACTAATGGAGTGCCATCAAATTCAACAGGGCTCTACATGGGGACAAGTTTCTGCCACTCACATTAGATTGCAGAATCGGGGGTATGGAGCTTTATAATGAAAGCCACTTGCCTCTCTGTAATCCACAGATGAGATACTGATGTAGATGAGAGGGCAGTTTTGTCTCCAGGTTCAATCACTGTGCACTTTGCCGAGATTACTAATAAGGGTGATCATGAAGATATCTGCTTTTTGACTATTGTTATTCAGTCAGCCTTAAGGCTTTATACCATAAATGGACCCATCTATAAATGAAGACAATAAATTTCAACTCCTTTGGGTTTCTGAAATGAGCAAAACCATCAGGAAAAGTATAGCTGCAAAATGACATAGGTCCTTGCAGCATCGTTAAACCTACCTGCCTCTTTTTAATAGTGTCTTGAGAAAATCTAATGCAGACATGCTATAAAAATACTTTCAGTAAGATGACATAATGCTGATTCATTGATGCTCATCAGTAGCATTTTTAACAGCGATTTTTGTTCTATTAACATTGATTTAAAAAAAAAGTTAAAATCGTTCAGTAATTAACACTGCATATCATTAATTTTTTTTAGAAAGGGAGCATGTAACATTTTCTTTTAAAGAATATTTTTAGCAGTCATACTACTTATAATCCTGTCTTGCAGTGATGCAAGATGGAACAGAAAAAAGAATTGTGGCTAAAACTGTTGGAGGATCATACATCATCAAAACAGCAGCAATATAACAATATGGTTTTGGATTGTTATGCTTGTACCAAAGCATGAGTCACTGGATCTGTTCATCTTCATCATGTTTCATTCCAAGAATAATGGCTAATTCTGTATTGAGACAGCAATTTTGCAGCTTAGAAAACACTGGCCCAAATTCATCCCTGTTGTAACTCCCCTGAAGTCAGTGGTATTATATCAGGGGTAAATCTGGACTACTATGTATGCTTAACAGGAATACTCAGAAAGTCTGTGTCAAACCACAGTCACGGTTAACAATCCTAAAGTAGGGTTATGGTGAGAAAAGAACTGGAACTTTCAGCAATCATTATAATCACTTTGCTAATTATGCTTGGGTTTCTCGTCCCTCCTTTGCCATCAGTCTGCATCTGATCTGGCTCCTTGTTGAGCTGGCCCCTTATAGCTAAAGGCCATATTTGCAGTTCAAAGAAGGAGATGGCTCAATTTCAGGTAGCTAGCTGATACCTAGCAGGCTTGTGATTTACTAGATGATATGAGGTCCCACACAGACACAAACTGGTCAAGGATCCCACCCACTCAAACTGGGGAATCTATGGCTATGAGCTTCATGAATACTCAAGAAGTGGCCATCAGGGCTTAATGAGAATAACTCAGCCTTTCTAGGAAAAAAATCAGGGGCAAGGTCTTTCTATTCAGTCTGGTTTATCTTTCACCTTCCTTTTTCTCACCAGCTGCTCATCTTCAGCTTTCTTCCATATTTTGCTCAATTTTGAGACAATTCCCCACCACCCCAGGTATTGGACTCAAAATTTCATTGAATTTTGTTGAGACATTTCACAGTATCTCAGATGCCATTACCCCATAACCAAAATTCCATGGTGATGGATCAATTGAAATACTCTACATATGGACTGCAAAAATGATAAATGGAAGCTTATTATGCAATATTTTTAAATCAAAATGAATAACCAACACAATATTTTTGAACATTTTTATGGGTGCTGATTGTTATGATGTGGTGAGTCATTATAATGGGGGCTTCATTCCTTTTTGGAATGAAATCAGTTTGGAATGAATTATAGATTTTTTAGAAGAAAAAAAATCTGCTAGGAAACAAAGATATTGGCTTTGTAATGGTATTTGGGAAAGGTAATGGTATTGTGTATAGAAAGCAATTTATGATGTTACTTCACAATTTATTGTATATTTCTGGTAATATGTAGAATACATTACATTAGTCTGTTTCCTCAGCAAAGAAAAAGTAGTTTAAATGTTTATCTATTATAATTATTGAGGTTGTGGGGCTTTTATGAGTCTCTATAATCAATTCTTAACTTCTCTGCTCTACAGAAACATCCATTTTTAATGTATGTGCAATATGTACCTGTAGCACACATGGCTGCCTATGCGGCCCCAATCCAAAGGGCATTCAAGTCTAACTGCACAGAGTTTTGACAGATAGCACAAAATGAATATTACATTTTGACATGCTAAAAATTCATGGGTTAGGAAACCACATTATGGAAACTCTGTGAAAACTCTGGATAGGGAATCCCCGAGGTCAAGCCTGCTTAGATATGTAGCATTGGATCAGTGTAAAAAGTGTGATTTCTGGTATATTTCATGAAGGGCCCAACTTTCAAAATTAACTTTCTGTAGAGCACAATGAGCCCTTTGGTGACAACAATGAGTAATTTCACATCTAAGTGTGCATTTGCATGTGTAAATGAGGGATCTGTATGTGTATTTTAGGCATCAGCTTTTAAAAACTGGAACTGAATACACTCATCACTCATTCTCTGGGCATTTTCGTAGTGGACATACAAGTTGAAATTTCTAAACAGTGCAGCAGATGTCACCACTTCCATTAAATTTTAATGGAGGATGTGTGGCTAAATACCCAGCACTGCTTTGAAAAAAGTACCTACTATAGTGGGATTCTGGCTCAATGACATAAAAATAAACCAGATTCTTGTATATTGTGTTGATCCTGAATGAAAATAAAAATACACAGTCTAAACTGACCTGCAAGTACAGTGAGGCATGAAACAATAGAAGCAAGGCAATCCTTTTCAAGAATCTTGCTGCTGACACGTATTACTTTTTATTACAGATCTCCAGGTCACTACTACAGGAACATTTGCTGCCTTAAAGTATGGCATTTAAAACAACCATACTTACACTGTAAATCAGCAAAGAGCTTACTCGAGCCAGAAATGTAGAGTAAATGCAGAAAATCCAGACTGACACTCTGTCCATAATTCACTCTTCTTTTGGGGAAAAATTGCCCTTATTCTTGCCATTTGGCTAAGTGTCAGCCTTGATTTTCAGCCATAACATGGAATTCCCTTCCTCCTCTAGACAAGTGCTTAATCTTACTTATATGTAGTTCTCTTTTGTAGTTGACCTTTTAATGGTAGCTTTTTAGAGTATATACTTATAATTATTACATCCTTTAAAAACTTTATTATTAGATTTCCAGAAATTAATTCTGGGAAACATGATATTTACTCTGGCCTGATGAATTTCATCCATTTTACAATGCTCCTAACTCAGTGACCAGAGTAGTTTTATTAGTACATGCTAGTATCCTGTAGTTCATGCTGTTCATTCTAACTCTCTCTTTATCCATTCTCTAAATCTCAAATGCATTTTTGTACTTACAACAATTTAAGAGTAAAATTAACTATAAACTTTGGAAAAACCCACGAAGAAGCAAAACTTCTTCAAAATCTCTGGTGGAGCTGCATGCTTCCTTCACAGTGGAGGGATTTGGGGAGGGAGAAGTAGACACAGGATGAAAAACTGGTCCCATTGAAGTCAATGGCAAAACTCCCATTGGCTTCAGTGGGGCCAGCATTTCACTTATAGTCTGAAAACTGTGTGAAGACCAGGGTTCTAGGGGAAAGTACTCTGCTTTCCCCAAAGAATATTGGGCCATATTTGGAATAGTCTTTCCCTTTGCACTCACTCTGGGTAGTTAACAGCCAGAGAGGAGTCTGAAAGCTGATTCTAGAAGACTTGACTGTTGCACAGATTTCCATTGAGAAATCTGCTGAGTCCAATAGAAGTGAGCCACAGAAAACAGATACTCAGTGCAGACAACTTCTGTTCTGTGTTAATCCCCAGAAATCTGCAGAACCCTGACTATGCAGAGCTCATATGGATGGTCTTCTGCTGGCTTGTAGGTGTTGTTGGAGTGAACATGCTGTCTTCACCTCACACACGTACTCTCTGGCCTGCTTAAATGCTAGTTTGTGCCCCTCTGTTATATTTGTAAAGTCCAATTTAAATGTTACAAAGCCTATGCCTTTAATCATGGGATTTATAGTCATTGTAAGGTTAAATGTTGTCCTAGAATTAAATTAAGTTTGAACACTGCCTCTAAAAGAAAAATAGCCTTCTAAAAGTTTAAGAATCTGATCACCTAAAATTGCAACAAACAGTAATAGCAGATGGTAGGCCAAATCCTTCTTACAATGACATCTGTCAAATCAGGATTCAAACAAAAATTAGCAGGATCTAAAATCTTGAGAATTAACAGTAACTTTCGATATTTCTGAAAAAAGCATTCCCATTATGGATATATTTTAAAATAGTATTAGAAAACATGCAGTGTGTTGTGACTGTGATAAAAGATGCTAAAATACAGTAAAAATATCATCTTACTATATTATTACAGATACCATATTCTTTCCCATTTTGTTGTTTATTGGGTATGTTTAAAAAAACAGGGTTGAATTCACAAAAAAGATTTGAATAGAGCTATGTGAACTATTCACTGCAAAACCCTAAACCAGGTGAATCTGTTTGGTTTTGGATTTACATTCAAAATTCAAACCAGTAAGGTTTCATTTAAGGTTATTGTTAAGCTCTCAATCCTTTCATCAAAATTGGCAGGAACATATTCTTCTCTTTTTGCTGAGACAAGAATGTTTAGATCGATTACACTGGTTTATTTCAGATTTCATCCAGTTTCATTGCAACAAATCATGTGGCAAGTCACAGGCTAGATTTTCTAAGTTTCTGATTGGCAGAGCCTACACACATGGGATTTAAAGGATCAGCCATGATGCCATTTACACTCAGGTGCTCAGAAAGGGAGGCTGTGACAAGCTGAGTTTTGTTCTTCCAATTTCTAAAAGGAAATACATTAGGAATCAATGAGTTAACCCAATATTTGGGAATCTGGTTTAACATATAGTGTATTTTAAAACACCTGGTGTGCAAACAATAATTCATGCATGCAACACATCTCTTCCTATGTATATAACTGGGGAACTCCTTTCACAGACTCAGTGTCTCTGAAATGTTTAGTCTAGCTTATCCTCTGGAAGGTGTTAGGGAAGGAGTTTCCTAACCCCTACTGCTCCATGGTGAACCGCGTTGGGGCAGCCTTACATAAGCTCCTTCAGTATATTAGCAGCAGTTGGTAAATGTATCATATGACAGGTCTAATGAATAGCATTGCCAGAATTATCTTTAATATGTCCAAAAGCATTATATCCACCATAAGTAACCTGTTAATGTATAAAGAAGAACAGGAGGACTTGTGGCACCTTAGAGACTAACAAATTTATTAGAGCATAAGCTTTCGTGGACTACAGCCGCTTATGCTCTAATAAATTTGTTAGTCTCTAAGGTGCCACAAGTCCTCCTGTTCTTCTTTTTGCGGATACAGACTAACACGGCTGCTACTCTGAAACTGTTAATGTATAAAGCCCTGAATCTGCAACCCTTACTCATGATGAATACTAATTAGTCATACAATTAGTCCTGTTGAGCTAAATGGGACTAGTCGCATGAGTTAGGTTTATAGGGTCAGGCCCTGAGGTAATGTGTCCAAATCACATTTATATTAGAAAGTATCAGAACATTGACTGTAATTGCACTTCAGAGTTCAACTATGTATGTTAATATGAACAAACTAATTGTACTTCCCAACAAAAGAATCAAAGCAAACAAAAAAAAGAGAGAGATCAGAGATTGCTCAGCAAACATGGTTAACATTCCAAAACAAACAAACAACCCCCAAAGTGATTGAAATGTAGGTATCAGTTTAATTATTTATTTCTTCATGGTTTGTGTTAAAGTAAATTGGATTTGTTCATTATAATCTGGATTTGAATGAACAGGCAGAGCTAATACTTTAGAGAATCATACACAAATCTCCCAAGCTCTGAAGTCCTATGGACGCCCATTAAGATAGACCAGTGTTTGAACTTCCTCTAAAGCAATTTTCTCATTTCACTGCATGTATAATTTATGCTTTTTCTTAAAAAAAATGCCCCTAAGGTTTATCAGATATACTAAATTGTTTAAGGAGATTCTTATTTATATTTGTTAACTCAGAATGTCTGCCCCATTATGGAATTTATTTTAAATATGTCTTGCACTGAAAAAGAAATGACACTCTTTAAACAGATGAGTCTACCGAAAAAACAAATATGATTTTAAAATAAACTCATTAGTTATGCATAGTTATGACATATGCAATAACAATAAATAGAATTAAAGGGCTCAGCAAACTGACAAATTATATTTTTCCATTCCCAGCACAAAAGTGAGACAAAACTGATTAGATTATAAATGAGATTTCAAATCTCTTTCATCTTTGACCCTTAAAATGATTCAGGGGAAATTAAAAGTTCAGTAATTCATTAAAAAAAAAAAACAACAACCTTGACATAACCACTAAATGCAAATAAAGGGGGGTGGGGACTATGTGAATAGTTTGTATTGACTGACCACTGTATAAGCTTTTTAAAGGATTTCTGCTAAGATCTGAAAGGAGTAAGAATCAATTGCAGGAGAGCTAACAAGAGGAGGAAGACAGGTAGGGTGACCAGATGTCCCGATTTTATAGGGACAGTCCCGATTTTTGGGTCTTTTTCTTATATAGGTTCCTATTACCCCCCACTCCCTGTCCCGATTTTTCACATATAGGTTCCTATTACCCCCCACTCCCTGTCCCGATTTTTCACACTTGCTGTCTGGTCACCCTAAAGACAGGACACTACAAACCTGTCACAAGCAAATATTAAAGACATGACAATTACAGATTCTAAAGTACTGGAGGCTTGCCTAGATTAGAAAAAGCACCTAAACTCAAGGCCAGTTAGTGATATCCTTACTCACACTGAATTGTACCTTACTCTACAAGTAGTCCCAGTTAAGTCAATGGAACTATTCATGGAGTAAGACATTATTTGATGTGAGTAAAGGGGTGAAATCCTGGTTTCACTGAAATCAATAGGAGATTTGGCATTGACTTCAATGTGGCCAGGTTTCCCAACCCACCAATATATCAGATCTGATCCTCTGGAAATAGGTATTTTTACCTATTTTTATGTGGAAATATGTAGTTTAAAACAATGTCTTTTAATATTTTAATTTGTGAACTCAGGGCCTGATCCAATATCCACTACAGTCAATGGAAGACTCCTATTCACTTCAGCTGGCTTTGGATCAGGCACTAGGTGAATGAAGAGTTAAAGGGTATATTTATTTGTAAATATAGACACATTCTCTCAAGCACTCAGCATGAGGTGCCTAATGTGTTGGGAAAAAGAAAAGAAAAAGAAAATGCGGTTACAAGATGATTATAAATGAATATAATTATGAAGTGCATGGTTTGGATTTATACCTGTAACTGAAATTGGAATTTGGGCCTGTATTTTCATTAGGGTCAGATTCTGATGTCAGTTATACTGGTATAAATCCAAAGAGATTAGCTTGAGGTGTACCCTTGAATTCCTCTTACCCACATAATACCAACACAGCCATAATACTTTAGGGTTAGAAGCCATATAAATATTTGTTTGAATCCGGCATTCAGTGAGTAGCAGGTAATAATGTAAAATCAATAATCAATCTCAAAGTGCTTTAAAAAGTGAGTACCAATGTGCATTAATATTCCAATTTACAGATAAGGAAAATAAGATGCATAAAAGTTATGTGATCTAACCATTGACCACACTTCCTTCTTATTTATAGAGATGAATATTATTTCCTATTTTAAAAAAAAGTTTAAGTACAATGTAAGTTAATTTCCATCTATTTCAAATATTTGCTGATGATTTGGCCCCTGGCTTTTTCTGTTTCATATGGACTACAATGATTTTTTAAACAATAGCCATACAAACAGGTTCCCTAAAAGTTTTAATACCCAAAAAACAGGACAGGAGAATCAAACATGATTATATCTTCTTAGAAAAGGGGTGGATTAAGTGTCCATGTAGTAGATAAGATGTCTGTCCCTGTAGAAGTGTTTCTAATTTCTACAAAATGTAGAATTCTGTTAGCATTGGGGGCAATATAGAGATACTTATAGTTCGTTTTGTTGTAGAAAGTGCAGGATCCTCACTTTGAGGATCTTCTCTTGAGGTTGCTAGAAGTGGAAAGTATTGTGTGTTTGACACTTCTAATGTCCCAGGGAGCACTGGGAGTTAAAGCTTTAAAATATGCATTGCCTTTCAGAACTTGACGTGAAATACGCTTCCTTGCAAGAGTTGTTTGTAGTGCAAATGTAACATGTGATTGTTGCGCTGTGAAGAGGGATATCAGTGTGATGAAGAGATCAGTGAAAGCTGAAGATCACTCCAATTGGACTGTAATGGAATGTAGAAATGCTGGTTCTGATTAGAGGGTGCAATGCAAAATGCTACTTAGATGACCAAGGCCACTGTCAGGAACCAGATAAAAAACCCTCAATAATCTATGCATGTTTTTTTACTATTCATTGTTATAAGATGTCAATTTAATAACCTTTCTTTGATTGTTACAAGGCTTGGAAAGAAATATAATATTCAGCAAAAAGAATAAAAATTGGAATTACTGAGAAATAATAAGTAATATATCATTAGTGATTCACAAATGTAATGCTTTTAAAATTAAGTCATAGTATGATGTTAAACACAACAGCTTTAATAACTAATTAAACCTTTACTTCAGGCTAATACTGAGTTTGCTGTGTTCTGTATGGCCTTCATCTGCATAATGATAGTAGTTAAATCATAAAATATGCTGGTTTTACTTGTTATGTCACTGGGAACTGCCAGTGCTAAGAAGCAGAATTTTTTTAAAGCTTGAAATATTAAAGACTTGTGGGCCAATGGTTATTTTTTAAAAGAATTCAGTAAAAAGCCTGTGCTTATTCTAAAATATACTCACTGGCCTAGATTCATGAGAAGCTAAATACTGAACTGAGATGTGCTAAGAATGAGTTTGGATTCCATTTACGAAATGATAACCCATTGATTTTATCCTACAGAAAAGAATACCATATACCTCTTCCCCTAAAATAACACCCACATGAAGGAAAGCTGTTTGAGGCAGACGCAGTAGCAAAACAAGGACAGACACATACATGGAATTAAGTGGCAGACCACAACTTTTATTCAGCTTTAACACAGAGGAGGGGCACTACCCGCCCATCACCCACACTCTCCTATACCAGGCATTTAATTAGCATTACAGGTCACTTCACCATATAAATAATGCCGGGTAGGTTCTCTTTAGCCTATCCCTCAGGACTCTGCTCTCTCTGAGTCCAAGCACCACTCCTCTCGACTAGGGGGAGAGAGGCTGCAGAAGGGTGGGGACCTTGGCCTGCAAGGGCCACAAGGTCTGACCTCAGCATGCAAAGGCTGCAAGGTCTCACCTTAACCCATCACCAAAATCCCAGGTCTTTTACCTCTGGAAACTGTTCATTTTGCTCTCTTAACCACACTGGCCACAAGTTGTGATGAATAAACAAAATCAGCCCAGTACCTCAGTTAGGTACTAAGCACATTCCTACTTAATCCACTGTGGCTTGAAGGTGCTGCAAGGAAGGCAAAAAAACTCCCCTGTCCTATGCCAATTGGCCCATGAGAGAAAAATTCCTTCCTGACCCCGAAACGGGCAATTGGCTAATCCTGCAGGATCTGTCTGTCCGGGTTCCCATTCCTAGCTCGGGTGGGAAAGGCGGGACTGTTGGAATGGAGCCGAAAGAGGCTCTAACTGGCCCCCATGCAAGGTTAAGTCCTGGGAGCTGGGGAATACTGACTAATCAGCACCCCTCCCCCCTAGCTGGCCAATGCGTGCCAGAGACTCCAAGGGAGAGGTGCTACCTAGTGTCCCTTAGTGAGTGTCCCCCATCACAGTTGGCCCCATCAAGTTCCCCCCACATGCTGAGACAGATGTGAGACATATCTAATTACACTGTAGCTTTTTAAAAAAGTGACTCATTGAAAACTGAGTCACTATCAGGCTGATCAGAACACTTTCCTCTTTTATTGTTCTCCGAGACAACTCTGGAAACCCATTCTCCTTAACCCTTCTATTATTATTTGGAAACTTTTTCCCACTGCTGCAGCATTTGTTTAACCAACAAAGCATGTCAAGAATCAGTCATGTCATGTAGAGGTTATCTAGTCTCTTGGTATGCTAAAATGTCTCTACCAGCTAAGTTTTCTTCTTCAAATGACAATCTCTATCCTGAAGACATTTAAAGCTTTCTGGACTACAAACACAAATATGACTAAACAGAATAAACAAGAGTCTGTTATGTGCCTCATACCAAGGACATCACAGAGAATCACTGGCAGATGGGAACAATCAATTCTTTACCAATAAATACTGTAACTGCCTCAAATGCAACAGCTGTGAAGAAGCTTAACAGATGTAAGGACCCTTTTAAATGGTAATTGAGGTTTTAACCCTGTATTTTATGAAGGCCTGACACACCTGAAATTGAGTCTTTCGAGAGGAGGGATAGCAATAGGAGCTCATTGTGCTGTGACAGGGTAAATAGGCACTGCAAAGAATCTGTGCCATTAATATGCACAACGTTTTACAGAACTTTAAATATGGAGGGAAGCTTTTATTGGTGAATTTAATGCCATCATAAGTGAAAGGACATTTATAAACTGGTCTTATACAAAACAGTCTTAGCAACAAATTAGAATGGATGTCTACGTGACTACTGAGATGTTTAAACAAATATAACATTGTACCGGGGATTGTCTAGTAGTTCTTAATCTGCCCAAGCACTGTAACAAGAAGAAATAGGCCTGAACCAAATATCAGATGTGAGCACCAATGAACTTCAGGAGAGTCCAGGTGTGCATCTGAGCTTTGCAGTCCAGGTCCATCTTTAATTCTAGCAATAATAATACCTCTCTTGTTGTGCTCTTTTCCGATGTGGATCTCAAAGTACTGTATCTCAGGTAAGATAAAGTAACAATAGTTTTCCAGATATTTTATTCTAGTCTAGACAGTTTAGTTTCCAAAGAGATGAGGCAAGAATGATCTTGCCACAATCTTACTTTCACACTCAGGAAATAATGCTGAAAATAGTCTAGTAAAAGAACTTCCCAAAACCTTTACAGTGTGACTGGACACGGACATGAATTTTTCCCTGGTTTCAAGTTTGGTTACCAATTCAAAACTCAGACTAAGATTATGAAAATATTTGCGATTCTTTCTGAGTGAATTCAGACCATGTTTTGCAAAACCCTGGATTGAATAATGGTTTTGTGTTGTAACTGTGTGAAGTTCATGGTGTCGCGTGCCTTTCATAGGAAAACAGGTAAAACTCAGCACCATTTAGACTGAGTTTTACATTTATGTTTTGAGCTCATTTAACTCTAGAGTTCAAAGCAAAACTCACCATGGAATGAGAAACTGAACAGATAAAACACAAAGAAAATGTCTGAACTGGCTTTTCTGTAGTGACATCACTGAGTTTCCAGTAGCTTCATTTAGTAGTATCCACTGCAGAATGTGCATACTACTGGACACAGCACATACTGAGCGTTGAGGCAAAGTATGTGCTGCCATTTTCATCTTTGTTTCTAATTGAATGAGTGTTATTAGAACTCCCAGGGCCGTGCTTTCCAAGCGGGGTGCTGAGAAATACATGCACATGTTCTGTAATTTATTTAGACGTATGCTCATCTCCTCTGTACTGGTCTGAAACAAGCCTCCCTCCCCGCACCTCGGGTTTATTTCACCTGGTGACTTTTGTCTGGTTGCATTTAGCATTCTATGCAATTTGATTATTTTTAAAAAAAATCAGTTGGAAGTACAGCTACATGACAACAGCTAGTAGAAATATTATCCATTAGCCACATAATGTACTACCCAAGCACAGACTTCAAAGCTTTAATTCCCAGACAGTTACATATAATCAGTGTAAGATACACTAATGATCTGGTATATAGACACCAACAATTCTAAAGAATAGCATAGGATTGTATTGTTTTTGAGAGAGGCCCTCAATAAAATATTTTTGGTCTTGGCTTCTTAACATTTTAAGTACTATAGTTCATAGTCAATTAAAGTATGAAATTGCATATTTTTCAACTTTCGAATCACGTAGTAGCCATTTAAATGTTCTATTTTGTTTTTACATATGTCAAGTTCAATTTAACAAACTGTCCTGTCATGAGGGTTTGTTTGGTACTGAGATAGCATCTTAAATGATGACAGTAATAAAACAAATGCTTAAATTACAAGGAGAAATGCAGCAGGATCTTTTTCAAATTGTCTGCCAGTAGGAATCACTAAAATAGTAAATCGCAGCCTCTTATTTTATGAACTGAAACCTCTCCATGACCAAATAGCTTCCCCAGCTGTGCTTCAATTCTGCACTGTCCTCAAGCAATAATGATGTCATTATTCCCACCTCAGGACCTTTATCTAATCTCATCTCTAGATGTTGTAAATTTAGGTCGGCATTGTCATCTCAATGCATTTCCGTTTGTTTAAAACGGCTGAAACACTGAAGCAGAAGTATTGTGCAGCCAGACATCCTCTGCTTTTATACACATCGGCAGTTTTTTTTTTTATCTGTAGGAAAATGCTTTCAGAGTAATACAGTTCACATACTTAGAGCCAAATTCTGCTCTCTGTTGAGGTAAAAAAAGTTACTCAAGATTTACACCAGTGCAAAGGTGAGCAGAATTTGCCCCTGTAAAATAAGCTAGTTACAGCTATTTTTAAAAACAAAATGTATGGAAATTTATATAAGGAATGCAACTGATAAGATAATAAAGTGAAACTCAAGCACTTGTAGTTCAGAAATTCCCAATGCATAGGCACTGACTCTGTGGTGCTCCGGGACTCAAGCACCCACTGAAAAAAATAGGGTGCGTATGGGTTGGATTATTCTTTTGTGGGCCCTAGCACCCAGACAATGGCCCCACCTCCTGCTCTGCCTGAACTCAGCCCTGAGGCTCTGCCCCCGCTTGGTGTCTTCCCCCCAAGGCCCCACCTGCCACTCACAAAGAGGGGAGGGGGCAGACAGGAGCACCCATCAGCAAAAACAAAAAGCAGTGCCTGTGTCCCCATGGAGCTGCTATGGAACATTTTTCTTCCTGGCTTCCTAAAAACAACAACAAAATAATCACTGCTGGAAATTAAGGCACAACAATAAAAAGGAACAATTTGATTGTCTACTAAACAAACCAATCTAAAGAAAGCTAATTATCTACAAAAAGAAATAGGGTCATAGGGACAAACTAAGCCCCAGTGTAAATGGCCAGGATCCCCTACAATGGTAGCCACATCTGTGTTCACTAGGACTGAGTGCAATCCATTGGCTTTCAGATCACCTTTAGTGTAATACACCTCATTTAATAATAGTGTACAATATTCACTATAATGATCATAATTTAAATCGCAAAATGTATTATGCCCAAGATCCATTTAGAGACATTGTATGAAATAGATTCTTGTCAAATCCTTTCTTAAATGAAAAAGCTGAGTCCATACCAACATCCCTAATAGAATGTAGACCCATCTAACAAATACAAGGACTAGAAGCTCTGAGGAACATGCAGTCTGCCATGTAGGATCCCTGCCCATGACAGGACCCAATTAGGACCTCTACTGATCAAAATTATTAATGATTCTTTTTGGGAAAGTCAGATAACCACATTCCTGAAGCATGCAATAGTGCAGTCACTTCTCAAGAAACCAACAAGGAATGCCAATGACCTTGAAAATTTCTGTGATGTTTCCAACCTCCCATTTCTAGGCAAAAATCATTGAAAAAGTGTTCATAGCTTTGCTCCAGCTGGAACTAACCCCACCAATGTCATGAAGCCTCCATAATCATAATTCAGCTGTGGAACGAGGACATATCTCTATGCCCTTACAACTTCTCTTAAGTCAATCTTTGACATAGGCTACCAGAAAGTAGAACAACCATCTTTGGCCTGGCAGGTGGATGACACAGAGCTCTAAACTGTCTTCAGTAATTTATCTCCAGCAGATCTTGGAGAGTAGTGATGAGCAGCTGTTCTTTCTCAAGAGCACGTGTATATAGACTCCCACGGGGGTCAATCTTCCCCCACTTCCTGTTCTATATATATATATATACTAAGACCTCAAGAGAAATCATTCTATACCAAGGACTTCATTGTCATCACTATGTTGAAATACACTGGCCTGTGCTGAGCAGATGTGATCAACATCATTACACAGAGATCTCATTGGCTGTGAGAGCTAAGCAATTACTACCCCCATATTTGTTACCTAAAGACTGGACTGCTATAACTCTCTCTACCAAGACTATTCATCATGGTTAAGCAGAAATTCCAGCTTGTCCAGCACATGGCAGCCTGCCCTCTAAACAGGACTAGTTGTAGAGATCACCTCTCACCAGTCCTCTGCAACATCCATTCCCAAGCAGGTCCAATTTGAGGCCCTGAGGCCCACCTCTGGGTCTGCTTCTCCATCCACATCCCTCAATACAAACAGACTATAATGTGGTCCTATGCATCAATTACGCCCCTCTTAAACTTCATGTTAAGGTTTAAATGGGTATTCAGTAGTGTATAGAGTCTCACAAATTTCACTTTACATTGTTAAAGCTTATTGGTTACCCCAGGGGTGGGCAAACCTTTTGGCCCGAGGGTCACATCTGGGTATTGAAATTGTATGGTTGGCCATGAATGCTCACAAAATTGGGGGTTGGGGTGCGGGAGGGGGAGTGAGGGCTCTGGGGTGGGGCCAGAAATGAAGAGTTCAGGATGTGGGAGGGAGCTCTGGACTCGGGCAGAGGGTTGGGGTGCGGGAGGGGGTGAGGGCTCCAGCTGGGGGTGTGGGCTCTGGGGTGGAGCTGGGGTGAGTGGTTGGGGGTGCAGGAGGGTGCTCTGGGCTGGGACCGAGGGACTCAGATGGCAGGAAGGGGATCAGGGCTAGGGCAGGAGGCTGGGGTGCAGAAGAGGGTCAGGGATGCAGGCTCCAGGCGGCACTTACCTCAAGCAATTCCTGGAAGCAGCGGCATGTCCTCACTCTGGCTCCTATGCAGAGGTGCAATCAGGCGGCTCTGCGCGCTGCCCCATTTGCAGGCGCCGCCCCTGCAGCTCCCATTGGCTGCGGTTCCCAGTCAATAGGAGCTGGGGGGTGGCGCTTGGTGCAGGGGCAGCGCGCAGAGCCCCCTGGCTGCCCCTATGTGTAGGAGCCAGAGAGGGGACATGCTGTTGCTTCCGGGAACTACGCAAGCCCCAGACCCCACTCCCCGGCAGGAGCTCAAGGGCCGGATGTGGCCTGTGGGCCGTAGTATGCCCACCCCTGGGCTACGCTGTACAAAATATGGGCCTAATTCTGAGAAGTTGTGAGTATCTGCAATCCCCATTGACATCAATGGGCTCAGCACCTCTTAGGATTTTGCTGAATGTGTGGATATGCATAAATATGTAACTGCACTCACAAAACATATGCCTGCAGGTAGATGATTGTATGTGAAGGTACTATTTTGGTCATGTAAACTTGTGTTGTGTGTGTGTGTGATTTCACCTTACTGGCAACTGCTGAGGTTTAGCTCTGAAAGTCTTATTTCATAAAGCATGTGTGCGTGGGCATCTGTGTCTTTGTGTGTGTTATATATAATAGAAGGACAAGGTGGGTAAAGTAGTAAATTTGATTGGACCAACTTCTATTGGTGAAAGAGACAAGATTTCAAGCTACACAGAGCTCTGCACATAAATACACAGGCGCATGTATGCAGATACACACACAGCTCAGTGCGTTTAAGGCCAAGTTTCCACTGAGCTGTATACTTCCTTTGACTATTAACAAGAATGGACTGTAACTACTTGCACATCACAGTGAAAAGGTATCCCTAAGTAATTCATTTTTGTCAGCCAACTGTACTTCAACAGATACACTGGTTTATAAGATTGAAATGTAGGGAAATGAATTATTGCTTTTCTATGGCTGAACTACAATGGCTAGATTTTTGAGTAGTATTACTTGAAGGTATTTTGACTTGTGCAAACAATACCTATTCTTACAGTTCTAAGATCTCAAGTATAATTTAAAATACACATTATACAAAATAATTAAGACACAACAATCATCCTAAAACTCCAAACTATGTAACAATGCAAGCAGCCTGACAAAACACAAAAGCAAAAAATATTGTACAGCTTATTTATTTTTTGGTTGTAGCTCCCTCCTGTGGCTGATTCTGATGATCAGTTCTATGTCTCGGAAACTACTCCAATGACACTCACCCTTTCCAGCTACCAAACATGTCTCACTGTTTGTGGAGAATTGTCTGGCCTCATTTAAATTCAATAACCAAAAGGGCTGCATTTGAGCGGTGCCCTGAAATTTAGAAATGATGTGTGGTTAAAGGCTCATTTCAGCTCATAAAAGCCCTATTCACCAAAGCTCTCTACCAAAGTGAAAATGTGGTAGCAAACACGTATTAGGAAATCAATCTAGATAACGAAGTAGAGTGACAGCATTTCAGATAGTAATTTTTCAGTTTTCAGCAGAAATCTGAGAACATTTTAGTTTGCGATACTTGGGTTTTTGATGAAGAACAAACACTTTTCAGAGAAAAAATAATTGAGTTTTGAAAACCCAACTTTTTGTTGAAAAATAGTTTCAAACAAAAATTTTCAAGAAGCCCTAATTACCTTTTATATTTGCAACAGATGCAAATCTAATGAGATGATAGAATAGTACACATTTTATGGTTATAGATATACAATGTACAGTAAAAACTTTGTTATCCAGCATGCCGGAGGAATGGGGGTTGCCGGTTAGTCAAAAATTCCAGTTAATTAAGAGTTATACTTACCAATGGAATACCAATTTCCCAAGAATTAGAATACAATAAAACGAATAAAGTATAAAATAGTATACAGATACTCACCAACCCAATAGTAGTACTGCACTGTAGAGTGGTTGGTTTCTTGAAGCACTTAGGTATATACAGGTAAAGTTTTCTATACAATAGGCTATCTTATGACACTACATATCACTATGGGCAGCGCGTGGCATACACCCAGATCACTAAAAATACACTTACCACAAACTATACTGAGCATAATTTAATCTTTCTTTGATGATTCAGAAAGTACTTCAGGATCTTGCAGTGCCTCGGGGTCATCAATATCAACATTAATTATCACTGTAGATTTAGAAGGAATAGGAGATTGGACTGAATCTGTAATGACCCTATGACACACCCTGGAAGCTGCTTTTTTGAATAAATCCCTGATATCAGCTTGCTTAGTTGTCTTCTGCCTCTTTTGCATAAAAGTAGAGTGCAGAATGTGCAATTGCATAACTTCCTGGGCAGGATACTAGTCCCAGTTACTAGATTGAAGATTTGTATTGGGAGATACCAGAAATGCCGGTTTAATAGAGCTTTCTGGTTGATAAAGTGCCGGACAACACAGCTTTTACTGTATATTTATCACCAACCATAAGTATGTAAATGGGAATGCATATAAATGGATAAATGAGGAGATGTATGATTTGAGAATATTCACTGTTGTTAATCTAGATTGGTAGAGATACTTTTTTGCTGAGGTTACTTTATGGCTAAAGCCTTCATTTTTTCCTTTAGAACCAGAGCCACTCATGTTAACATCCTTACACAGTAGTGCTTGTTAAATATATAGTGGGTTATAAATGCTCTTACCCTCCATTAGCTTCAAGTTCTCTCCACTGTAATCCATTTCCCATGCCAGCAATAACTAGGAAGCATAACAGTGCACAAACGTCAGAAAAGTTTGAGGGATATGCAAAGTTTTGGGTTGACTGGAACCAGTTTATCTTTGCTGTCTTTAGGAGTCTTTATGGTGGTTGTTTTTTTCCATTGTCACCTTTTACCTCAGTCACCCCAAGTTTCCTGGTTAGCTGTAGTTCTAATCTGATTACACTAGATCTGAATTTTTTTCCTTATCTTATTTCATTGAGCTTCTCGTCATGTGCTGCCAAGCATATAAATCACATTGCTCTCATTGGCTGGTTGAGCATAATTTAGCAGTTGTGCTCTGCCTGTCTTTAAGATGTTAGACTGCTAAATTTGAGACATATCAGCTCCTTTGGGACAACTGGACTGGCTTGTGGGTTCAAAGAAAATGATACAAAGAAGGGTACATTCATAAGAATGAACATGACCGCAATTTATGTACCTGTAACTATATGAGAACAATATGCGTTACTAAATCTGACAGTACCAATTCAGAATGATCATTTATAACACTTCCTATATATCCCATGCAAACTGTCTTTACACTCCCTTATCTGTTTACATTTTTAAAAATGTTAAATAAATGGGACAAACCAATACCCTGCATCCAAACACCTTTAAACTTTGGGGAAATTCAAATCAAGATCTGATCTTTCTGCCTGGATTCCAACTCTTATTAAAAAACTAAAAGTAATTGAAAAAAATTACAAGAGGAGGGATTCATGGGTGAAATGGAAAGAGAAAATGCTTATATTTTTAGTCCTCTTCTGCTAATGGTGATATGATGGATTGCACAGTAATCGAGTTATCAGGATAATCTCATTGGAAACAATGATAATTAGGCAATAGTTTCTTCTAATGTTTCTGTTTGGAGCTGGGTGGCAAATATTTTTCCCATTTGAAAGACTTTTTGAGATGGCAAAAAAATTTCCCATCCCAAAGCTGGACAAAAAGTCAAAAATCTCAAAAATGCTTGCAAACTGATAATCTTGAAAACATTTCTGGTTTGGGTCAATCAAAATATTTTGTTTGATAATTGTGGAACATTTCATTCAGATTTTGACTATTTTTTTTTAACCAAAACCCTTTTTAGCATAAATCAACCTAATTTTTAAAACAAAATTGATATATGAAAGTGTCAAACAGGATGTTTTCACAATTTCAAAACTTTTTTTTTAGAAATGTTTTGAATCAGGAGAGTGACTGAAACTGACCCTTTCTCAGACAATTTTGGTTTAATGAATCAGCATTTTTTCTGATTAAATAAGTTTCATCAGAAAATTCCTGACCATCTGATAAGAGCTGTGCAAACTGACAAGCTCAGTGCAAAATGGGTTCACAACGTCTTGCATAAAACCTGGTTTGCACGGTTCACAGGATCCAAAGTTCTAAATAGATTGGGTGTGAATTAGCACGACTTTCCCCATTATGAACCCAAAAGCAAGGTTTTGTTCTGAGTGGCGCATATTCACTCAGATGCGTTCCAAATGGTGTAGCAGAACCAAAATCTGGGGACTAGCTCTAATGCAATGACTGAACTCTGAACTCACGAAAACAAATTTCACCTTGTAGAACTGGAATACAATGATGTGAGCTAGATATAAAACAATAATGAGTCAGTTCCCACTAAAGTAGGAACTGCAAAAGAAGTATGTAGGCTTTATTGTAATTACTCTGCTTACTACTACTTGGTCACACCAATGAACTGTAGAGCTGGCCAAAAAAAAACAGTAAATTTTTTCAGGGCTCTAGAATCAGTCTCTGTCTCTCTCAATCTATGCTGTGTATAAATAATTAAATATTCATTGGGCCAGGGACAAAGTGAGAGAGAGAGAGAGAGAGAGAAAGACTGACTTCTAGAGCCCACTGGTTAAGGCACTCACCTGAGATGTGGGACACCCCCTCAAGTCCCTCTGAATCATGCAGCACAGACTTGAAACAAAACCAATTTCAAATAATTTTGTGGTTGAATTTAAACAACAGGCACAGTTCTCTTCTTGATAAGCATACAGATAACTAAGGACCAGCATAAATTACTCCACTAAAGAAAAGCTGTGTGAAAGTGTTAAACAGATATGCATTATTTAGGAAAGTTTTCAGTCTTTTATATCCCAAAAGGAAACAACTATTCACATCTGTTACATGTATATGATTGTCTGTGGGTTTGTACAAATTTGATAGTCTTTGATAAGTTTAAAAGTATTTTTGATTAAGAGGAAACATGGATCTAGAGAATAAAATGATCATTTGTTATTTATTATACTGAAATATTATACATGAGGCCACTGCCTAAAATGAAAAGTGGATACATAACATTTACAACAAATACTGATTAGGTCAGAGTTTCCTCTATACTGTACTTAAAACAATGTTGGCTTGAGTTTGGACTGCAGAATCAAACCCTATTCTTGTACTTACAAAAGTGTAAGCAAATCAATGATCTGTTAGACATTTCTTCTTACCTTTCAGTAACTTCTTTAGTTTTGCTTTCTCAGTTATGCTTCCCAAAGAATAGGTACAATTTCTTCATCATCTCTCTGCTCCCTATTTTAGATACACAGCAGTTGTGGAAAAGGCCAGATGAGATGTTTTTTATATATTCATTGGTAAATCCAGATTTTGGCACTTTGTTTCAATTTCTCTTGTTATTTTTTGGTGAAGTACATTTGTGTGCTTTCTTTCAGAGTCTTTCCTTTGTGTAACTTTCTACAGAAGACTTTTTTTTTTTTCATTTTTCTGACATTTAAATCCAAGAGATACAATCAGGGATTCCCACCTTCCTTGCTTGTGCTTTCTTTTCTCAAATTAATTAAATCTTCTTTTTTACACACATTCCCACCTTCCAGCATTCTGGACATTCAGATCAGTGACCACACATTTTCACTTCTATTCCCTTTACAGGTTCAAAGTTTCCACGAGACACTGTTGAATGCTTCATCTTCATTGAGGAACTTAAGTGCATTATACATTATTGTGCCATTTTTCTCTTAGTGTTACAGAGCATAGTTTGCTGAAACTTCAGAACAAAATGAAACCTTCACATTCTGAAGGTTCAGAACTTTGTAGACACACCTCCCCACCATCATTAAGTGCTTGGGATATTCAACAAATCATTATACATACCCTGTGCTATGGAAAAGAAATACATTCTTCTGAAATTATCAGATGAATTAGTTCTACTTCCCATTTCAACTGAAGGAAAAACATCTTGGAATACAATGCTTCATTTCATTCACATTTATGTTTTCATCATAGACTAGTCTGGAACTCTTTTTAAAATCTTCCTTTAAGACATGTATTTAAATAACTATGAGTAACACATATACATGAGTGACGTATAAAACAGGACATGATCACTTCTTTACAGAAGCAGTTTACTACCTGCTTAGCAGGGAACCAAAATATATTCACTTTATCTGAATTAGTATACTGCTTTTTATGTAAAGCTGAAAGTTGTTTCAAGCAGCAGAGACGGGGCTTCCTTTAGAGAAACCTGTAATTGTTAATTTTTTTTTAATTTTTTTTGGCTTTCTTCTTAGACAGTTCTAATTCTAGCTTATAAAAATGTACAGTCATAGACACCAGAAGAGCAGACTCCACTTTAAGAAATTCCCATACATCTTAATTCATTGTCTAAAAGGGTCAAAAAGATTATATCCTCAGTCTTCAGTGACAAAATATATATTTGGGCTTCTAGAAATAGTAATGTCTTCTTTTTTATTTCACCTTGGTAACCAAGGCTGTCTTGCTCAATAAGAATATAAGCATTTCTAGCTTCCTCAGTAGTCTGAAACAAGAAAATTTTCAAAGACATGGATCAAAGGAAAGTATATCCAGGAAAAAAAATAACATGCATAAAATATCTATAAGGTTCACATTCACAATCTATGATAACTTAAACTAGAGTATTCATATAATAGAGGATTTGCATTACATTTTATTGAAATGTTATATACAGCAGGAATTGTCCCATACAATGCCATCAATTAGATGATGGTATCCAACAAATATTTCCCATTATTTCCTTAAAGACACGGTCACACTCAACAGAATGGGAAATTTACATTCAAACAATGTAAGGGCCCTGAGACATAATACTTTTAAAGGAAACAATTTCTGGCAATTAGATCTGAAAATATGACAAGATTACAGAAGTGACTCAGCCTAAACCAAACTCTGCATCATGCAAACCTAACTGGATACTGAAAATACATAATGGATTCATATTGAATAAGATTACTGAATAATAGCTAGCTATAGCAACTTCTTCATGCCAGAATATAATCTGCCATCATGGGAATACTGATAAACTGACATTATTTTTCAATTTTCTAGCAGCTTAGTGGGATTGTTTTTACTTCTATAGTAGTTAGTGCCTTCCTTGTCCTTCCCTTTGCATGGAGAAATCTTAAATTAGAGTTTGTTCAGCCTATATACAGAAATCATTTAAGGATGCCTTATTCTTTTCCATACATTTCAAATTCTTTAGATATTTCCATTATCAAGTGACTCCCTGCTGACCTGACCACACTACAGATGCAGCCTGCATAGTGATAGCAGAGCACTGAAGGTTGACAAGAATTGGACCAGAAACAGGAGATAATCAGCAAACAAAATACTTACCATCTGTACGTAGGCTGATGAACTATGACCAAAGAATGAAAGCTAAAGAGAAAAATAAAAACAAAAATAAAAACTGAAAAGGAAATAGGGGAGGAAGGAGAAAAGGAAGGAAGGAAAGAAAGAAAGAGAAAAAGAATTTACAGTGTGTCTAGTGAGAAATAAGCCACGATTACAGACAAGAGGAAGACAAAACTGTCATTTGAAAGGAAGAGAAATAAGTAGTGATGGGTGAACTTCCAAAAGTTCAGAGTCTCTGACTGCTCAACTGAACCTCTTGAGTCTGCAAAACTGAGCAGAATCTCATGAGATTTCCTGCACATATGCATCCTGTCCAGGCTGGAAGCAAGAAGGGCAGGAATAAATGAGGGGTGGGAGGAAAGCAATTAGCTCTTTTGAACCTTCAAAAAAAGGTTCTCTTTAGGTTTGGTTCTAGTTTTGGGTGAAAGTTCAGATGAATTGCTATTATATATGAACAGATTCACCCATTCCTAGAAATAAATGCTTTTACTGTGATTTATTATACTTTTAGGGTAAAATTCACCAGTTGGTGCAAGGCCCTCTATGTCATGGAACCCCTGATATTCCCGTGTTGAGTGGAGTGGAAGGGTGACAGGTGAAGTGGTCAGCAGGGGAGCCTCTGAATCTCCTTATATGCTGGGAAATGAGCCTCATGCCAACTCCAAATGTGTCAGGATGAGGAAGTGCTAATGACAGGCTGAGAGCAGTGTGTTTGGGACCTTCACATAGGAGATATGGACAGCAACACCAAAGGCTTGAGAAGTGGCTGTAAAGGTGATGCTCTGCAATCCCCTGACCTGCTTCCAAGTTACATAGGTTCCTTTGCCCAAATCTGCATAGTTCTGCAACACCAAGCCCATGTACTAGACATCTGTGTGAAAAGAGGTGGAGAGAGGAAAAATCAAACTGCAACCTTGGAGCATTCTTTCCCAGAAGGGTTTATTTTGAAATGCAAGATGCTCCCTTCCATGCTCCAGCATTAAGTCAGCCTGGATGTGATACATGCCAGACACTGTGCTAATGCATCTCCTCAGATATCTTCTTGCTTTTTAAGCTCAAGTTTATTTGAAATTATTATTAATTTTTATTATTTATTTGCACTATTCGAGTACTCAAAATGTGCATGTGCTAGGTGCTTCCCAAACAGAGAGAAAGACAGTGTCTTCCACAAAGAGTTTATGATCTAAAACCTTTCTCACATTGGCACAAGTTCCAATAAAATGACAACTGATTTGAAACTTTGCCCTAAACTCAAACCATCCCAATACACCTCTAGCTCGATATAACACTGTCCTCGGGAGCCAAAAAAAACTTACCGCGTTAAAGGTGAAACCGCGTTATATTGAACTTGCTTTGATCCACCGGAGTGCGCAGCCCCCCCGGAGCACTGCTTTACTGCGTTATATCCAAATTCGTGTTATGTCGGGTTGCATTATATCGAGGTAGAGGTGTATCTGAAAAGGTCTGGTAAACTTGTTTGTTTCTATCCTCATATGTTTTCGCACTTCCTGTTTTCAGCCAAGACTGGAAGCCCAAGTATTGAAATACCTGGGGAAAGGCCTCTGTCATTGTGCTTCCCATCCAATCAGAATACAGAGAACTGGTGAGAATAGGCTTTCCAGACCAAATAGCCATGGCTAAGTTTGGATAAACTTCAGAAATGCATCACCATTTCAGATGTTTACCTGAAGCAAACCTCAGTCTTTAGAGGTTTGTCCATCTCTTACACAAGATTTTGCAATAATACAATCTACACCAACAGCGCAAGAGTGAATCAACATTACAAGAACATTTATTTGCAACTTTACTTTCTTGATAAGGTTATTTTCTTAAGATATATGAATATATATCCACATATATGTATATCTTATCATTGATGTTTCATTCATATTACCATACCTTTTCTTCTAATTCTTTTATCTGTCTTTTTTGACCTTCAATTCTTTCTTCTAGCTCCTTAATTCTCTGTAAGATGTAAACCATAAAACAATGTGTTAGTAACAACGTTTTCTGAACTGGGAAGAGAGTCTTTTTTAAAAAAAAGGAAACTGTAACTGATATACTGTGGTTGCAAACTGATTTGTGTTTTCATTTGTAGATGTGTCCTGATCCAATACAATGACTGTATGAAAAAGACATTGAAAAAACAAACACCAGGCTCATATTGGGGATATAGCCCAGGCGAATAAGAATCTGGCCCAAAAGCTGAAGGTTATGAATGAGGTTTTCAAAACTTCCTAAGTGATTTGGATGTCCTATGCTGATTAAAATGAATGGGAAACTTTGTGTCTAAATCCCCCAGGTGACGTTGAAAATCTCAGCCCTTACTTTTAACTTCACCCAGATACATTGGCTTGCTGGCAAAGGAACTGGACAAGAACTAAAGGAAACATTTGATTCACAAAGCTGAAACATACACTGATCCTCATTCAGTATAATAAAATAATAATACTGACCGCTTATATAGAAGTAAAAGAAGCAGCATAGCCAAGAAGAAAGGGACAGAGCTCACCTGTTCATTATGCTTAAAAATGAGGGAGACAAACCTCTTTGTATCAATGTGTACCTGCTGTGCATGTTGAATGAGCTCCATTCTTTCACGCAGAATCTGGGCATCTCTCTCTCGGAGTTCACTCATAACTTGGCGTTTCCATTGCTCTACAGCATTCCTCAGTTTGCTTTTCTCCTCTTCTGAAAGAATTTCAGACATTTTGGCTCCAGCTTCCTGCTGCAGGGCATCATATAGCATGGCTTCTAATTCCAGAATTTGCTAGACAAAACCAAAATAAGACGGTTAGCTTATCCTTTTCTCTTACAGGAGGGTCGAGGATTTTGTCAATGTTATTGAGAGCATGGCTTGTCCCAAGTAGCGACGCAACTGGAAGTGATCTTGGCAGACTTGGTGCTGAACCACCTGAGAAGCATAGCCCATCAGGAACGGAGCAAAGATTCCTTTAAGCCACCTTCTTGTTGCCTGGACTCTGGGCTGCAGTGACAGCCAAAGAGGTCCTCCGTGTAAGTTAGAGCAGCCCCAGGGACTGCTCTCATTTGCAGCAGCCTCTGCTCACCTGCCTTTGTGCATTCCAGAATCATGGTAGTACTGAGCACTACAGGCATGCACTACCCCTTACACTGGGGCACCCAGTGCTATACCCCTTACAGTGTTGAGCCAGCAGAATTGTCCCTGACTCTCTCTCTCCTCTATGTCTCTATACTCTGCTGGAGTGGTGTACAGGAGCCAGGACTTGGGCACAATCAGCCCCACAGCATATTCCTGAAATAAGAATTAACATTCAATTACTTAACACTGTAAGGTTTCCAGATATTAAATGAGTATATTCTATCCTCTTCCAATGTACAGATGTCCCATTGATGTCAATGAGAGTTTGGTACAAAGAGTTAATGGAGAATTTAACCCTAATACATAGTAGGAAAGGCACAAGGTTACAGTCCAGTACAAGGAAATTACTGTATGTATAATGAAAACTAACTTCCACTTAATGTCAATGCTTGAAGTCAATAGGAACTGTTTAAGTACTGCAGGATTGGATCAGAATTGTAATAAACAATGGTAACATCTTCCTTTATAGGACACATAGACAGACCTAAACTTTGACTTTCCTTCATATAATTTTCATCTAATTCTTTTCATGAGTATATTTGATTTTTAAATAATTGCTTCAACACTTTGTCAAACAAAACAAAAGTCTGCATCCTCACAGCCATATTAACAACATAGTGTAACATCACAAAAACAACAAACGTATGGAATCTCCATTTCAGTTTTGAGGTTCTAAGGGGTTGTTAATATTACAAACAAGGTTGGGAAATGACCCTGTGTTAAACACTAAAAACTATTCTGCTACCTTGACGATGTATTTTTAAAATGTAATTTTTGTTGTTCATATACAGATTTGGTTATCAACATTGTGAGGAAAATATTTCCTTTACTGATTCTAGCAGGAAATGTTTCTCTTAAAGGAGCAATATATAAAAAGAACAAGTGGCCTGACTTGTGTAATTAATAAACACGTGAGATGGCGTATTCACTTTTCACCCACTGTTTGCTTTCATTTTATATTTCATTCAGCTTGAAGACTGAAAATAGACTGGTCGGTTTTATTTTTTTCTCTCCTCTATTTCTTGTCACTTTCACTTTCTCATGCCTGCACTAGTACAACTGCACCATGTTTTGGTTGCAGGGAGTTATTTAAATCCCAGCAGAAAAACATGTTCATAGACATTTGGTGTGGACACAGAAACAATGAGACATAGACACCATAATATGATGAATTTCAGAGGGTACAACTTTATTTAAAAAATGATTACCTAACCAGGGTAAGCACCCGGAACTACCCAGCAGGGTTGTTCCAGTGCAGTTCTCAACTGGCACCAGCTGACCTGGTGAACTATAAATCTCTGGGTAACTGTGAAGGTCATGCCCCTTTATGCCCTCAGGCCTGCCATTGGACCCTTCCTGGAAACCAGTGTCCTGACCTGCTCCCCTCCTCATCACTGGAGGCAGGAGAATTAAGATGAGGGGTTGCACAAGATATAGCGGTTTATCCTGTCACCATGCAATGCTATGCGCAGATTCAAGGCCCAGGCAGCCCACTGGGTTATGGGACCGGACATCGGACCCTTTCTGGCCTATCAACTGACAAATTTGAGACAACTGTAACTTAAATCCCCAAACCAGACCTGCTGGATGTTGGGTGAAAGGTGAAAAAACCCACGCAGTAGTTTTCCAATCATGCCATATGGGAAACATCTCTTTCAGACTGGCAATCACCCTTGACCCCAGCATCACTACAGATCCTGCAATAGACTAAGGGTGGGGAGCCTACAATGGCTATCCCACCAAGGCAGAAAGCTGAATTGACCCCTCTTGACCTCCACAACCGCCGTTCAGGAGCCTCGTTCCAAACTAAAAGATATATCCCAAAACCAAGAATTTGTGAGAGGTTAGTCCAAATGTAGCCTCATTAGTATTTCAGTGGGGGATTTGTAAAGAGAAAAAGAGAGTTAGATGCTTGAATCCTGTTGACTTTCTCTGGGAGTTGGCCACTACACTCCAATTTGTGCCTTTGAAACTCTCCCCATAACACTACTGCCACAGAAAAGATCAGGGAAGCGACCAGAAACATGAGGAGAAAAGTGTCTCATTTCTGAATTGTATTATAAACCTTTTCTCCCTAATGATTCATCTTCTCAGCTCATCCTTTCCCCAAGTAGCTGGCATGGGATATATTGTGTAGCTAGGTTTGGAGAATCTAGCTATGAGCATAAGTGCTAGAACTAGGGGTGCTGCCGCAGAGTGGATTCCATCATATCCAGGGTTTACAGTTTGGTTCAATGGCTCTCAGCACCCCCACTATACAAATTGTTCCAGCACCCCTGGCTATGGGAAAGATCTATTAGGGTATCTAGTCCATCTCTCTGCCAAAGCAAAATTATTCCCTATTGTACATTTACTAGTGCTTTGTCCCACCTACTTTTAAATCTCCCATATGCAGGTGTGGGGATGGTGTTCCATCACTTTGTTTGGGAGAATATCATATAATCCAATAGATCTCACTGTCAGGAAATTTTTTCTTTTTCCTTTTCTCAGATTCATCCCATTGCTATATATTATACTCCATTTTACTATTATAAATAATGCCTCTCTCTCCTTAGTATATATACTCTCCAAATTCTTGTAGATCTATGTCCTCCCTCAGTTATATCATAGGATAGATAGATTAATAGATTAGATTTAATCAATAGATAGATTAATAGATAAATAGATATCTATCTCTCTATAAACATGCAAGCTTTCAGTATAAATCAATCTCTCCAGCCCACCAATTATTCTTATTTCTCTTCCCTAAATTTCTACTAATTTGTCAATATTTTTATGAATAGCAATGGGACGTAAACTGCTGAACACACAGTATTAGGAAGCTGGAAGTACTGAATAGCTACACAATACTTTGCTGTAGCCAGCCTACCAACTGCTAGACTTTTTGGTGGGATTATACACAGATAATGGAGAGGGAATGGTGCACTCACCAGGAATAAAAGTATTCTATGATTCCCTGGTAAAGCTTCATTCTCTAAGTTAAATGGGTAAATGCTTGATCTGGGAAGATTTCCATATTTAAATCAGTCTCTGAAGATAAAACAGGTGAAGCAACATTGTTTTGTCTATGAAAATTCTGCACTGCATTCTGTGTACATTAGGTTCAGTCTGCAGGGATTTTTCATTTCATGCATCATTTATATAATCCCAGATACATAGCGTTCTGCATATGGCACAAGAGTGAGCAAAGAGGAGCTCTGACCAGCTGGATAATGGACACCAGATAAATTAGTTGCTGAACTACATGTATTTTCTCCAGAGATGACTACAGAGACTTCTCAGGCTTGCAATATTATAGTGCCTTCCATGACCTCTGTAGACCTTCCATCACTGAGATATTCCTTCCCTAATATTATGACAGATTGCATTGGGAGAATGCAATAGCTGACTCACAGTATGCTCAACTGTGCTCAGAAATAGCACCAACCCACTAACTTTCTTCCTATTGCAGCTGATGCGGGTGGTGTCATTGTGATAACATAACAAAAGTCTTTCTTTAGTTCGTTTTATGCTGTGGGAAGTTTGAGGAATATGTGAAGGGAAAGGAGTTATGACAATGCCAATCAATCTTCCCCTTTACTGCTATGCCCACTCTCAGAGTATTTCAGAAATAGGGAGCTGTTTTATAACTGCTTATTATATGCAGTTCTTGACCAGGGATGCTGTGCATGGAAGTTAGTCCCAGGAAAAACTGAGTACTTGGCAAGATCAAGCTCTTAAAAAAACCCAGAGGACTAAAAAGGGTATTGAATAAAAGCTCTCCCAAATCAAATGTTCTCAAACCATAGCATGTATTAGCCATTCAAAAGGAGAACTGAAGTATTCTTCTCAGCCCTTAGAAGACATGACCATGTCCAAGATACAAATAATTCCCAAAGCGCAGGAAAAAGCTATAACCATGCAAAATATTGGTATAAATAAGTCATAAGTATGTTTAGCTAGTTTTTCTGGTGGTGCGAATCTATAGGTACAGCTGTAAATACGATCACAATTGTAGGGAACTGTTTACTGAGTAAGTAAAGTGATCAAATTTAGGGGTCAGGGTTAGCTAATATATGCTAGGTAAACCTGACGTAAACTCAACATTTGTCCTAATGTAGATGCAGGATACACCTACTTTAGCTAAGTGATTTGTAGCCTAGGTTCCTGGGACAAATCCTGAGATAGAAGATTTATTTTTGGAGGGAAAAGAGAATACTCACAAAATATTGTTCCATAAGTTGCAATCTAGAATCTCAGCTATGTTAAACTGTTTGTACAATACAAATTAATAAATAATAACAACACATGAATATCTAAGGCCCTGATTTTCCAAAGAGCACCATGCAAGCATGAGGTTTGCCCATAGGTAGCTCATTGCTGGATCAATGTCTAAATAATTTGCTTATAATTCAATTTACCTACTCTTGCAGCAACTGGAACTCAATGGAGTTCTGTATGCAGAAGGACAGTAGGATTATATAAGATCATTTATTAAAGGTAGCATAGGTCTACCAAGACTGACTTTTCTTACCTTGTGTGCTTGATCCAAAGACTGTTTCCTGTAGTCAAGTTCATCATCCAAGTAGCCCTTTTGTTTACTAAATAGCGCCTAAGGATGTAAAGAAGACTAGGTTATCTCAATTACTTTAGCAACAACTTGAATGACTGTTCTTTTATTGTCAAAACACCCCCTACAGTACCTTTTCATTCTCAAGATCTAGCATCTTTTGCTGTAGTGCAGATTCTGTCACTTCGATCTGCTGTAGCCACTGTATATAAAAAGATAACAAGAGATTAAGTCCTAAATCTTGATAGATCAGTTTCCAGAGTCAAAATGGCAGCACACAGCTTCTGCCAAAGAGCATGTTCTTCTACTAAACTTTTATTATAACTCTAGCAGACCATATGAGATACATTTCATTTAAAGCCACGGAGGGGGGCAGGTATCAAGCACATTAGATAATTATTATATACATTGATGACTGGGGGATGGACACTTTCCCAAAGCCTTGCAATATATCTTTTATAACTCAAATGGCATTAATATAAATTATGGTACTGTCTGAACATTATCTTTATATATTTTCCCCTCATAAATTACTAAGTTTTACAAAAGGATAATTGTGCTTAAAAAATTCTATCATTTTGTGAAGAAACACTTATTTACATTACCAATGTGCTCAAGTAAACCCATTCGGAGATGGGCAAAACTTTGTATAACATGATTTCACTTACTAGGGATGTATATGTATATGTTTTTACCTTTTCAGCCAGTGTCAGAACTGTCCTTGCTTGTATGACAACTACTTGCTCCTCGTTGGTCAGATTCTGCACCAAAAGGAGAATATAATTACAATAAACCTCAATGCCTTGATATTGGTTTTGGGCAGCGCTTGCATTAAATATATCCAAACTTAAATAGTATGAAATAAAAATTCATATTTTAATATAGAATATGGTTGTAATTTTTAAAGTTAATGCTGAGTTGTTACAGTAAAAAACTGTATTTCCTAGAAATTCTCATACACAATAATGTAAGTACACCTAATTCTCCTTAAAAGCTTCACACTTACCAACAAACTGTTGGCACATCAAAAACCAGCTGATTTTTATTAAGTGGCACTGTTTCCTTTCTTTTCCCAACTGGGGATAACCGCACAATTACACAAGACAACACATAGTAAAGAAAAGAAAAGAAGCAAATGTGAAAGTCCCAAAACTGTTGGTTGTTGAAAATGTCTAATTAAAACCTTCTTTTTACTTCAGATTTTGATTAAAAGTGAACACACCGTCAATATGCATGTGTATGTTTATTGCTGGCAATCTTTAAATTATTAAAACTACACTTATGAACTGCAAATGAAAACTAAAATATTCATAGATTTGAAATGGTTAGAATTTTGCATATTATCCAGCTGGCATGTTATTTTTATGCTTTTGCCTCTGTTGCACAAGCCTTAACAGACCACATTCTTTGTCAGTGTTAGCCGAGCAACATTATGGCGTTAGCATTATAGAAAGGCTACAGGGCACCCAGTGCTGAAAGCAGCATCTCAGTTCTTTGCTAAGCATTCTGGTGATGTCACATTGATGTATTAGGCCATGCATTGCACAAGAATGATGTCACCAATCTAATCTTGGGCCTGGACTCATTTGCACACTGAATATCAACATATTCATAATATAAGTGAAATGTCTGGAGGAAAGAAAAAAAACAGGAAAGGCTCCAGTCCTGCAAACTCCAATGCCCATAAGCAGTTCACTGAGTTAAATGGGACTGCTCACATCTGGCAGTCCCTTCTATGCATTAAAAGAAAACCAGTAACAGTAAAACCAATTTAAAAAAAAATCAACAAGAAATAGAAACAAAATAAAAACAGCCTAGGAATCAGTAGGTACTCTTAAAAAACAATAATAAAGGTGGGCAAATAAGTCAGGGTTTAACAATAAATAAAGAAAAATAGGAAAAAGTAAGAATAAAAAATGGTAAAAAAAGCTCACTTGTATTTTCCCTTCTGTCTCCTCCCTTGTCTGTGTATGTCTACCTAGGGTCCTATCTTGGAAACATTTATGTATGTGAGTAACTTTATGTGAGTAGTTCAACTGAAGACAATGGAAGTATTACTCACATGCATGGTTGTAGGATCAGCACTTACGTAGTTAACTCCAACTTTTGTATGTCTGTAAAGTTGTTTAAATACTCTTGGATACTCTATTATTAATAATGCTCATTCTTATTCCTCTTCTGACTCGTCTCAGCTGTCTGTTTGGTTCTGTGATCCTGGATCTGGGCAGCACAAACCAGCCTGAACCTAGTGAATATGTACTTGGGGCGGTTATCCCATGCCACTGCTACCCGTGCTACTGTGGCTACCCTACTATTTTTAGCATGCTAGCTCAGATAAGGGCTAGTGCAAGTATCAAGTATCAGGGTAGCCATGTTAGTCTGTATCCACAAAAACAATGAGGAGTCTGGTGGCACTTTAAAGACTAACAGATTTATTTGGGCATAAGCTTTCATGATCCATGCATCTGAAGAAGTAGGATTTTTACCCACGAAAGCTTATGCCCAAATAAATCTGTTAGTCTTTAAAGTGAGAGTATGTGAACTGGGAATCACGTCCGTAGCTCATGATGTATATGTAGCCTGAGAATGTTCCAACAGCGCATGGAGAAATTATGACCCACATGGCCTAATTAGAACCTCACAGGAAAAGAGAGGCTATTTTAAAGTGCCTCCACATATGCTGGCTGGAGCTTTGTGGCTGGCTGGCAACATTCAACTCTCACTTTCTACTGCAAAAGCTAAATAGAGGTTTCTTTAACAAACCTATCTTAGCTTCAGCAAAAGAAAGGACTGCAATCCTGCTGGCTGCAAGCACTAAAGATATGGCTACACTGCAAATGAAGGTGTGATTGTAATATAGGCAGGCATACATGTGTTAGCTTTAAACACACCATTTAAACATCACATAGAGGCTGTACTAGATGTTGATCAGTTGAAAACCCCTCTCTTTGCACCGTGGACCTTGTCTCTGCAGGGCTGGTGTAGAATGTTAGTAGAAGAGAGAATTGGGGACTGGCCAGGTGAGAAACCATGCATCCATGTTTATGTAGATCCAGTGACTCCAGTTTCCAGTACAACCAAACAGAGAGGGTGTGGCTGCTACTTCAGCCCAACTGGAATAACAGGTGGAGAAATGGGCAGGGGGACTGTGCAACTGCCCTGTAGCTTGGCCCTTGGGTTAAGGGGGTGAATTTCACCTTCCCATTCTCCTTACTCTGAACCCATATAAAGGCTGTACCTCAGGCTTTATGTAAAAATCCAAAAACATCTCAAAAAAGGAGTTTGACAACAATATTTAAAAAAATAAATGAAAAGGATTTTAAAGTGGTGGGCAAAGGCTTTCCCCCCCAACTATTAAGTACCACCTCCTCTCTTCTTTCTGCTATTTAAACTATTTCTATTTAATGTATGTATGTATGTATGTATGTATTTCAGTTTAGAAGTGCCTATATCTAAGGCTCGAGGTGCCTTACAAAGTTAAAATGCAGTTATTAAAATGCAAAACCAAATAAATACAAGTAAGCAAATATGCAAAGAACACATGAACAATGGAAAGATATGGTATCTTCCATGAAAAAACATGTTTTTAAAAATAATTTTATCAACCTTTGAAACTGAAAATCAAAGAGCCATGTTATAACATTAAGATGCTTTGTGCCACATCTGAAAGGCCCATTAACACATTATGTTAAGTTGCAGCGAGCATTCTGCCTGTAGCCCAGTGCCTCAATAACAAACCAAAAAAAGCCCATGCTCTAGATTGTCTTAATGCTACATTAATAAAAGCACAAATAATTAACAGAAACATGCACAATTTATTAAAGGAACATACACTTACGGCGTTATCCCCTAAAATGTCCAACTTTTTCATTAGCTCCGCTACTAGTATATCCTAACAACAAGAGAAAAGCGTACAGAAAAGAAGGAGTCAGAATATAGCATAACCTGGTATGTAGAGGAAGCAATCCTAAGAAAGGAGATTACTTACCGTTACACCTTCTGCCTCACAGTAAACTTGTAGAGGACTTTTCCCCTCAGTAAAAGGAATGTGATGAAAGTTGATAGCAGGTGATCTTCTTTCTCTCTCCTAAAATAAAAATAATTATATTTAAGGAGATTTAATTTTTAAATTAACCATCATATTGTACTGCAAGTTTCAGCTTCATTAAGAATATGTTATAAATATGGGCATTCCATAAATCGTACTCTGAAAAAGTAATACATCATAAATATGTAAATTACAGAGTAGCACTATCTATAAGAATCTTTATTTACTGTACAAAAAGGTGGGAAATCTTTCATTCTGCCTTTTATGGCTATTTATGCTAAGATGCAGAGGGAAAAGTGCTCTTTATCTGATAAGTTGTAATTCTTGTGGAAGATTTCACTAGACTGACAGGCAGTGAAGATCTCTATTTATCCACAGAGAGAATAAATCAAGCTTACACAGTAATAATACAAGCTTTCTTCACACTGCTTCATCAATTTTCACCAACCATGATTGTTGAGTCATTATTTTGGCTATGTAAGTGGGCTACATTTGGGTAGCCTGGATGTGTTTAAATCCAAAGGAATATAAGTGACATCTGTTTGGGATATTACTGTCTGTGCTGTCTGACAAATGCTGCAAACCAGCAGTATTGTTCAAGGGTTGAAGGTCCATGCTCTCCATAAATTCTGCAAAAAGTCTGTGTGACCAAAAAAAAAAGCTCACCAGAATGAGTACAATGTGAAGGGTTGTCCTTGATCTGCATGTTGAACAATAACAGTATATTGCTGAATAGTTTTTAGCAATCACAACTAAAAACTCCTTAATAATTATTGTTCTGTGTGTTAATTTTTTATTTTACTTCACTTGTTAAATTTTAAAACAGATATAGTGGAAGAATAGCAGAGTAAAAAGTCATCTGTGACATAAATTGGGCTCTAACTGGAGATTAAAGGTTAAGATCTTTAAAAAACGTATGTAGGAAGACAGGTAGAAATCAGTATTAGTCAATTTTGATATGCTGTACTTTTGGGGTATTTTTAATCCTCTTTTAGCATCACTGTGTACCAGTCATTGATGTCACTTTTAATGAAGAGCTCATCTTCAATGTAAAAGCAAAGGGGTTCCTCGAGTTTGGCTGCCTTCTAGCCTTAGACAACAAAATGCAGAAAAAGTGACAACAGTTGTATAGATAACTGTTGCTTACTTCAAGCTCTAATATTCTGAACTCCAGGAGTTCATTTTGATCTTTAGCATCCTGAACATCACGTTTTAACCGAGCTTCTTCTGTTTCCATTTGTTTTATCTGAAAAATAAAATAAAATATTAAAAAAAAATTGATGGCTCATTTCACTTTTGTATAAAACCTAAATCTGTTAAGAATTCAGCTTCTCTGGGCAATGCTCATGGCTTAAAAGCAAACATTCTGGATTCAGTGACGCTTCAAGGTCACTCTACAAATCTTCCGGGCCCAAGGTGTGATTCTGTATTCCACAGCTCTGATAGCATTCTGCTTAGATCCTAGACACAGTGGAACAGGATTGATCAGTAAGGGCTTAATTCTCCAACCCTTACACTGTTTTTAATTAGATGACTTGCTGAGTAAAGTACTACTCAAAGGCGACGTCTACACTACCCACCGGATCTGGTAGTGATCGATCTAACGGGGTGGGGTTTGATTTATCGCGTCTAGTGTAGACGTGATAAATCGATCCCCGATTGCTCTGCCGTCGACCCTGGAACTCCACCACGGCGAGAGGCGGAAGCGGAGTTGACGGGGGAGCAGTGACCGTCGATCCCGCGCCGCAAGGATGCAAAGTACATGATTTTAAGTCGGTCTAAGATATGTCGACTTCAGCTACGCTATTCTTGTAGCTGAAGTTGCATATCTTAGATCGATCCCCCCTCTCAGTGTAGACCAGGCCAAAGTGGGTACGGATGCAGACTCAAGACCTATATGTGTATTACAAGTCCACAGTAGGAATATTCTCTGCACAGCCTGATACACTGAATGAAATGAAGGGATTGCTGAGTAAATAGACCAGGGGTGTGGGAAATTCAGAAGCCACAGAGTGACCATCTCCTTAGTTCCCCTTATCAAGGAGTTCTAAGGTAGGTGAAGAGCTCCATAAAATGACCTTATCCACCCTTCTGAATTGCGGCATGATGAAGATATTATTACTGTATGAGAATTGTTCCGATTAGAGCTGTGTGGAATACTTTTTAAACGTTTTATAGTGGTATTTAAATAATACTAACAAACCACATGCATTCCTTAAGCTTCTACAAATATAGAGTTTAAGGCCAGAAGGGACCACTAGATCATCTGGTCTGACCTCCTGTATATCACAGACTACCAACACCCACACACTAAATCCAACAACTGAAATAAGGCCAAAGTATTACAACCCACAGGAAACTAGACTATTATTTGTCACAGGCAGAGATAATCCAGATAATCCTGGCAACAACCCATACCCACATGCTGCAGAGGAAGGCAAAAACTCCCCAAGGTCATTGCCAATCTGACCAGGGTAAAATTCCTTCTTGACCCCACATATGGTGATCAATTAGATTCTGAACATGTGAGCAAGAACCAGCCAGCCAAGCACCTGAGAGAGAGAATGACTGATGTCACTTCAGAGCCCTGGCCCACCCTGTCCAATGCCTTATCTTCAGCTGTGGCCACCCCTGATGCTCAGAGGAAGGAGATAAAAAAGCCCTCCCAGAATACACTGGGGAGATCCCTTCCTGACCCCACCAGTGGCTGTCTGAAACCCTGAAGCATGAGCTTTAGGAACATAAGACATAAAGCAGAAGTGCGCACAGGGCTTTGGAGCCCTGTCTTTTACCATCACAAACAATCCCATCATACAATTGCATTCCTACATTTGTCCAGCTCTCTCTTAAAACTAATTTAGTTGTTTGCCCCCGTTCCTGAACTCAGCTCCTATTGGGAGGGTGTTCCAGCGCCTCACCCTTCTGCTGGTTAGAAACCTTTTTCCTAATTTCCAGCCTGAATTTGTTTGTGGCTAGTTTGTATCCATTTGTTCTTGTGCCCACATTTTTCTTTTAGCTTAAATAACTCTTTAGCCTTCTTGGTATTTACTTCCTTAATGTATTTATAGAAAGCAGTCATATCCCGTCTAAGCTTTCTTTTTGCTAGGCTAAACAAGCCAAGCTCTTCCAGTATCCTCTCATAAGATAGGTCCCCTGTTCCTATTTAATTTACTCTTTCTTGAACATGGGGGACCAGAATTGTACCCAGTATTCCAAATGTGGTCTTATCGGTGCCTTGTACAATGGCATTAATGCGTCTCTATCTGTACTAGAATTGCCTCACCTACTACATTTTAGGATTGCATTTGCTTTTTTTCATAGCCACATCACAATGGTGGCTCAGTCATCCTGTGATTGACCCACACATCCAGGTCTCTCTCCTCCTCTGTCGCTTTCAACTGATGAGCCCCCAGCTTGCAACAGAAATTCTTATTATTAGGCCCTTAGTGCATGACCTTTCACTTTGTACTAATGAATTTAATCATCCAGATCTTCCTGTACAATATTCCGATCTCCTCTGTATTGACAATGCCTCCCAACTTTGTATCACCACCAAATTTCATTAGCTCATCCTACCTTTTGTGTAGAAATATTGACTAAGGATGGTTGCAAGACCAATCTTCAAGGAACTCCACTAGTAACCTCTTTCCAGTCTGATAATTCACCTTTTAGCACAACCCATTGCCTTCTCTCCTTTAGCCAATTCCTTATACACCTTACAATTACGTATTGATTCCCCTCTTCCCTAACTGAGCAAATAATTTCCCATATGGTACCATGTCAAATGCTTTAATGAAGTTCAAGTATATTGATCTATTGCAATTTCCTTATCTAAAAAAATCAGTGTTTTCTCAAAGAAGGAAATCAGGTTAGCCTGGCATTATCTATCTTTGGCAAACCCATGTTGCATTGCATCCCTTTTACCAATTACCTCTATGATTTAATTATTCTTTCCTTCACAATTTGTTCTAAAAGCTTGCACACCGCAGACTAACAGGTCTGTAACTGCCCAGATCACATTTTTCCCTTTCTTAAATATAGGCATTAATTTAGCTGTTCTCCAATCATATAGGAGACAAACAGATTTGTTAAAGATTGTTGCTACAGACCAGCAATCTCTTGAGTCAGTTCTTTCAGTATTCTGGGATGGAAATGATCTGTTCCTCTTGATCTGAGCACATTATGCTCTTTTCTTCCATCTCAGATGTGATCATTTTGATTCCTAGACACTCATTTCCATCAGCCATACTGCCTTAATGCACATGTACCATATTAGCATCTTTACTGAAAACCGAGGCAAAGCATTCATTTATAGTTTTTGAACCACATCTAGATTATCTTTAATCTCCTTCCCAGTCACAGTACATGGCAGCCCAAACTCACCCTTCCTTAATCTCTTTTTATTTATATAACTAAAAATATATTAAATGTAGGAATAGAAATGCTGAGAATAAATACCTTTTCTACAAGTTCTTGATTTCTTCTATATAATGCTTGCTTCTCCTCAATCCACTTCATGTCCTTAAAATATAAATGATTAATATTATAGGAGAAACTGAGAGTGTTGCCATAGTATATGATCATGTAATTAAAGACTGTATCATAATGCATACACAGAAGTGGGCTGAATTAAAATTTAACAGGCAACCTTAATTCTGACATTTCCTTACTTTTTTGCGTGCTTGACTTTGCATCTTAAAGTTCTTTTAACATAGTATTTTGGTTTTTTTAAATGTAATTGGAATATAAATACTCCAATTTAACAAAAATAAACATGAAAAATCCTGTCAATCAATTAAATGAATGATGATTGCAATAAAAGTGAGATGTTAGGCACCTCCATTACAACAATTTAATAAACAGATAATAGCAATTATTGTATTTTGATTTCCATGCTTCCCAAGATTAACAAAGATAAATCTTATTTTTAGATGGATGAATTATTTTATTAGATTGAAATGGGGGGAAAACAATTGGAACATTAGTTGCTCACTGAGATCACTGACGCTTTGGGCTGAGCTGGCAAGCAAGTGATCACTTAAAGTTTGTAAATCCCTTTGAAAAGTGCTATGTGAGTGATTAATAATTATAATAAATATTTTCATAATTATTCTCTGAAGACACCATATATAGAGCATGTTTTGAACAATTAATTTTTTACTCTGCTGAAAACAGAAATCAAAATTTCTTTTTCCTACAAAATTCAGTTCTTTGTAATGATTCATTCCATCTTTTGAAGAAGTTTGTAACTGAATGTTAATGATGGAGGACCCACTATATTCCATCACTTTTAAGATCTAGGGGGACCCTCCTCCGGCCCTACCTGAAGGGGTGGGGGTTATTGACTAGAGAGCTACTATGGAAATTCTACTCCTAGGCTGGTGTAGCCAGTTCTCTTTTCCCTTCCCTGTCGGAAGGCATGGCAGTAGTTTGCTGAGTCCTCCCATTTTGGAAGATCCAGCAGAAACATTTACAGGGAGAAATGCAGGCAGATACAATTCCAAAAGCTGAACAGCAGGGGGAGAAAATGGGGAGTGGGTAATTTATCTTTTTTCCATAGGCACCTTTTAAAGAGCCAGAACATGGAGAACCTATTCTCATTGGGTAGTGCACATGGAGGAGAATCACACACTAAAGGTGTGCCAGGATATTGATGAGGGAGCTTTAGGGGGTGGAATTTCCAGTTTATTGAAGGTTTCTCCAGGTTATTTCATATGGAGAGGGGTTTAAAACCTATGAAAGCTCCAGGGATGTAAGAAGGGAATAAAGGCTGCAAAAGCCAAACCTGAGCTGATAAAAGAACTTCTGAAAAAAATTTATATTGATTTTTAATGTGACTTTTAGGACTCTCACTTATTTAGCCATTTGCCGATAAAAGAAAATTCAGCTAAGAACAAATAGACATATTTCACCTTTCGGGTCACATTTACCCCCACATTCTGTAGATGTACATTTCAACTGGGACCAAAAATAGAATTTTACACAGAATTATAATAATATTTAGTGCTCAAAGTATGTTGCACTTTTCATTTTCAAAGTGCCACACAAACATTGGACCAGGTCACAGCTGGTGCAGAGAAGAAGGCAGCCAGCACACCCCCACCTACATGCCTTTAGGGTTTCCACCAGGAGAGACAACTAGATGACCATGTCAAGGCCCCAGTGGAAATTTAAGTGAAGACATCACCCATCTGCCTTACCCATCCTCCTCTTCAGCCATCACTGACCTGTGGGCACCCTGGTAGAATTGAGGTTGTGGAGCCTATCCCCATGCTACTGTAACACTAGATTAATCAAGCCCATTCTCTAATGAACCCTTGCAATGCTTGTGATCAGGGGCGGCTCCAGGCACCAGCGCAGCAAGCGCGTGCCTGGGGTGGCAAGCCCCGGGGGGCGGCCTGCCGGTCGCCATGAGGGTGGCAGTCAGGCTACCTTTGGTGGCATGCCTGCGGGAGGTCCGCCGGTCCCGCGGTTTCGGCGGCAATTCAGCGGTGGGTACACCGAAGGCGCGGGACCAGTGGACCTCCCGCAGGCATACTGCTGAAGGCTGCCTGACTACCAGGCTTAGGGAGGCAAAATACATAGAGCCGCCCCTGCCTGTGATTTATGTAAATATTAGCAGCCTCGTTTTACCAATGGGTAAACAGGTATGGGTTTGAGCCTAAAAATTGCTGGGCAGCTTCAAGTAAAAGTAGAACAGCCTCAGCTCACATTGAAATCAAATGATTTGCCATATTCTGACTCAGATGCTCCTGGCTTCTACTTCCATTAACAGTCCACTAGATTTTTCTCCCCTTTTTGACGTTTTAAAAAGAAAGTTGTGAAAAATAATTGTTTGTATCATCTTCTGGATTGGAAATGTAAATAACTAATGTGCTATAAAGGCAGCATTTTTTATATTTTCAATGGATCTAGCAATCCGTCCAAAGGAAGTATGAGCGTTTGTTATCTGCAAGAATTCTAGATATGAAGATATTCGTATTCTATAAATGTAGGTATATTTTTCACTGCCTATGGATACAAGTGAGTGGAATGTATTTTGAATCCAGCACATCTCCAATTTTAGCTGCCTTTGGGTTCTCTTTTTCACAGCTCAACAGAAAATGGCAACCCTAAGCATGTAGGTTCTGTACCAGCCTTGGGATTCAAGCTAGTTCAGTAAAAGCCTTAAAAGGAATTTATTGTTATAATGTTCAGATAGAATCCATTGTTAAAATATCTATTGAGTTCTTTGGTTCATTGTTGGGGTCGTCATAAACTATTCATTTAACTTGGTATCCAACAAGGCTAGCTGCAAAAATATAAAGCCACTCACACTCTGTAAGAAATGAATTAGAAAGCTCATGATAGCATGTACCATTTCTATTTTAGGGATGTTACCTTTGAAGTTATTTTCTAATATTAGTTATGTAAACATTTACAGACGCCAAGCCTTCAGACATCAACACTGCCGTCAGAAGGGATCAGAACGGCATGCAGAGGCAGGGACATAATTAATAGATCCAAGGCCTGAAGAGACCATTATGATTATCTAGTCTGACCTGCTGTATAACACAGGCCAGAGAACTTTCTCACAATAATTCCTAGAGCAGAGATTTTAGAAAAACATCCAACGTTGATTTAAAAATAGGTCAGTGATGGAGAATCCACCATGACTAAGGCTATGATTTAGTCACGGGTATTTTTAGTAAAAGTCATGGACAGGTCAAGGGCAATAGCCAAAAATTCATGGCTTGTGACCTGTCCATGATTTATATTATAAATACCCCTGACTAAGTCTTGGGGGGGGGGGGGGGAAGGGCGCTGCTGGGGGGTGCTCTGGGGGCCACTGCTAAGGAGGAGCTGGAGGATCCGCTGCTGGGGAGGAGTCCCTGAGGGGCTGCTGCTGGGAGGGGGGAACGGGGCTAGTGGCAACAGCTGCTGGGAGCTTTCGAGGCTCTGGCCGCCCAGGGACCACTGTCAGGGGCCGCCAACAACAACTGCTCCAGCTGCCCCAAGGACCGCTGCTCGGGCAGTCCCCAGGGCCAGCCACACCAGCCGCTGCTAGCCCCAGGGCTGCTCCAGCAGCGGCTGGTGTGGCTGTCGCCAGAGCCACCTGAGCAGCTGGTCCTGGAGCCAGCTGCTTGGGCGGCCCTGGGGTCAGCCACACTGGCCGCTGCAGAGGTCATGGAGGTTGCGGAAAGTCATGGAATCTGAGACTTCCGCAACCCTCCATGACATACACAGAGCCCTAACATAACCCTGGCTAAATTGCTTCAGTGATTAATTATCCTTACTCTTAAAAATGTATGCTTTATTTCCAGTCTGAATTTTTCTAGCTTCAGCTTCCAGCCATTGGATTGTGTTATACATCCTAGGATCGCATCAGCTCTTTTGGCCACAGAGTCACACTGGGAACTCATGTTCAGCTGATTATCCATCATGACCCCCAAATCTTTTTCAGAGTCACTGTTTCCCAGGATAGAGCCCCCATTCTATAAGTATGGCCTACATGCTTTGTTTCTAGATGTATACATTTACATTTAGCCATATTAAAATGCAAGCACTCTGTATCAGTGACCTGTCATGTCCTCTTCATTATTTACCACTTCCTTTATTTTTGTGTCATCTGCAAACTTGATCAGTGATGATTTAATATTTTCTTCTGAGTCATTGATAAAAATGTTAAATAGCATAGGGCCAAGAACCTATCCCTGCAGGACTCCCTGGAGAAACACCTGCTCAATGAAAATTCCCCATTTACAATTACATTTTGAGACCTATCACTTACCCAGTTTTTAACTCATTTAACCTGTGTATGATGGGATTTATAAACTCCACACTAAGGCAGAGACAAGGTAAGGGCTGGAGCAGTAGTGGGCCATGTAGTCCCCACCCTCAGGCACTGGCCAGCATGCTCCTGGGAGAAGACCAGGACAAAGGAGCTTCAGGAGCCCCAGGCGGGGGGTGAGAAGGGTGGGAAGAAAGAAGCCATTTCCTGGAAGAGCACCACTCTACAGTAACAGAAGAAGAAGCTTCTATTGAGGGGCCTGCTGACCACCCAAACATCCCCGCTAAACACTGACAGAAGGACTGGAGTTAGAGGCCCAGACCAATAGGCCTGCTGACGAAACAAATCACCCCATAACAGTATGTCCTGTTAATTTTATACCGTTCTTATTTGTTAAACAAAATTCATGTAGTACTAGGTCAAATGCCTTAGTAAAGTCTAAGTCTATTATGTCAACACTGTATCAACTGAACTTGTAATCTCATCAAAAAAAGATATCAAGTTAGTTTGACAGGATCTAGCCCATAAACCCAAGTTGATTTGTGTTAATTACATTACCCTCCTTTAATTCTTTCTTAATCAAGTCCCATATTAGCTGCTCCTTTACCTTGCCAGGAATCAGTCAAGCTGACAGACCTATAATTACCCAAGTCATCCTGTTTACTCCTTACCCCTTAGCTGTCTTCCAGTTTTCCGGAACTTCCACAGTGCACCAAGACTTATTGAAAATCAGCATTAACAGTCCAGGGAGCTACTCAGCCAGCTCTTTTTAAACTCTATCTGGATCTGCTCATTTAATAATGCAGAATAGTCCAGGCACGAGAATATCAACAATCAATGGAAATAATATTAGACCCAAGCCCAAGCATCGTGGAGGGTGTGGCAGGATGGAATCATCAGGCTAGACTAAAGATAATAGGAACAGAACCTCCCTTTAAATAAGTCAATCATGCAAGGCCAGACATTCAGCAGCGATTCAAGAAGTGAAAATTGTTTAAGTGTACCCACTGGCAAATCAAAGAGAGAAATAACACATTTTAAAACATGTTTTGACTCTACATTAAAGTCCCATTAAAGTCAATGGCAATATTAAGACTGATTTCAATGAGAGCTTGATGAAATCCTTGAAGAATTATATGCAAACCATTTGGGGGTAAATTTTCAAGAGGGAACTTTGTGTATATAAAATAAAATTGTATGTTAATTTACTCTTTTTGTAAAAGCTACTTAACTGATTATTTGAATTGAAAACACAGACATTTTGTGCAATTAACTATACATAGTTGCACAATAGGCATTCTAAACCAGCTCCACTGCATGAACAAATTCATGTAAGATTTTGAGAAAAAAAAAAGAGGAAAAGCTTTTGCACACTAATGGTCAACTCTTTGCTTGATAATGCACGTAGTCTGTACCAACATGTGTGCTCACTGCTCCTGTTAAACAGCCTAGGAACTGCTTTTCTAATGTAATATCCACTTTTCTCCTTCATTTAACAAAACAACAATCTCTGCAGAGAAAACCATTAGAGGCAAAAGCGTATTTTTACTCATGTTAAGTTAGAACATTACTTTGCATTGAAGTGAACATTTTTCCTTCAAATGTCTTTTGAATTTCTTTTCACAGTCATTGTGCATGCTGGTAATCTGGTAGATGTAAAATCTCTAAAATACTTATTTTTTGAAATGATGAGTTTAAAACATGGACTATTTTCCTGTATGCCTTATTGCCAAGATATAATCATCTTTCCTCTTTGCTACAGGACTTTTTCAGTACATATGACAAACACATTTTCAAATAGCTATCAGAACCAAATCTATCCCTCAGTAGTTTGCTTTGTGAGAGATAAAGGATAAAAGCAGTAGAGAGTGCTTTAAAATAAATCATATTTAATAGTTCTTGGTGGGACTTAAGTGGTATTCAGCCCCTGTGCTGGTCTGCTGCTCAGGGGTGAATTTTACCCTGTGTGCTTAGTTGTAAGTTTACCTGTGCACTTTCCCATAAATACCTTTTAAAATAAAAATAAACAGTTATAAAAATAAATTTGGACCCATAATTATATGACTGATTATGCTGCCTGAGGACTTCAGAATGGAGCCCTCAGTTAGGTGTGCAACAGTTTCCTTGCTTTTAAGCACCACCAGTGACATTGAATGCACATGCTAGTTCTACTGCCCACGCAGTTCCATGGTTAAATGCTAGAATGTTCCATATATGCTATGTATCTCTTCTGAAATTTTGCCTATCTATTTTGGGCACTTATATAGCCCCCATTACTGTAGTATTGAGCACCTCACAACAGCTCTGTGAGGTAGAGAAGTGCTATTATCCCCATGTTACTGATGGGGACCTGAAGAATGAAGGGCCAGATTTTTAAAGATACTTAGGTAACTAAAAACAGAGATAGGTACCTAATAGGATTTTCAAAGGCAAGTAGGTGCCACTAGATGCCTGTCTGAATCTTTAGGTACTGAAATACCTGGCCCTAACCAACTTGCTCAAAGTCACATAGGAAGTCTGTGGCAAAGTAGGAACTGACCCAGGGTCTCTAGACTAATGTTCTAGCTACTGGACCATCTTTCTGCTTCTTATCTCTGAATGATGTATATCTGAATATTGTAGGGTTTGTCTTGTGTATGAGACTAAAATATTTTTAAAATTCCGAGCAAAGAAGTTGTTCTTCGTGGTTATAAAAATGAGGTTTGACAGTAGTAAAGCTTGGCAAATAATCCTTAAAATATAATTTCTTCAATGAACTTTGCTTCTTTTTCTCTTCATGAACTGTCCAGTAATACATGGCAATTTTCTCAAAATGTATTAATTATTCAAAGTTCTTTGCCAAATATCTTTGTGAATTATTCTTGTTCTATCTAGGGATTGCTCATTTATTGTGAATATTCAGTATCAAAATGCAAGCTCAGTAGGTTTGATTAGGCACTTATGGACCAGATACTCATATAGGTAAGTAAATCTGTGTAGTTTCATTGACTTCAATAGAGATATGCAGATTTACACCAACTGAGAGTCTAGCCCCCAGGTAACACAGTGCATTCCATGCGTGGATGAGCATAACTCTTTGATTCAGGTTTTTAGTGTATAATTTTCACATTCACAAATTTAAAGTTCTCTTTATGCAAATGAATGTACATTCACACATTTTTCTTTCAGTATTCACTCAGCACTAGATAGCATGGATTTAATGGTCAGTTCTAATGAATTATTCAACTCATTTGTTGAATAATGTGATATTAATCTTTCCTAATCCAATGGTACACAGTTTGAAGGGAAATCCCATAATTATGCAAGGGCAGTTAAATGGATTTAAGAGTGTCAATGACGACACATAACTGCTGCTTGATAGATGTGTTTGTAATTAATAATGTGCCAAATATTTTAGGAAGTATTATCAAAGTGATAATATTTTATATATATATATAAAACTGAACTACACTACTGTCTTTTATCATATATGACAAACTTTATAATGTGAGTATATTTTTCTTTTGCAGAAAATTTACAGAACAGCTAGTTATCGTTAGAGACTGCAGTAATGAATATTTTTCTCAGAGTACATTACCTGTCCCTGCTCAGCAAGTGCCTTTTCTAGGTCCTCTATTTGAGCTTGTGATCTGTGTATTTCTGCTTGGAGCTGCTCACGCGTCTGTAGGATGTGAGAAAAGATACATCAAACTTTCTCTAAAAGCCAAAATGCTAATGTAGATACATCAAACACTTAAAATATATCAAATACTTATTAAAGACATTTGGGGGAACTAATTTGTTGTGAAGTACTTATGACAGGGCCAATCATTAAAAATTTTAAAAGGAAAACTTATATGATGGGATAGCAATTTTAAGATATAATTTAAGACTAAAATGATCATCCAGTTAACTAGCCTCTTAAACAGCAAAAGATTAATTGTTTCTTACATTAGAATATTTGTTACACTCTTTGTTCATAGATCAGAAGAGTTTTGCCCTTATCCAGTTCTATCAAAACAGGATGTTTAAAAAAGCAAATGGAGTAACAGAGATTTGTCTTCCCATAAGAATGGGAGGAAAGATACATTAATAGTCTGAGGGGCATCTTGATTTCTACCTGTATTTTTGTTGTTTTAAACTGATTTAAAAGAGACCAACAAATATGATGGCACAAATTGTCAAAAGCAGCCTCTACATTTATGACCATAATTTTGAGTACACAAATGTTAAACTATACTATGCGTAGATTTCAAGCACAAAGGCTAATGGAAAGCTAGTTCACAGTCCAACACCTTTCTGTAAATGTGATGTATATATTTTATGGAGAATAAAGCTAATTCTAATTCTTAACCAACTTTATACATAAAATATGTATGTATGGGTGTGACATACCAGGGTACAATCCAGGCTAATGAGTAGCTGCGTGATCCCTTTCAAAATGTAAATCATGTCCTGCTATGTCTCTGTGTGTGTGTGTTGCAACCAGCCAGGCACACCCTTGGCTCTTACCTGCCTTGGTTATGCTACAGAGTGACCCCAACACACACCCCGGTCCTGGATTTTGCCCCAGAAACGTATTTCCTGTACCACCCAGCCCTCTCCTGGACAGTAATAATATATTTAGTCCATTATTCCTTTAAGGGAAAAATACACACACAACTTGTTACCACAACTGGAGTTACACAGATACCAACTTGAACATACTGGATTAGATAAAACAAATTTATTAACTACAAAGAGATAGATTTTAAGTAAGAAATGAGGCATCAAAGTAAAAAATGATTACAAGAAAAATAAAGATAAAACACTTACTGAAGCCTAACTTAACAAACTACATTAGATTCAAAGCAAAAATTCTCTCGCCGCACGCTGTCAGCAGTCTTACTGACCAAACTCTTTAGGTCAGATCCCCTCCCCAAAATCCAACAGCTGCTTCCTTTGTCTCTTCAAGTGCAGTGAATGTGATGGGCAGGGAGAGAGAGAGGGATATCTTGTGTGATTGTCTCTTCTTTTTTATAGTTTCAGTCCGCCTCTTGAAAAACATTTCCAACTGAGACCCAGGAGACAAAGAGTCTACGTGGAAGAATATTCCCTGATTGTTTTTTTCACCTCTTAGAACTTCCTTTGATTTCCCTTCCTGCTCGATGACTCTGTTTACTGCTGAAATGCAAATTAAGGCAAGCACACATTCCTTCCTTTGTTTAGGACAGACCTGACTTCTGCCTGGCCAGGGTTGTGGCATTTGGAACATGTATTAATTAATAACATCATACCGGGGAATCTTATAACTTCACATACAATGTTGCCACACATATTTTACCAGAACAATCTTGACCAGCAAATTATGAGTTTTCAAATGATATCTTACAAGGCATATTTTGTACAATTACAATAGTGTATATGGTATGAATACAGGGGTGTATTCTACCTCAATGGCACTCTATTCTATATAGATTTTTATACTGTGCTCATCACCATAGTATCTGAGCGCTTGCAGTAGTGCCTTAAGCAACATGACTACATATCTGTCACATTATTTGTTCTCTCATCCTCTTTCCAGGAGAAAAAGCATACCTAGTTGAGTGTCTTCTTTTGGTAGGTGTGTCTTTTTTAATAGATCCATTGCTGTGTTTATATTAGAGAAGGCAAGACTAAAGAAATGCTTTTTGTACTTGAAATGGAAAGTGGCGAGGATTGTGACAGTCCTTAGTTTTGAGGGGAGTTCATTACACAATCTTGGACTGCCCCCAGAAAAAGTTCAGTCTCCTGCAGAGGTGAGGGTGAGCTTTACTCTTATTGTTGAAAATTCCATTGTGTCTGAGGAGTGAAGCTGTTGACCACATTCTTTGTCTTGGAGCTTTAGATGATCTTTTAGATACTCTAGGCCCATACCAATGAGTGCTTTGAAGATAAGGACTGAAACCCTAGTCTATGGGAAGCCAAGGTAGGGAGCAGAACACAGATTTGATATGTTCTTGGTAGCCTGTATTGCTCAAAAGATGCACTACAACATTCTGAACTATTTGGAGTTTCCTAAATACTGAAGGCTTCATGCCCAGTTTATATTGTATTGCTGAAATCCAGCTGAGAGGTGACAAATTCATGTATAACTGAGACCAGGTCTTCGTCCACCAGGAGGGGACAGAGTTTCCTAGTCAACCAGAGATGGTAGAAAGCATTACTTGCAAATGCTGATATATGAGAGCTCGGTGTCAGTGAGGAATCCAAGAATATTCCTAGACTATGGACTGAATTGACCAATTGTGGGTGTGTATCTTCAACCAAAGGAGACTGCTCTGCGGTTGCAAGCTCTTCAGAATACTTCACTTTGCCTATCAGCATCTCCTCTCTCTTGCTTGGGTTCAGCTTCAAGCAGCTGTACTTTATCCAAATGCTGATCTCATCCACGCACTGGGCCATCTTGGTGGTAGTGGTCATATGTGGTGAAGGATAGACAGAATTGTGTATCCTCTGCATATTCCCAACACTTGAGTCTTTGTGCCATCTGACCGGTTCACCTAATGGTTGCATGCAGATGTTGAGAAAGACTGGAGAGAGAATTGATCATTGTGAAACTCCACAAGTGCGGGATCTAGCAGTGGAGCTGCAGTTTCCCATCCCTATTTGTTAGCACAGTCCTTCCAGGAAGGACACAACCCATTTTAGTACATTACCTTGGATCTCTGTCACCTCTCTTAGGTGAAACAGCAGACTCTCATGGTCAACAGTGTAGAATGCTGCAGAGAGGTCCAGCAGGATGACAATGCATATCTGTCCTCATTGACAAGAGGAAATCATCCATCAGTGCCACTAAAATGGTTTCAGTTCTGTGTCCTGGCCTGAATCCAGATTGTGCCAAGTCTAGAACATTAGTTTTAATTAGATGAGCTTGTAGTTAGCTTTTGGCTAGCTTCTCAACATACATGAAGGCAACTCTCTTGTTTATTCCTGCACTCAGTTTGGTTGAGAATATATATTTTCAGAGTAAGTGATTTTTAGAGCATATATAGATTTAAAAACCATAAACAAACACATCTGAAAACAAAACGATCCAAATTCAACTCCTCCTCTGCTTTCATGCCAAGACCGGAGTTCAGGGTTCACTTCTTCCCACTTAGCTGATGTCCCCACTAACAGTTAAAAAATAAAGCAAGGACTGTTGCTGCTTACACTAAATACTAGCATTGCCATCAGGCCTTGCAGGCACAACAGAGAACCCAGAACTGAAATATTGGTTGGCAAAACGTTGTTCAGTTTATGTTTTAAAGAAAAGTTGCCCATTTTACTTGGAACAGAATTCTGGAAAGCACTTATCTCCATGGATAGTGTACTGCTTCTTCCCAAGGCAACAGCAAAATTACCCAAGTATAAACTGAGAATATATGTTTAACTGGAACAGAATCTGTGTTAAAAAAAGTTTACCATTAAGAGGAACTCAATTGTAAAGCCATTGAGGGTTGTCATTGTACCCTCAACCTCTACTTCAGACAAGGCACCTTTTGGATCAGGTGATTGCTCTGATGAGAACAAGGGTAGGTTGGTGGCCTATAAATGTGTCTGGGCAGGTTGCAGACCGCAGTAGCAGCATGAGAAAAAGACCAGTTCTGCTCCTTTTGCACCTGACACCCCAGGAAGCTTTTCCCACCTATAAATCCACCTGGGTAGGTAGTTAGCCAGTTAACACCAAAATCTTATAATTATATTTGTTGTCAGTATAAATTGTCTTATTTAATTATTTGCATTATCTGAGTGAACTTTCCTTCTTGTTTGTTTTGAACTGGGAAACATTGAATTATTTCATGTTTGTAATTGCTTCTTGTTTCACCATCACTTTCTTAATGTTTGCAACTTCTATCATGTCAGAGCAGATAGCAGGCAAGCCTTAAAGAAGAGTAATTTCTAAAACTGTTTCACAGATCAAATAGAGTGAGACAATACCTCTCTCTCAATCTGGCTACCTGAGAGACAAGGGATTAGTTTACTTGCAAGAACATTAGAGAAACCCAGCAGTGTAGGCTGCTGTGGAGTTACCTACCCATTACTTTAAGTTATTCAGTGGAAATGAAACATTAGCTAGATGACCAGGTCTGGAAAGCCAAAATATTGACTCAATCTTAGAACTCAAGCAGGGGAACGTGTTTCATGTTTAATTTGTCTCAAGGGATTGCCTGCATGGGTTGGGAATGCAATCAGACTACCACACTGCTGTAGGAAATATTCATGGTTGTACTAATATTTGAAACTTTTTATAATTTTAATAAAGTTGTTGCTAATGTGGCCATTTTACCCTAAGACTGTGTTGGATTCTCCTGGAACAATGTGCTTATGAAAAGTGAAAGTGACTGATCCATCGCTTACATAATAGATTTAGGGCCAAATTGAGAGCTTGTAGGCACACCTCCATCAATGAAATTGCATAGAGTGGAGGTCAGGGCAGAATTAATATGTACATATTTTGTTCTTTGTCCAAAACGGATATATTCTAATCCTTTCCATCAATTTTCAAATAGTAAAATTAAATGTGACTGTATTAATTGTCCTTCCAGCACTTTATAATGTATAATTTATTCATATTACAGTACATATATGTATTTATAATGTAAATTAAAGCAAGATAATTAGATAGCTGCAACTGCCTTTCTAAGGAGACATTGGAGGAAGATAGGAAGGCACAATGGAATAGTGCAATTCAATTAAGAACATGAATCTCGTTTTGAACTATAAGCCTTTTAAAAACGTTATTCAGAATCAAGTAAGCTCAGTAAATCCAGGTTTGAATTTTGAGCATTAACTATTTACGAATATTGGTAATAGATTTTTACCGACGGGGAGCTTAATTTTCCATAAAATATTCTCCTTGACACTCTTGTAAGCTGATCAGTGGTATAAAAATATAAATGCATTAGCCATGGTTTCTTCAGCAACCAGCACTTCAGTGTAAGAGAATGGAAATCTGACTGCTTTTAGAGACCATAAATTACAACACTGCATTTGAGATAGCAGTGTAGACGTATTAGTTATTCACAGCAGACAATATTATGGACAGACCCTACCATGAGGAATATCAAACAGGTATTAAAGGAGGATTAAAGGAAAATAAAGAGGGGGGGGAAGAGAAGCCTCCTGAAAAATGTTGAAATCCAGTTTAACTCTTTTTCAACTACTGCTAACATACAATTGTCTGTGCAGTACACCCTGACATCCTGGTCAAATTCCAATCTGAGCAATTACTTTCATTCAGTCTACAGTATATCTGCAATTTTATTTGGAAGGTAATCTTCACTTCCTCTCCTAAACTTCTGTATACTGTTGCTGTGTTTTGGCCCAGAAATGGTTGGTGGCATAATCTCTAAGTTTAGCCTGTGCATTACTTTGTCCAAAAGCACTTTGGAACCTATCATCATGAAAGGTGCTTTATAAACCTATGATTATATCATATATACATACATATTAAACTACTACAGACCAGATCCTCAGCTGGTGCAAATTGACATAGCTTCTTGACCTTCAATGGCACTACCCCGATTTACATCAGCCAAAGATCTGGCCTATTAGTTATCAAAACAACCTGAGCAAGTAAAATTAGAAAAATGTACATCATTGCAATCCTTTATTTTCATGTAATATAAGCCATTTAGACCTTAACTTCTCGTTCTGCATCCAATGTTCCTCCGACCTGTTCTTGCAACAAAGCATATGCTCGTTGCAAAGCCTGATATTCCATTGTCAACTGCCGAAATCTCAGTTCTGTTTCTTCTTTGGCCATGCCCTGAAATGGGAAAAAAAAAAAAAAAAAAAAAAAAAAGGATTCTTCCAAAACTGAAAGTAAAGAAAGCCTCACAGAAACCTATATTATTTTCTCTAAAGAAGGAAGTTGGTGGCATTAGAGCCAATAATTTATAGTACTTTTAAAATACAAGTTAGCAAGTGCTGTTCATAAAGTCTTGTTTAAGTGCTCTCTAGTTGTTTCAGTCTTTCCAGGAAAATATCACGTAGACACATTCACTGAAATGAAAGATGTGTCTTTCTTTCAGAGTTGGCACTACTTGCCAGCACTTCTGATCACAACCATTATGAAGAAAAGTTCCTCCTTTTTGCAGAAAGATGCAGAGTATGACATCCATGAAGCACTATGACTGTTGAACTGACCCTCAATCACTGCACCACACACAGTCACCACTGGTGATGTGCCAATGGCATTTCTGAATTAATATATGACATTTGCATTGATACTATGTTCTTCAAATGAGACAAAGACCAAGGAGTGAATAGTGAATGGATGACCTGATTTTCAGAGACACCGAGCATCCACAACTACCACTGAAGTCAATGGCTACGTCTACATTGCAATAAAAAAAAGCCCATGGAACTGAGTCTCAGAGCCGGAGTCAATTGACTTATGCCCACGGGACTTGGGCTGTGAGGTTAAAAAAATACAGTGCAGATGTTTGGAGTTGGGCTGGAGCCCGGGCTCTGAGACCCACCCCCATCATGGAGTTACAGAGCCCAAGCTCCAGCACGAGTCGAACACCTACACTGCAATTTTTAGCCCCCCAGTCTGAACCCTGCAAGACTAAGTCAGCTGATCCGGGGCAACCTTGGCTATGCTGCTGGTCTTTTATTTCAGTGTAGATGTACCAAATGAGAGATGTGGCTCTTCAGTGCCTCTCGTTGATCTTCTTTACCTATCCTGCTTTAATGCTGTAATACATTAGTATGGTTCATTAATATAATGAATTCGATATGAATGAAATTCACTCTATGCAACAGCCAGGGCTATTTTGAAGGCTTATATCCAACTTCAATGGTGCACAGAACTTGAGCCAACTGTCTGCACATGAGTGAATTTCATGCTATAGGAACAAGGAGAAGTATTTGCTCAATGTGTGTATTAAAAATGAATCAAGAGATTCATGTTTCTCTCTCTCTCACACACATACACACACTCTTAAATTATGTAGCCAGCTATGACACAGATATGAATTATTACACTCCCTTCTTTAGAAATCTGCAATTAAACTGTGAAACAGATGGTGAAGGGCTGACTGAAATGATGCAGCTATTAAAGAATCAGATGCTGTAAAAACATAGTTCACTATCATGGGGCTTATTTTTTTCTATAGCAAGTTTCTTGCTGGAGCCTAGAGACAGGTAATGGTACATAGATCTGACATGAGATTCTGAAAACACTCACTGACTTTATCTGAATGTACTTTTGGGAATAGTCTTCAAAATACAGGTGGTATTTGGCCACCGGTGCCTGCCTGCAGTATTTCTTAACAGCTGCCTCTTCTTATTCTAACATCAGAAGCTGCAGAATGGCGACCTCTGTTGAGGAGCTGATGAAAAGATAGAAGTACTTACAGAGTCTTTCTTCAGCCTTGGCTCACACCATGGATTTGGACAATTCAATTCAATATGGATTCGGGCTGTGCTCTGTACTTAGGCCTGGAATACACCTAAAACTTAGGTTGGCCTAGTTCTATTGCTCAAGGCAGTGAAAAATTTCACACCCTATGCAACACAATTAGGTTGACCTAATCTGCACTGTAGTCGCGGCTGAGTGGATAGAAAAATTCTTTAATCAACCTAGCTACTTTCTCTCGAGGGCGTGAATTTACTACAATTACAAAAAAAAACAACAACACCTTCTGTCATGATCATGTGAATGTTACAGTGTTACAGCGGTGTAGCTGCAAAGCTGCAGCTGTGGCACTGTTTTGGTTGTCGTGTAGACAAACACTTAGGTCAAAATGTGAAGTCACTGGATAAGATGAATGTTGAGCTCAGTCTATATGTGAAGCTAAATATGCATTCAATCCCAATATGAATCTTCCCAGCCATAAGGTCTGCACAGCCTTTTCAGTATTCCCACCCCTAAAAATCTGCTAAATCCCACACTTTTAGGGATAGGAATTACATAAAGTTTCAGGTTTTTGCCAATAATAGTGGGGTGACTTGCCCCAAAATGATCAGCCTCCATGCATAGGATTAAGCTCATGATCATTTGACTACACCAGATTTTAGTTTTCCAATCAAAGGGTATATCAATGTGGAGTTCTCCATAAACAAGGGCAGGATAATTGTCTTAATAATATGATCAACAATTATGAGCTAGACATAAGAATACACAGGATAAATTTAAGTGTCATCACATATTCTAGATTAATGGAAAATACCTCTTCCAAGTCATCATCAGGAGTGCAAGGAGTTTGATCTGTTCTGTCAGTTTGATACGAGATAGAAGAACCATCAGACTCCAGAGAAGCTTCTTCATCATAGCCAAAAAATGTCTCCACAACCGGCTTCTGACCAAATGACAATGTGTAAGTGCAGATGAACAATGCAAATAAACCTTACAATATGGCATAGCCAGCTGAGCCCCTTGAAATGTCTGAAAAACCCTCTGATGGGTATCTCCAGTAATTCTGAAGCAGAGTTTGGCTTAAACAGAAAATTTGTATTCTAAACTTTGTACTCTGCTTCAGCATACAGTGATATGCTTTTCAAAGTGTGGTTTTAATGAACTCTCTCAGGGGAAAATGAATTGTTCTCATACTAAAATATCAGGAGAGTTTCCAATGTGTTACTTATTTCTAAATACAGAAGTTGCTTCATTATAAATTTATGTTGAACTTTTTTCAGACCATCCATAATGTTCTAGTAAAACTGTATGTTGCTTTAATTTGCTGAGTGGATTATTTTATTTGTTATTTGGAAGCATGGAGTTCTCTCTTACAAGTATTTTGTCATATTTATTTTATTTAGTTTGCTTCAAATTTTAGGCAGGAGGCAGTTCTTTAGCCACATCATCCATT